>NC_137604.1:38108395-38308170 GCF_963280865.1 Gymnoscopelus braueri
TAATAACCCTTTTCCATAGGACTATAACACAGTAAAATCATCGTCAGTGTTAATTTAACTCTGACTGGTACAAAAGTGGAACACAACACCAATCCACCTTCAGTCACACATATAGGAGCAGCCATGGAAGTAGATACGTGTTTAAGGGAGATAATAGATCACACTTTATGTTACAAAGAATAATTACAAAGTAACTGCATGATGTAAACAACGGCACAGAAAGGCCCACATGACACACTCTTGAGAAGCAAGCAAAGATTGTGAAAAGTTATGGAAGCAAGATTGCGAGTGGGAGACCGTTTGTATCCAAGGCAAAAAGCTTAGATGTTATGCGAAAACCATTCTGTGTCATGCGTTCACATGGTATACATATTACCTACATGTGTATGATGAAAAAAGTACATCAAGGTCGGTCCTGTGGGGCCACCAAACATACCTCTAACCTGCAGTAAGGGAATACGCTAATGTAACTGTAGATTTTCTTAAGTACATGCCAGGGAATTTTTTCCATGTGGACATTTTGTTGCTTATAAAACTATAACGTACAATGTGATTTTCTAAAAATGGACATTGATCAAAGGATTCATGTATTGTGTTTTTCTATAAATGGAACTTTGGGGATTTAAATCGAATCTGTGTGAATGTGAGTGAATGCACCTTAATGAAGGTAAAACCATGGGGTTTTCAAACATTTTCATGTCAAAGAACCTCAAACTGACTTTAATTTGGCCATGGACTCAGATATTAAAAGATGTTTTGGCTTAAATCAAATTAAATGATCTTAAAGAGATAGTTCACCTAAAAAGAATATTTTTTTCCTATCGATTAGTCACCCCATTGAGACTTTTTGTCGCATTCCTAAGCCAATAATTTGATGACCAGCGGACCGGTAGGCACCGGAACCACTGCCGGGCATCAAATTATGGTTTAGGAATGTGACAAAAACAATAAATATCCATGAATTCAAGTCTCCATGGGGTGACAAAAAAGTCATTTTGGGGGTGAACTATCCCTTTAATGTCATAATCATACAAATATTCAAAGTTATATTATTGTTAGAATCGTCACTCATGCTGTAATAATTTGGCTGGGACCCCCTGGAAGCTCATCAGGGACCCCTGGGAGTCCCCAGGCAGACCCCATTTTGACCACTGATTGAAACTGGGGTGCTATTTGACGAAATATTGACTCATGAGAATGATGTTTTGTTGTAGTTCTCAGAATGTTTAGTATTTCATGAATTGCCTCCATGACTCCATAAATATAGGCCTACTTTTAAGGTCACCCTACAATATTAATATTAATCATCAGCACTGACTTAAATGCTGGCAGTTGTCAGGTGTGTTTCAGTGCAAATCAATCAAATAGTATACATGCATTCCTTTTCTATAGGCCAGGGGTCTTCAACCTGGGGTCCGGGACCCCTAGGGGGTCCTCAAAGTTACTACAGGGGGTCCACCAAATCGTTGTATGATAGGGAACATCAGCCGAAAATATCAGATCTACAAGCTCAAAACTTAAGGCCTTGCACTGCGAGGCGTTGTGAGTTTGTAGATTGGCTATGTTCAGAGAGTTGGTGTAGAGGGAAAAGAGCAGACCAAGTACAGAGCCAAAGGTCAAGTTCTTAATGGGTTGTCAAGTTTACTAAATATCAAGGGTTTAAAAGGTTAACCATGTTAAAATACACATTTGCATGAATCCAACTATCTATGAAAACTATGGAAAAAAGTTGAATCTACAACACAGTTGTAGTCGGGGTCCCTGCTTCATCTCTCCCTCAGCTAAGGGGTCCTCCTTGGGCTGAAAAACGTTGAAGACCCCTGCTGTAGGCTATTTGGAATTGGCTCTGGTCTGGTCGCCCCGCCCTCTTGCACCGAGGACATTAAAGTATTTAAATGTGGAGGGAGGGAGATGGAGACGGCGTGGATCTGGAGTAAAAGGCAACCACAAGAAAATACACGTGTAGGAGGAGAAGGGTGATGTATAGGAGTCCCGCTATTCTGGCACTTCTTCAGCGTTACGCAGCCATAGACCAATTATTCTGGTCAATTTCCCAGAATAACAAATAAAGTCGTGCCGGCCTGTCTTTAAATTCATTCAAAAACTATTCGATGCGTTTCGTGTTCATTCATTCATTTTTTAATTACATTTTTTTTTACATATCTGACATATGTAAAACGCTGATGCGTTTTTAGATCCATGCGTAAAAAGCCTTCCATCCACCGCTCGCCACTGTGACCGTGACACAAAGTGGATGTATTTGATATCAGCCGACGTTAATCAAGACCAAAGGTTTCCATGAGGATGATGATTGACAAGAGAGGGATTTGATGGAGGTTGTGGAACAAGAACAGCGTCGCTGGATGACGGCGCGTCCTTCTTCTCTCTGATCGGATTTTCATCTTTTGCAGGATTAACTCCGATTTAAAACCTTTAAATCCTTCCGGACTTGTTTTGTAAAAGAAATTGCTGATCAATGAGTCCTACTGGCAGGAAGAGACAGCCTGGGACCTCTCAATTAATTGGTTTCGATCTGTGATTGATAGGAGGACATATATAAACTGAGTTGAATTCCCTGCATCGGGATCATCAGGACTTCTATTTATTTCCAAGAGTCTCCAGCACTGAATCAGTGGAGTATTCATGACGCGATATTTGACTTATTTCACGATGAGGATAAGAACATCCAGATTAGGCTATCTGTAAGTAAAGGAGAGCTATATAATATACCAATAATAATATGATAAGAACATCCAGATTAGGCTATCTGTAAGTAAAGGAGAGCTCAGGTGGTGGATCGTTGCCCGTCAATATAAATAAGGGGTCTTCAACGTTTTTCAGGCCAAGGACCCCTTAGCTGAGAGAGAGAAGAAGCAGGGACCCCCGCCACAATATTGTATAAAATGATGTTGCAGATTAAACTTCTTAATAGATTTCATAGATATCTTCATAGATTTGTTTGACATCATCAGTGTTGGAACTTCAATGCCAAAAATAGCAGATCTACAAGCTCACAATGCCTGGCAGCATGAGGGTTGTGAGCTTGTAGATCTGCTATTTTTGGCTAAAGTTCTCCTCAGAATAGGGATGCTGGTTTAAGTGGTTAATGCAAAAAGAAACATCCTATCACACAAAGATTTCTGGCGGCCCCCCTTGTAGTAACTCTGAGGACCCCCTAGGGGTCCCGGACCCCCTGTTGAAGACCACTGATTGTAGCCTAAATGATAGATTACATAAATACGTTTTCTCATTAATTTTTTTCTTCTTTCAGGTTACTTCAATTCATGACGCTTTGCTTTTACGCACAGGTAACGCACATTTTCGCACACGTTTTTTTTTTTTTTTACAAAGCAATAAATCCTGCACTTAAAAGCGTTTCATTTACTCCTTCAAAAATTAAGTCCCTTCATTAACTAAATAACACTTAACAGGTAATCAAATGACTTAATCCGTTTGTACATCTGCAATAGGGTGCAATAATGTAGCTTTAACAAAACACACACACACACACACACACACACACACACACACACACACACACACACACACACACACACACACACACACACACACACTTTCTATGCAAGGCAATGGCAATTGGCAACAATTCAAACATCTTGAAAAGAGGTAAAGCCCCGGCTAAAAGGTAATTGTTAAAACATATGTGGATGGATGGCGTATGGCTGGATGGGAGAAAAAAAGAAAGAGAGCCGTAAAGGGATGTAGTCCAGGGAGACAAGGTGGTAAAAACAACCAGATCAGAGGGGTGTCATCTTCCCAGCATCTCTCACAACATGGCTGTCCCCTGTAGCCTTACATTAAACCTCGTCCGATAACAATGATACAGCCTTAATAAACAAATAAATAGATAATAAAATAAATAAATAACTTTATGTGGGCCTAAACCACTGTTTCCCAAACAGTGGGCTGGGACCCATTTGTGGGCCGAGGACACATTTTTATGGGTCACGAGTAAATGTCAAAACAATATGTAAAAAAAAGAAATAAAAAATCCAAAGAATTTCATGAATAAATATAAAAATAAATAAAATAAATTCCATGAATTAGAAAACAAATGTTTAAGAAATACTGAAAATAGCCGCTCTACAAGCTCACAACGCAGCACGAAGCGCTGCGTTGTGAGCTTTATCTTCTATTTCCACTAGTTTGGGTCCCGGGGAAACGTCTTATTCTTATTTTGTGTCTTGAGCTAAAAAGTTTGGGAACCACTGGCCTAAGTAACCTGCTTCGCCAGCGTGGCCTCATTTGGCTGACCAGAGATAAGATAACATGTGTCTATTCGCCTGTTATATGAACATAAAAGTCATTTTGAAAGGACATGCGTTTAACGGGGGTTTTGTCATTTTAACATAGGCGTGTTATTTTCTCTTGTCTGAACAGAACACTGTGCAGTCATCATCCCCCCCTAATTTTAAGCAACATGTAACCGAACAGAGCCGGCTGTCGGACAGGATGAGCCGCAGGTTGACCAGAACCTACCAGCTGTACAGCCGAACCAGCGGGAAACACGTCCAGGTTCTGGGCAACAAGAGGATCAATGCCAACGGCGACGACGGGGCAATGCACGGTAAGGTTTAGGCATATTTTTGTGAGGTTATAGGGTTATGAACTTATGATTAGGGTTAAGTTTAGGCATAGATTTGTCAAGGTCGACCTCCTCTTAGCAGACCTTGTACTGAACTGTACTTTCATGTGCCTTTTTTTTTGCAAACTGCTAATTCAATCAATCAATCAATCAATCAATCAATCAATCAATCAATCAATCAATCAATTAATCAATCAATCAATCAACATGCGACGTCGCCATGGCGTCCCGACATGTCAAAACTGACTGACAGAGCGGCAAAATGTGACGCGCCTTGGGAGTGAGAACGGGTTGTAAAGGTTAGAGTGAGCACAACTATACTGACGTCAACGGCTAATTGGACTTGACAAATAACTCAGTTGACCACATCAGAACATGCATTCCTTTAAACCAATGGTTCTCAAACTTTAAAATGTCACGGTCTCCCCTTAACTCCAACAGTATACAAATGGAACCAAATGGACCCGTTAGGGTCCATTTGGTTCCATTTGTATGCTGTGAGTTACAGACTTGTAAGGTTCAATTTAGACACCCAGCCCAGAGGGTCCCTGGAATCCACTTCAATAACTGCTTTAAACCATTAAGACCTGAGGCTAATTCTACAAATGCCTTCTAAATAGCCTAGTTCTCACACTTTTTCAAGATTTTTCCAAAACATTTTTTAAAATAGTAGATGTACAAGCTCGCAGCGTGTGCACCGTGAGCTTGTAGATCTGCTATTTTTTGAATAGCCAATGCTAAAATCTAAAATGACACAGATGCTTGCCCGGTTTCAATGGGTTTTGAGCAGCAAGCTAAAGGAGTGAATCAAGCTTTGTCAAAATACAGTCCATCAAGAAAAAAAAAGAAAAAAGAGAAAAAAGAAAAAAGAAATAAAGAAAAAAGAAAAAGAAATCTGGAAAACCCATCTTAAGTCATCCTACTTTTGCCTCTTCAACAACCTCTGAGTGGCTTCATGTCTGAAGTTCCTAACTACAGTATAGCCTACAATCTTTCTGTTCTTTTAATCTGCAATTGTTGCTGTAGGCATACTGTATATAAGACCAAGTTAAACAAAATGATCTACGTTTTGCCCAATTATTTCAGTTGGGCCGAGCAATGCTTTTTAGACTATAGGCTACTCTCTGAATTAATTGCAGCTGATAATTAAATGGACAGATCGATCAAACAATGAAATTTGTGCTGAGTGTGGTCTACAGTTAAGTAGGCCTAGACAGGTCCTATAAGATTTGAAATTATAGTTTCAAATATTTATAGGCCTAATGGAAATTATAAATGACACTTCATGGCATTTAAAAACGGAAATTAGAAATAGTTGGTAATTGGTAAATAATAAATGTTTCCAAAAAATGGTAGGTAGCCTATAACTTATGTTGCTATATAGGCTACTGTTCTTGGAAAATATTTCATCCAAGACAATGCAATTTTAAATATTGTTGTGACCCCATGAAGCTCCATTTGTATCTACTTTAATGTGCAGTGGTGTTTAGCATATGGACACCTGTTATATAAGATGGAATATAGGCAGTAGGCAAGGACATATATTCTTCTTCTTTCAGGGAAAACGTGTCTTAAATTTAAAGGGAGCGAGTTCCTGTCACCAAAGTATTTTGGTGTGTCTAGCCATCTTTCCACCACAGTTACCACCATCCATCTACTTCTCTATGCCTGCTGCCTGCATTTTTGGAGGGTCCTTTTATGAGGAATTTTCATTGCTTTACAACTCAATGTATGACTCAATTTATAAGGAGAGGTGAAGTCAGCATCTTCACTTTATCCCTTGTTTCCTCTGGTCTTCTCTCCTGTGCGCTCTTTTGTCTATCTCTCTGCTGCCTAGACACATGCATGCACATGCGTGTGTGTGCACACACACACACACACACACACACACACACACACACACACACACACACACACACACACACACACACACACACACACACACACACACACACACACACACACACACACACACACACACACACATACATATACACACACACACACACATACATATACACACTCACACACACACAAACGTGCGTGCGTGCGTGCGTGCGTGCGTGCGTGCGTGCGTGCGTGCGTGCGTGCGTGCGTGCGTGCGTGCGTGCGTGCGTGCATGCGTGCGTGCGTGTGCGTGCGTGCGTGCGTGCGCACACACACATACACACACACACATGCACGCATGCGTAAACACACGCATGCACGCACGAGCACACACACACACACACACACACACACACACACACACACACACACACACACACACACACACACACACACACACACACACACACACACACACACACACTGAGCAAGCATAGACAACATTGCTGAGTGGGTGTCACACTTGTAGCAGGCCCAAACCTGACCACTGCTCAGTGCTTGTGGCTGTGTCTCCGACCGCAGTATTCTCACTCTTCGCTTCTTTATCCCCTAAGCATTTATAGCCTTTCAGTGACAATAGCCACTGTGCAAATTCCCCTTCGCTTGATGTTACAGTGGCAGTCATTGAACAACTGACCTCTTCATGCATTTAGCCTGCATATATTCTTCTTCTTTCTTCATAGTATAAAAGTTGTATATCATAATACAAAACCACACGGTCTCTTAAACAGTTATTCAACAGACCACTCCCCTTGTAGCTTTTGATGGCTGAATAGGGTGGCAAATATGATTTCTTTAAAGTTCTGCATGGGAATGTAAATGGCTAAAATGACAAGCAGTAGTTCAGCAAGCATGCAGTAAAAAGTGCATGTCAAAATTTGTTTTGACATGAAGGCTACCCAGTGCTTCACATCTGTGAAGTGTAAAGTGTCAGTCCTAGAAGCTCTGTTACTCCTTGTGATTGTGTCAAATCATATGCTGCCACAACAGTCAAGACAATTGCCAATTGTCTTGACTTTTCCCATTCAGTAGGTGTGCACAGTAAAGCATTTCTGCTTCATTGTATTGCTATGTTACCCATATATATGTTAACCATGCACAGCAGTGATTCTATATTCTGCCTAATTGTATTAACATGTACCATATTTGATATTGCTTGCACTATATTATTCATATTTGACATTGTGCCTTCTCGTTATCTGAATTTCTTTTCCATGTTTCTTATGTTCTCTATTCTTTATCCTTTCCTTGAGACCTTGTACATTAAAGAATGTCACCCACTCTTTTACAGCTGTAAACTTGTGATGGGAAGTTATCTATCTCATACTGTAATATCTTATAGTGATGTGCACTGGTCCTGTGTTATCTAATTAGTTCTTTGCTTCATTTTTGCACAGCCAAACTGGAGGTGGAGACAGACTCCTTTGGGAGCCGTATTCGCATCAAAGGGGTGAAGACAGGATACTATATATGTATGAACAAGAAGGGAAAGCTTATTGGCAAGGTAATAGAGTTAACAACCTTAACCCCCCCCCCCCCCCCAGGGTCTGGGCCCCTTAATTTTTTCCCTCTACACCAAAGCTCTTCACCAAAACTAGCCCATAATGTGTTGCAATGTGAAATGTTGTGAGTTTGAGATCTGATAATCTTGCTGAATGTTCGCCCCAGAATAGGGGGCAAACATGGGTTCATGTGGTTAAGAGTTTGGGGGCTATATGTAATCATGCCACTATATGATAGCAGTCTGTCTTCTATTTTATCGTTCAAGGCAGTTCTTTTGTGGAGGGTGTGGGGCCACAGTGTGGGGCCACATTTGACCATTATTATTTAAATTATATATCCTTAAAATGTGCCTCTCTTCTGTTGGTAATTCTGAACTGCAGCACTTCACTATTAATCGTGAATTGATTGAAGCCACAATAAATTTGAGTATGGCATTATCCTGAACTGTGCTCTTTTGAGGTTTAATAACAGGGAACTCAAAGGAACATTTAGCCAGATTTTTTTTCACCTGAATTTGTTCACCTGCACTTAATCTAAAGCATACTTCCAAAATCATTGACTATTTCCACCATTTGTAATTTGCCTTCAAAATGAGAGTAAAAAAAGTACTTGTTTTACTCTAATCTTATTCTTATAATGGCAGCTAGCTTCTCTGTCCTTCTCTGCTCCTCACAGCGGAAAGGACGGGGCAAAGACTGCATCTTCACAGAGATTGTCCTGGAAAACAACTATACAGCGCTGCAGAACGCCAAGTATGAGGGCTGGTACATGGCCTTCACCCGCAAGGGCCGTCCGCGCAAGGCCTCTAGGACCAAGCAGCACCAGAGAGAGGCCCACTTTATGAAGCGCTTGCCCAGGGGACACCTGCTGAGCGACAGGAGACCGGCGTTTGATGTCCTTCCTCTTCCAGTCCCTATCCATCCATTTAGAAACACTGGTCGGAGGACTAAGCATTCCAGTCACCAGCGCTCAGGAAGCCACTGAGAACCCAGATCTCTCAAGAGAAACAGAGGAAGGGGGGGCAAAACAGCCAACGAGGAGGACCCCACAGGGGAGAATGTGGGAATGTTCCCAATGAAATTAAACTACTTTCCCCCATCCCGTTGAACACCACCCACCTCACTTTGTGCTCCATTTTACAAACTCTCCTCAGTAAAACGTTGTGACTGTATTCTAAATTTGAGTATCTAATATGCTATATTACATAATACAATATAGTATATTAGATTATATTAATGTTTAATATTTCAATATTAAACATTGAGTATCCTAATATGCTAGCTATTTTTCTTGTCAGAGAGAATCATTTAAATCAGGGAATGATTTAAGTGTTGAAGATCTCAACGAGATTGGAATGAATAAATGAATCCTAGATGGATGGACACTTTGGGATTAGAGATTAGCCAACCAGGCAATAAAGAATGTTATGACAGAAAATGGTTGCACACAATCATAGACATGGCAGCTATCTGTGGATACTTTCCAGCATCTACAATAATGAGTCTCAGTAGACACTATACAGCTATTTCCTACCTTTAGGAGGCCATTTTGTTGCTTTTTTTTGTTGCCTTTTCTACATATATGAATATATTTTTACTGTAAAAATTGTAAATGACTTTAAATGATGGATATATTTATTGTAGAGTGTATATTAAAACCACTAAATAATGAATTAACAAGACGTTAATTGCAGGTTTTCTCTTGTTTGGCTAGTTTTGGAGATGGTGAGAGCTAGTGTACAATGTTAGTGTGTGTGTGTGTGTGTGTGTGTGTGTGTGTGTGTGTGTGTGTGTGTGTGTGTGTGTGTGTGTGTGTGTGTGTGTGTGTGTGTGTGTGTGTGTGTGTGTGTGTGTGTGTGTGTGTGTGTGTGTGTGTGTGTGTGTGTGTGTGTGTGTGTGTGTGTGTGTTTTTCCCCTGTCTTCTCCTTGAAGCTTGGAGACCCAGATAACTGAGGGGCAATATCTGTGACAGGCTACCGAATTCAATGTGCTCAGCAAGTGAGACTTGGGCCTGAATGGCCTGGGCTATGTATTAAAAGCGGTGAGGTCAGCCCACCATTTTGGCCCAAACAAAGGTTACCACCATGTAGTTGCATTTCTCACGATCGCACACCGTAACCCTCTGATCAAATGGGGCCTTTGTGAGACCTCATATAAAAGGGCATGTTATACAATAGTGGGTTCGAATAATAACACAAGGAGGGGTCAGCTATCAAAAAGAAGGCAGTCACACAGGGAGGGGTAGAGGGACTGGGGGTGGAGGTTGGGGTGAAGGATGGGCGAGGGAGCTCGGGTATGAGGAGGAGAGAGAGGGGTTGAGGGAGTTGAGTTGGGGGGTGGGGGGGGGGGGGGGGTTGTGTGCAGAAAAAGCAAACCGGGGTCTGTGTGGCAAAATGTGGCATCGACTGAAAGAGAGGGGGGAACGGCTGGGAAGAGGCATTCGGGAATAAAAGGGAGGCAGAAAAGAAACTCTCTCTCTTCCCAGAAGCAGTTGAGCATGACCATCAGAGGCCAAACGACAGGGGAGGAAGAAGACCCTGAACAGAGACTGGGCCACTGCAACAATGCATGAACTGGATGTCCAATTTGTTAGTTGTTGTTTGCTGCCGTTGGAGTGCTCTGCATCTGTGAGAAATGTGTTTTGACATGTACCCAGTGCTTTGAACATTGTCGAGTAGCAAACTAAAACAAACTACTGAAACAAATGAAACTAAAGCACACCCTAAAAGTGAATACTGTAGAGTTTCAGCACAGCAGTATATCTTATTGTGTATAATGTGCTTTTGTATTCAACTGAAATTGATCAAATGAAATAAAAATAGATTGATCGATAAAAAAAATAGAAAATTAGAAACAATGGAAACCCATCACATGAACTTGGAAAACAAAATAGAAAATGAGACTGACCAATTTGAAAATGTTTTATTATAGTGCTGTTCTTTCCATCTGGAAGTGCACAGAGCACAATAGTCAGAGTGACCTGTGGTTTTGTCTTTGCCTTTTGCACTTGCTGTCTGGGTTTGGCTCCGTGGCAAAAAGAAAAAAAAGAAAAAGAAAAAAAAATGCAAGGAATCACAAGGTTGGAACAATCTAAATTTAAATGTCATTGTTTCCTTAAAACAGCATTGTTCCCTTTTTTATTCTCCATCTAAGTATGTCTGATGGAAACCTTTTAAAAAACTGACCTTGGTTAAGAAGTAGATAAATACCCCACTGTATTAGATGAATCGATACATTGCCATTTCTATTATGTCTTTTTATGTTGACAAACCTCACTCAAAGAGTTGACTTGAGAAATCCTGATTTGATATTCTGGGCTTTTATCACTGACAAACATGTGATTTTCCTGTTCTGCATGAAGTCCATTCAAAATGAAGTCATGAAACAGTTACACCTCTATCTGCTGAATCTAACCCGGGTTGTGTTCGGTGGAGTTCCCAAGGCAGTAGCCTTTTACTGTAACAGGGCCAACACTGTGGATCACTAAGAGAAGCTACACAGTGAAATCCTGAGTGCTAATTGAACCACTTTCAACCTGATGTTCAGAAATTGTGCAAATGACAGATCTATAAGGCTTAGGCTCATGGCATGTTGCGATGTGACACGTTGTAGATCGGCTATTCTTTTCTATTTTTTTAAACGTGGTTAACTCCAAGAGTGTACAAGTGCAACCAAATGGACCCGTAGAAATGAACACTGAGGACTTTACTGTGTAGCTAAATTGACCAATGTTTTCAGTCATGGCTTTCAGGGTGGCCCTGCTACATGTGAGAAACATAAGGGTATTCAGTTAACACAAATGGGATATGCCTGTAACGGGTGACCCCGTAGCAAGCGGGGACGAGGCATTGTGTGTTTTGAGTGTTTTACAAGGACATCAAGGAGGAAAAGGGGTTGGAAGGTCGGGGTGGGGGGTATTATATGACTCCCCTTCACATTACTGACTTCGGTGGGTGGAGGGTAAAGTGCAATGAGAGATTAATTAGAAATGAATTCCCTTTTATTGTGAATACTTTTACAGTTAAATACAAATAACATGGCCAAATATGGCATTGGCAATTCAAAGTACGGAAAGAATGCATTTTGTTTTTTCTGACAATTAACATTTTAAAAATTCACGTCAGAACAAATTACAGTGCTCTTGCTCCAATTCATCAACTCAGTAAACAACCTCATTAGTAAAACACAACGAGAGTCATTACATGTGGTGGAACAGGCACTGAGTGGAAGGACTTCTCAATCAAGAGATACCATAAAATGAACAGAGAAAGAACATAAAGATATAAACAGATCAGACCTCAAACTGTGTTATATAGCTCTGCTTTGAATGCACCATGTGTCATTCCCTCCTACCCACACTGATCTACAAATCAAAGAGCAGCAACTGTATGAGTAATTAAACAGGGGGGAAAAACTAAAACAAAATAACTTCTGGTTTTCTCTCCTATCCTGCAAAAATGCACCATCAATCTGGTAGTGGGTAGTATATATTTTAGAATCATTTATGAGTGAATCACTTTTGTTGATATAAAATATAAAACCAAGTGAGAACCCTAAACATTTTAAAACACAGCAGCTGATATTTGCAATTTGTAGGGCAGAATCGAAGAACTTCAGGACTTATTCACTGAGTTTTGCAGTCGACATCGCCATCACTGTTCCCTTTCAGTTTCTTTAGCTCCTTCAGTAGCTCATGCTCAAGGGTTAAGATCTCCTTGGGTTTCTTGTACTGAGAGAAAAAGAGAGAGAAAGAAATAGAGAGAGAAATGAAAAGGTAATGACTTCTACAGCCAGTCTCTCTCTCCCTGATGCACATCCCTTACTGTATTAACACACACTGAAATAAGAAATCAAATATCACACAGAGACCAATTATGATAGCCCAACACTACAAAACGTCAATCTTATCTGCCAGATACCTGATATATTTGCCATTATTCCAGCTGTCTAGCTTATATAGTTCAAAAAGTCTCCTTGTATTCGAGAATTTCAGACAGCACATTATTCATAATGCAATCTGAATGTGTTTAATGATACACCTATGTTATTTCATATTCCCTGCATTTGTTCAGATGCCTGGGACCTGACACAGTGATATTCGCAGAATGGGAGATGGTTCGTGTCATTGTGCTTTGAAGATTGACTGTTTTTGTGACGGTACAGTGGTGTGGAGTAGAGTGAGACAAGAAAGAGAGGGCGCGATAAGAGACACATGCAACACAGGTCATAGCTCAAATTCGGACCGATGAGGGAACAGGATTCAAACCTGTGATGTAGGTCTGTGCTCCAAATGGTTGCACAACCAGGACATCCCAAGATATACATTTTAACACCAGATAATTCATGAACAACACAGTCTGATCTGTGAAAATTAGTAACATTAGTAATATTCTTCATGGGTTTTGTCCCATGGCTTTTTTATGTGCATAAACATCAGCCTTCATCACTTAAGTGATTTTAAGTTATTCATGAGTCCAGACTTGCAGCAAAGATAATGCATTTAGATTCACAGATATCAATTTACCGTAGATGACACTCCAGAGTAAAACTTTGACTGCAATGCTCGAGGACTATGACAGGGCAGGACATTGTGGAGTTTTCAACTTCTGGCATTTTAGCCTTGCCACCCTGTGTGCAAGCTTTCTTTTTCAAAATGTTGCTATATTTAATTTAATATTGAATCACTCATGCATTTTGCTCCCATCAATTAATGTGTTATCTGTACCATGTCAACTACAGCATCTATCAAGTTTATCTTATTTAATTTTCTGTTCATTGAGTCTAGTTGGCCAGGACTTACGCTGATGATTAGTGTGTTATTAGCGTGAGTGAAGCTGAGGGCAGAACAGTCCAGTGGCAGCTGGCTTCGGTCTAGGTCAGGAATACTGAACTTCTTATAATACCTGGAAAGACACAGAGAGGATGTGATGATTCCATGATTCCTTCAAGATAAAAACAAATCAATGTATTGCCAACAGTGCCATCTACAGGAGACACAAATACTGCAAGCAACAGATGAGCGCCTTACATTTTCATAGCAACTTGGTAAAAAAAGGAAAGAGAAACGTTTCCATGCATGTTTACTATTCAATGAAGAATTAGAAGTTTTGAAGTTAATTAGAAGAATTAGTTCACTATTACTTGTTTCTGTTCATCATTTACCAAAAAGGGAAATCAGAATCCAAGTACTGTATATTCACATAAAGGAATTGCTTTGCTTTATTGTAAAAAAGAAGCAGCAAAAAACAAAAACAAGGGAAATTCTTTAATTAAATATAAGAGTAAGGTATATACAAGTTCAAATGTAAGTATAAAATTAAGAATAGGAAGTAAAAGTAAAAACTGCAAGATGGTGTATTGGAAGTACAGGGGGATGACACTGGCAAGATTAAATGCAGGTAGCTAGATGTAGATGGGAGTATAAAAAAGAGGCCTTAAACCAGATCCGTCAACAGGCACAATCACATTTACTTTTTGTTTGAGGTCTTTATGGTGCAGCATCTTTCAGCAGGCTCCACAGAAACATTGAAGACTTCTTTAGGATAGGGAAGATTCCGGATTCTCCACTGAAAACTGGTATTCGTGTCTTTACGCGAGAATGTAGGCTAGATGTGAGACAAATATAGCATATTCAGTAGACACATGATCAACCTCTATCTCCAGAAAAATAAAATTGAGCTAAAATAACTCAGAAATCAAATTAGAAAAATTATACAGTATATTTTTTTTGATCCAAAGAAATAAAATAAGAAATGGTACTACAAAACATACATTAGCACAGTTCTCCTTGATCCCTTCAGATTCCAAAGCGGCAACAGTGGCCGTGTGAGGCTCTCCGACTTCTGTCTGCCATTGGCCCTGAGCTCCCAGTGAGTTTTTAGACTTCCACTTTCTCACTGAAAAAGTGTGACACATGAGGTAACATAATATATTAAATAAAATTCAACTTTGCTGTAAATCCACTGTACACAAGTGCACTTACAGTGTCATGTTTTTTCTACAACATAAATAAATTTGAATTTTGATGCCGTATTGTGCTTTTATTTTACTAAGGCCTATTAATTGCATGTGTGGTTCAGATATTTCAAATAACAGTGTTGATTTGTGGAGATTATCTTACTGAATAAAACCTATGAATATCATCATAACTAAAAGAATGGAATGAGCCACACACTCATTGGCCCTCATTTATCAATGGAGCCCAGGAATCATCTTACGTCGAGGCTCACGTGTGATTTATCAATAAGGTGTATGTACCCTGTCAATCACAGCGTAAGAATGATCGGCTGTTGATAAATGTGACAGAGCCTCACCCCGCAGGTTTTTCTCAAAGAAGCGGAATACTTTTTGCCATATGCCTACGTTGTTGAATGATACCAATCACATCGTCATGATTGCTATACATTAGCTATACCTTTTTGGAGTGGATACATGTGTTCAGAAGCCTGTCAGATAGTCAAGACCATGTTGCACCACAAGTCTGAGATGTAAAACATTTGCGTACACGAGCTGAGAGCAGACGTGAGATTTGAGCGCACCGTACGCACAAGTCAAAGTGATGATAGAATGATAAATCCCGATGAGGGCCATAGTCTCCTCTCCTCTCCATGCAAAAATACTGTTTTATTAGGCCAAGGTTTCGACCCGGAGATCTTCATCAAGGCATAACCCAATATCATAAGCCTTTGCTCGCAACAGAGCTTATCTTCTTAATTTATCCAAAACCCAACGCCGTTCAAACACTGCAATATGAACCATAGTAGTATAAAGTGCATAATGCATAGTAAATCAAACAATATTTACTCATTCTGTGGATTAAAATGTAGAGAATTGTACAGAAGGCAGGGACACGGACAGATACAAGAACAGTCTACACACCGATACGTTTTATCTCACCACAAAGCATATGACATTTTGACCTACATGCTCTTTATCAGAGCAGTCTGAATAATGAGAGCTAAAGAGTGTGTGGACTCTGTTCTTGTTTCATGTATGTACTTTGTCTGGCACCTACGTTTTAGTTTTGGGTTTTCAGTAACAGATAAAAAACCCATAAACAAAGACATAATCCTCCACTTCAGCTTACCAATGAGCTCATCTGTTTGTAGGTCATACTCCTCTGCCATTTCTTTCCCATCTGTAAAGAGATAGTGGACCTTCCTTTTCCCTTGAGAAACAGATGAGAAAGACGGTTACAGGCTACATGATAGATGAACCATCAAGCCATGACAAATAAACGCATGAATGTGTTTATTTTAAAGCAACAAAGAGTACAGGAATAAAAATAACATCGCAACTACAGAGCTTAGATTTAATAATTTGGCATATTAGTACATAATTAGCCAAGCCATGTTAAATATAGTGCATGTATTGTATGTCTTGTCGATGATGAATTGAGTACAATGGACCAGAGTGGAAACAATAATAATTGTCTTATGCTTTTAGCATAGATGTTTTGACTGTACTGCCATACTGTTAACACAATTGTTAATACAGTATTCAATCAATCAATCAATCAATCAATGTGGCCAATTAATATCTCCTGTTTCCATAGCATGAGGCAGCTTGATCTAGTAGGCCTTCAACTCCAACAATAGTGGTGTAGCCTTATTTATATGCAACACCAATATGCCAAATATATATATGTATATATATTTGTATTTATTTACACACACACACACACACACACACACACACACACACACACACACACACACACACACACACACACACACACACACACAGTTCTCTTGCAAACGCCTGGAGGAGATTATCTCATTAAGTTTTAGGACCATACTTTGGCTTAGCCCCATCAGTTAATTCATCTATTGGTGTAGCTCAGTATGGGTGAGGTCACAGCTGGGGCTAACTGTATAGTCAGTAGTTACTAGTTGATACCCCAAACCAGCGAATATTAGCTCTCAAAGGCAATTATGTCTAAGTAAATAAGTAGATAGGTTTGTTGCACTCTCTGACTCACCATCTTGTACCAAAG
This sequence comes from Gymnoscopelus braueri, assembly GCF_963280865.1. NCBI lineage: Eukaryota > Metazoa > Chordata > Actinopteri > Myctophiformes > Myctophidae > Gymnoscopelus > Gymnoscopelus braueri. Next base: position 38,125,386 of record NC_137604.1, read on the forward strand.
CTGTTTTCTTTGATGATGTTAGAAGATCAGTCCAGCACTGCACAGCCATGATGCTGTTGTAAAGAGACACTTCCTGAAACACTACGTAGCCAAGGTAACGGATTTTTTATTTATTTATTTTTTTAAGCTTGTCATTATTTTAACATGATGAAATATCAAACATGTGTAAGTAATGGTGGTAATATTTATATAGGTTAAATGGATACAAAAAACGTGAACAGAACTTTTAAGTTTTCAAAGGAGAAATAAACAAGAAAAACATAGAGGGGTTGACCCGGATGTTAAACAATGATTACAGCTACACACCAGTGTTGCCATATGTTGCGAGAGAAATAAGCAACATATGACATTCATTGGCTATTTGAAAATAGCCGATACTACGAGCTCACAACGCGTCGCGGTGCAACGCGTTGTGAGCTTGTAGATCTGCTATTTTATATTTTATATATATATATAAAAAATTTGACAAAATGTGGAATATTTCAACAACACAAATGTGGTACATGGGTCCCTGGCACTGCCTGGCACAACATATTTTCAGTCCACTGACAAATGCATGTTAATTTGGGAGTCCTTGTCCCAGACCACTGGTTTAGACAACATTTAGGAAACGAGACCAAATAAGCAACTACACTTTAGAAACAAGCCAAAAAAAACGCAACCACCAAAAACAAGCCCAAAGTCGCTTATAATTAGCGTACATGGCAACACTGCTACACACGTCACACTTGACCCCGCACAGTCGCCACAGTACACACGTGTGTTTTGCTCACGGAACACAGCTCGTGTGAGACTTGTGGAGAGTAATGGTTATCTGTTAAGTTTGTTCGTCTTAATATTTATCTGTCATTCCGCGTGGTTTAACCGTCTACAACACTATTTGAATACACTGTCTATATATCAGACACTGTCTATTTGAATTAGACAGCATGTCGGCCGAAGAAGAAGCTTTGCTGAATGAAAACACTGCGTCCGAAGCGGCGGCACAAGAACCAGAGGCCGACATTATTATCATAGAGCCCGACTCTCCTCCGCCGGTCGTCACACGGACCCGCAGCGGACGGGTGGTCCGGACCCCCTCTGCTCTCCTGGGCTCCCACACCCCCGCGAAGACCCCCGCCCGGCGTGCTGCCAGGAGGTCTACGGTCAAGGAGTTACCGGAGCCGGAGGAAGACACAGTGATAGACCTAGAGGAAGATAAGTGCGTGGTGATACAGGCGGTGGAAAACAACGAGTCCACGACGGAGACCAAGTCGGTAGCAGCAAGCACAGAGTCCGAGTTAACGGAGGTACCGTTATGTCCAGAACCTGCTGCAGGTAGGACTGTCACTAGTCACTATTATTACATCATTGCCTAATAGCAATTATCCGAGATGGTAACAGGATAGGTGGGCACTATATGGACATCTGGGCACCTCCAATGTAAAATTCGCTATTTTGTCCCAAATGTTTTTTTGTTTTTATATTTGAAAAATGTTTCAACTATACATGTTAGAACAAGCGTAAACATTCGACAAATAAGGTCTAATATTTCTAGAATTGCTGCAAATTGCTACAAAACCACTATCCAGTCATTTTGGGGCATAAACAAGAAGTTGAAGGATACAATTAAGTCTGATAATGATGTACCATGCATGTTCATTGTTCACATCATGTATACTTTACGAGCATTTTCTACGTTTTGGACAAAATAGGCAATTTTGCATCTAGGTGCCCAGATGTCCCCAGTGCCCACCTATCCTGTATCCTTTGAGATAATCGCAAATATTTTGCATAATCGTTTCCATGTAGAAAAATGTTATCACATTTTCCAAAAAATAGCAGATCAACAAGCTTAGCTTGTAGATCGGCTATTTCTGCTTTATTTTTTATGAATTTGTTCAAAGTATAAAATGATGAAATATGTCTAATTTCATTGTATATTCAAGTTATTAGTCATTATCTGCCCTGTGCAACTTTTGATTTCAAAGCCTAGAAGGCCAACTGAAATGACGTTTTTATTCATAATGTTCCAATGTTCAATGTCAAAAAACACAATTAAATCGTTAATCGCAATTATTTGTGTGACAATTAATCGTCAACTTCAATTTGTAATCGTGAATAGCCCTAGCTGCAGGTACAGACGAACCTAACGGAAACAACAGAGAGACCGATCGATCTCCTACGCCGATGGAAACGGTTGGATCTCCTTCTACACCGATGGAAACGGTTCGATCTCCCTCTACACCGATGGAAACCGTTCGGTCTCCTCCTACACCGATGGAAACGCCACCCGCATGTCCAGATAAAACCACTGCCAAGAAGAGGAAGCATTCAGAGTCCGAGGTGAAACACCAGAACCCGGTTATTCCGCTGGGGAAACCCAAGTCCGGACGGGTGTGGAAGGACCGCAATAAAACAAGGTGAGCGGGTCCATTTGGTTTCAGAGTAACAAACAGAGTATTTTACTGTAGCTGTGGTGTTTGTGTTATGTGTTAATACACAGGACCTTAATGGAAACCAGTCCTAAGGGCTTATGTGGATTATTTTGTATAAATATGTGCCACCCTGCCTGTTTTTTTGCAAACTGTTAATAAAGTATTCAATCAATGTAAGGTATAGTTTTTGTAACGTTGCCACAAAATGTAGTCGCCCCGGTCTAATCAGCTGTCAAGGACTTTTTAACAAGACCTTCACAGTTTAACTTTATGATTATAGCTGGGAAAGCGACCACAGGTTTTAAGATAAGTAAGTCTATTTCTTAAGCTCCTGTGCTGTTGTGTTTTCATTTCAGGAGCACATGTGCTCTACTGAAATAAGTGCCACCATAGAGCTGTGCTGTTTGTTTGGCCTGATTAAATGTTGTTTAATTAACAGGTTCTCTGCGATGGTTCAAGATAAGCCATTGCGTACTTCTTGGGAAAAGAAGATGGCAGCCAAACGAGATAGAGACCTGGTGAAAAAGTTTGCTCTGCAGCTTAAAGAAGACAAAGCCAAAGAGAAGACGGTAGGATGTACAGCATGCATGCTGTATGCTGAACATTGCTTTGACCCCTTCAACATGCAATCACATGTGGTGTTCGCTCATTCTGTATTTCCTTCCACTGTAGGACAAGAGGAAAAGGCGCGAGGAGAACGTGAAACGACGTGCTGAGAATGAGCGCAAAGCAGAGATTGTGCAAGTGGTATGTCAACCCTCTGTATAAAACACATACACAGAAAAGCATGAAGTCAGATGCCACTGTCACAAACCATCAGGGCCATTGCTAGGAAATCTGGAACCCATGAAAAGATATAATGGCTACTGGGCCCCTTATAAAACATAATCTAATGGGGTGCCTGCCTGGTGGCGCAATGCATTGACCACAGGGTTCTTGTGAGTCGTGACCCGAGTTTGAATTAGACCGATATAGGCAATTTTGGACCATATCTGTAGTCAAGGTCTCTCTCTCTTCCCCCCTCCTTTCTAATACTGATTTTATTTCTTGTATATCAACGAAACAACACAACAAATTTTGTAGATTTTTTATAATCGACTAAATCTTAGTTAGTTTAATTAACCACAAGTATTATACTTTGTTGTACAATGGTCTCATGCAAAAATAGCGAGTCCATAATATTTACAGTACTGATCTTGTCAGAGAACTTTGAGAGCAGTGTAGAAAAAAGTGCATAAAATGTATTAATCCTAATTGAGGCAAAAGTTTGAAATGGTCGTGATATTAGTCATATCGCCCAGCCCTATAGTTTCAAGCAGAGTTTGAACCTAGACTTAGCCATCTTGTCTCCCTGTGTTGATGCTGATGACGTCATCTTCTGTCTTTATTTGTGGTTTCTCATTCACTCATTCAGTGTTTGTCATACTTCTGACTACATGATGTATTTTTTTTTAAATCTCAGATCCAGAATACAACGAAGATTAAAAGGATGAAGAAGAAGCAGCTGAGGAAAATTGAGAAGAGGGACACACTGGCTATCTTACAGAAGTCGCAACCTAAAGGACCCAATCGAAAGGAGAGACGGAGCCAAACAAAAAGCCAAACAAAAGTGGAGACCATTAGTGACCTTAGCTGAGCAGATTGTCTGTGATGTAAAGATTGTCCAAGACCAGTAATGTCTTACAGTATTACGGCAAGTAACTTACTGTCCGTATTTCACCCTCTACTCCTCAATACACAAACACGGTTTCAGGTTTTACAGTTATAACTTGATTAAAAGTGCAAACGACTTACATATGCCATATCTAGGATGCTGGATCAAAAACATGTTTGCCATGTAAGACAAATAAATAAAATCTTCAACAAAATGACTCCCGTTTTGCAGATCTTTATTTTGAGTGATGTTTCAAGCCACCAGGCCCTTCCTCAGAAGTGGTGGCTCAAAACGTCACTCACAAGAAAGGTATGAAAAGGGGAGTTATTTTGGTTGCAGATATGATCTATTTTGCTTATTTAAAATTATACCCATGAAGACTTTATGCTATACTATATTTGACTTACTGCCAATAATGTTGTGTTCGAGGAATACATGGTGCAAAGATTACTCTGAATTTATGAATAAAATAATTTCTCCTATTGCTTGAATTATTAGTGCATTTGATTATTAGTGCATTTGACTATTTCAGTGGTATCATATTTTAAAGTGCCACCATTCAGCTTGACTTCCAATCTTCCATGCCTGCCTGAACTATTGCGATGCTCAATTTTTGCACTTTGCACTTAAGTTATTCTGGATGAGAGTGTCTGCTAAATGCCTAATTATAAATGGTAAAACCCTGTCAGCAGCCCCTAGACCATAGACCAGACTCTGCTGCTCCTTACAACCAAATGGAAATTGTTGAGGGTTCAGCCTGGAATCTGCCTAATAGACTGAGATATAGCCTACTGTGTGTATAGGTTGTGGGGTCACTCAAATTGACATATAAGGGTTCATCTTCCAGAGAGAATGAAGTACACTCAATAAGGTTTCTAGTATTCCGCACATTATATTTGCAGATAACTAATCCACAGGGTGCATCCTTACTGAGTGCATTCATTTTAATGGCAATCTGAAGTTACCTCCTGTCAGTTACCTATGTTTTTTCATGTATATATAGACCCTTTTTAATATTTGCACAGAACATTTGCCCTTTTATCAATTCATAAATGCCCAGTCATGATTTTAAGTATTTATTAGAGCTTTGCTGAACATTTGAAGTTTGTATCCTGTCTAGCTGAACTGGCCACTCAGCCTGATGTGTTCCAACTGGGGAGAAATGCAAACAATGTTGGGTAACACTTGCTCACAAGGGGCTAATTCATACACATAATTAACGCTTAATTAATGTTTAATTTATGATGAACTAATACATTATTTAAGCATTAATGAATGTTGATTGTGAATCATGATGGGAAGTGTAATTAGTGCAATATATATATTTAAGAGCAAGTGCAATATTGAGAAGGACAATAGTAGTGTGAAGTTTGATTGTTAAGTTTGGATTGAATGCATAACATTATTACCTGTTGTGTCTTCAGTATAATTGGGCTGAACCATAGTCAGGATAGCAGAGGGGGGTTGTGATGTGCTTTTGTAATTGCTAATTTATGCCAGATTGGCAGATTCGTCTGGTTTCCAGGCTAAATGTATGTTGTAGTGTGAAGAAGGAATAATTATATAACTTGGGTAGTTCATGGAGACTATACTATATTTGTGAGTCTGGGTTAAGGTTATTTATGCACGTATTTATTGTAGGCCTATGCTCAAATACCCCTTGGAATGGTACAGTCCATGCTCATTGGCTCAGTTATGAAGGCTGCCAGTTAACTTGAGTCTGTGCTGTGACTGTGTGAGTGGAGAGCTTCCCATGTTGTTCTTGTCAATTTTGTATTTTTCGTGGGTGAATAAATATACCATTTAGTTACACCATACCAAGGCCTCCATACTGCTTCCAGCCACAAAGTCGGTCATTCTCACTGTGCAAATAGCCATTTTATATTATTGGTAGTGCTAGAGGAAATAAGCTTTAATTAGCTTGTATTTTTTTTGTTAAATTACACATGTAGGCTACACTTTCAGATAAAATAATCTTCAACGGGGCCAATGGCTCCTTTGTGGAATTCAGTAGAGGCATGTGTAGAATACACAGGACCACAATGGAACCAAACCCCTAGGGCTTTTTGTGTTATGCTTTTAACAATGATTGTAAACCGTACCTCTGTACAAATTGCAAACTGTTAATAAAGTATTCATTGAGTCAATCAAAAACTCAGAGGTTTCTAATAACACTGAGGGCACTGTACCTGAGACTCTTATCAGCAAGGGATATTGGAATTAAATACAATGCTGCCCTCTTGTGGTTATGACATCAAAGTACAGGATTTTAATAAACCACAATTGAGCTTAATTTCGTCTCATGACGCTCAAGTGAGGGAGGATTGATTGTCTCATCATGTGCTTGTTGATTCTGTGTAGCGCCATCATTAGTTCTGGCTCTAATTTTGTTGGTGTAATGCATAAACCGAATGACTCTTGGGTCACTATTACTAACTAGGTTAGTAATACTCATTTAATGTCTCCATGAATTGAGTACGTGAGGACCCCCATTTGAAACAAGCCATTGGCTTTTCTGGGATTTTTCAATCCTATTTAGTTGACCTTGTATTGCTATTTAGTTGACCTTGTATTGTGAACTGTACTTCCATGTGCTTTTTCTCTGCAAACTTCTAAGTATTCAATCAATCAATCAATCTATCAATCAATCAATCAATCAATCAATCAAACTTACTTTTATTTATCCTTGGTCTGACTGAGGTTTGCAGAAATGCTTGGTAAAATTCATGGCACTGACCATGGTACTGAAATAGCCTAGTTATGCTCATAGTAGATACCGCTTTGGCCGCAGCTGTTCATTGGAGCAATACGTCATCGCCGCCTCCATATTTTGCAGGTGCAGCCAGGTGCATGTATGCCCCATGTATTTCTGCTGATTTCACATGGTTTGGTTTGTTACAAATGTCAGCCATGTAGTTGTGTTATGTCCATATTCACATGGTGGCCAGTTTGGGAACTATATTCTTTTGCAGTCCATGCAAATATAGAGTGAATATGGTTAATAAGTCATCTGTAACAAACTAGCATGTCTTGTCTTATAGCTTGAACACTAGGACTGGAGGATGACTAAGCTTTAATAAGAGGTAATTTGTTTTCTCAGTGTTTGGCATTTGAATTTGCACAGCATTCTAAAAACAAATCTTTCACCTGATACACTTTGCTTTCAAACCACTTGCATTGTTTATGTACTGTAATATGGTTTTGGCATGCACAACTGATGTGGAAGATAGACGTAGGTAAAACTAAACTAAACTAAACTTCTAATGACATCCAAGACACAAATGCATGTGATTCAGACATGTAGGCCTAATGATTCAGAACACTTATTTTGAACTTCTCCAAATTTGACAAATGATATAGCTGATACTGTTAACACAATCTATCCAACCATTTGATGGTTTTTGTGAACTTACATGATGATGTGTGGACGATGTGTTTTCATCGCATGACATAATTTAATCCGCTGGTCGGATTCTCGTCCTCATGTCCAGCCAATTTTCCCTGCGAGGTCAGAAATGTGTTTTCCTAAAATCCACCAATGTCCTACTCTCAATTGCGTGACTATGAGAATAGGGTCAGGTCAACATGTTAGGCTTCTTTTACACAACATTTACAAAGTTGTTACTAAATGAGAATTAGGTCCACTTGGAAGCTGAATGGGAATGCAAGCACAAGTTGGTACATAAAACCAGTAGTTGCAGGTTTAAAGTGAAACTACTGTATGTACGGTACCCAGCAAGCACAGTCAGGACCCGGACCAATCAGTGACGTCTCGATTGGGTCTAGATCAAGTCAAACCAAGACAAGTCAGATCTGGCCCAGAATATCACCTGATTTCAACCAAAATTAATCCTGACCACAAAAACGTCACTTCGAGGACGTCATCTAAACACATTTCTCATCACCCAAAATTGCTGTCCAAATGTCCATATGATGTCCCGGTGATGACGTCCTGTAAATGACGTAAAGATCATCCCCATATGGGCTGTGATCTGGCCTAGTCCTGAACGTCACCGGGGTGATGATCGGGCGTCATCATAACGTCATCATGACGTCATTGTGCTTGCTGGGTAAGCTATCAATTGATCCATTTCTGAATGGAGATCAGAGCATTGAGCCGAATAGACACATGACACACTTCTGTAATGAAAACCTGGGTTGCACTCTTCAGGTATGCTTTTTATATCCCGCTGTTTCTTCCTTCAGTAAGAGCCTCACATGACATCCCTCATACTGTAAATACTGTAAGTGTGGCGCAAGAAATAAAAGGCAGTTTTAGAACACTTTCACAACACAAATCACATTATGTTATATTATTTTTGTATTGTATACCCATATTCGTACACTGCTCTTTATGGGCCCTTTAGAATTCAGTGATGTGTTTTTGTCTTACTACAACCAACGATATAAAACTTAATTGTCCCCAGATTAAACCACTGTATATCTGATTACACCAAGGTATATCTTCCGAAACCACAATAAAACAGTCAAATAAGTTGAGGGATTTACAGTGAATGCACATTTATTTAGTTGCCAATACCCCTACTGTAAGTGTTATAATTTCACAATATGTATTTCTTGCATATTATGTAGTTTATATACCTTGTTGTCGAATTACCTATATGTAAGGCTTTGATGGTGGTGAACCCTTATAAACAGGATTAAATGCAACAGGATTGAGGCGTAAAGTGTGATGTAGAAATGAGCCAAATTAGCCAAACCAAGACTTTTTTGAAGAGCTCTGATTTCGTTTCCCTAGTGGCACAAATCTTTGTAGCCGGCTGGTGGACAACAAAAGCAGTCTTTCAGGTACAACAGATTCCAGAGACCAAGGTGACATGAAGGTGACACTGAACTGCTTACCAGCACCATTTTACAGTGAAGGGCAAATGGACATTCCTACAATAACTTTAGAACATCTTCACAACACAATCAGAGAGGGGCGACCCTTTTTGCACCCAAAAACTTTACGAACAACTCACGCCAAATCAGTGGTCCAATTCTCTCCCAACTTGCTACAAAAATCGCTCATGCAAAAGTAGATACTATCATCTATTTTCTTCACATGTGTCTCCTTTTCTAATAATCATAAAGTGCTATATATTTCAGCTCGCAATTTACTTCTGGGCTGATCTTGGCTGATCGTTTAAGTGGGTTCTATCTGGGCCCTTGGTGTACCCCAACTTGGCAATTTACGTGGGGCTGACGTGGGTCCCATATGGTTTCAAGGTGGGCTGAACTATAAGGGCCTACAGTGGGCAATGTCAGCGGGATCCACTTGGGTCCCACTTGGCTTGCCCGTGTGGCCTATATACGTGGGTTCTACCTGGGCCCTAGGTGGGCCCTAGCCTCGATCTCCAGGCTTTTATTTTCCTTCGCGTTTTGCTCAAAAATAAGAGGCTGGACCAGGCTGTTGACATTCCTGGCATAGGAAGTGGGAGTCAACCTTTCATTTCCCCAACCAACCAGAGTGCAGTGGGCATCGCTCCAAATGTTGTGACGTCAGGGCTCTCAATACTGCACATTGGGGGAGGAGGAGGGGCGCGGGGCGGGCGCACAGATCGGTGAACCAATGGGAGCCCACGGATGTTTTCTCTGGAGATTTTGAATCCGCCCCTCTATGCCAGATATCAGACGCGCTAGAGGGTCTTTACTGACCGAGCCATGGCCCCACTGGCCCTCATGATGCTACGCCACTGATATGCGCTGCCAAGTGGGCGCTACATGGGCGCGGGCGCTAGAGGTGAGGCCCGCACAGTGGGCCGAACTTCTAGTATTTACAATTTAACCGTAGTAATGTATACACACTCTCTTTTAAGGCAATAGTCATTTGTATTGTACAATACAAATGACTATTGCCTTAAAAGAGATCAAATGAAGCGCATGATAAACTGAATAAAACCCAAACTAAAAGAAGAAACCCATTCCCTTCTCTTTTCCCTGACTACTTGGTAGAGCCTGACGAGCAAACTTAACACATGCAGTCAAGATGCATATAGGTGTCTGTTTTCACCTTAATGAGGGGCATGTTTTCCAGCTCCCTCACGTTGTACACTGACACTTTGTGTGTTCTCAGATAAATGGTAAGTTCCCAAGCAATGTCCTGAACTGGGTTAAAGGGCTACAAATGAAACAAGTAATCCAATCCTGTAATCGATTTTCGATAGCACATTTGACATGATATTCTTCTAATATTTAATACTTTATATAAAACAATCTTGTGAATCCACCGTCAGAATGTTCACACATATTGTTGATATGGCTCATTTCATTATGCCCTTCATACACTTAAAAACAAAGATAAAGCTAATGATAACATATCGCAAATGAATACATGATAGACAGTACAACACCTTCCTCTCACAGTATGTCACGTTTCACAGCTTGAGTGAAGGAATATTGACTGGGCACCAATACACTGATCTAGAAAATGAAGCTTACTCTAGTCACCTACCAGTGGTTCTCAACCTGTGGGTCGGGACCCCCAGGGGGGTCTCCACATGATTTTTGGGGGGTCCCCAGATGACAGTGAAGTGAGAATTTAACAACTTTTAGACCCTTTTAACACCAAAAACAAAACAAAAAGAAAGAAAATAAAAATACCATTACTGCATCAAATGTAATCAACAAACTATACTATAAAAAATAGTAAAACATTTGCCAAATTGTCAAATAATATAAGAAAGAGGCAAACATTTTGATAATAGCCAATTTCACAATATTTATCTGTGGAACTGAAAATGTAATGCCTCAACTCCTACATTCCAAGTGCTTATCAGGGTGGGGCTGTCCCCAGTTTAAATATGATTATTGTGGGGGGTCACGGCCTGAAAAGGTTGAGAATCACTGACCTATACAGTAGTGATTCCGTGTAAGGGTTAAAGGGTATCTGGTGCATAGAAGGAATGTTCTTATGGAAGTTCTATTCAAGGTTGGCATGGCCTTTATAGGCCTATTAACAGCGATGACTGCATCCGTGCATTGTACACTGTCTATAATTATAAGATTATATGGAAAGTTTCCAAGTTGCATACATACTTGGTATGTATGACGCATCTACATGTAAATCAATTCCCGCTCACCAAGCACATAGTAATTTTGTGGACTATTCTCTTTGTGTGTCTTATTCTGGCTCAGAATTGCTGTAGTTGACCACATAAATATTTATTGCTATTTGCACTATACTGTTTTGTAGTGGTAAAAGCCTCCTGATCCTGGCTATTTCAAGACTGTCAAACATCACCACTAGAGGTCGGTGTTGAGGCACATTGAGGTGTTATACCATTAACACTTGTGTACAGTTGTGTGTACAACACAAATTCTCAGGAAACTTGTCTGCTTCAAAACTGTAAACTTATTGTAATACCATGTCTCTTGTACACAAGCAACTCCTTAAAATAGCATAATTTCTTACCAAACATTCCTGTTGTTGAACCCACACTACTATAGTAGTGGTTCTTGCTGTGCCCACAGCCAGGGTTGCCATCTCCTCTTATTATAAGTGACTTTGGGCTTGTTTTTCTGTAAAGTCGCTTGTAATTATTAGTAGTTGCGGGTTGCGGTTTTTTTGGGCTTGTTTCTTAAGTGTAGTTGCTTATTTGGGCTTGTTTCCAAATGTTGTTTAAATCAGTGGTTCTCAAACATTTCCCTGTGAAGGAATGTCATTTTCCACATATCCCCATCTGAAAACATCTTGTGCCAGTGACCCCCGTATCAGATTTGTGTTGTTAAAATGTTTCAAAAATATGTCAAATGTTTTTGAAAATAGCCGATGCATATAGGTTTTATAGTGCTCATGTGGCCTAGTCGCTTCTTTTGGGCTTGCAACACTGCCCACAGCCTACACAGCCCCTCTCCTGGTTATCTTTGTTACACTTGTATAACAATACAATTATCAAAACATAATGAGAAACTAATAAACTAATACTACTACTAGAAAATATACCGCAGATTTGGCAGAACCCAACGTCACTGACATCTATTGAAGTATTGCTGGGAGGGCCTGCAGCGTTCAACAACTTTGTTAAAGAGGGATTTACTGCTGTAAAGGTATTATGAGAAACCAAACACACAGTCCACAATTCCAAACCAACGCCATTCTTCTGTCCCAGGCTTGCACTGTGTAAACAGAAACTGTGCTCATGATCACTGGTTCTCAACCTTTTCAGGCCGCGACCCCCCAAAATAATATATTTGAATTGGGGTCATGCCCTTCTTTGACACCATCTCAGAGAGTCTCGAGATCTCATTTGAACCAACTGCACTGACGGCTATTTTTGGAATTTCTCTCCCTACTCTATCACTACCGAAGCACAAACCACTCTCTTAGCTAGGCGTTTAATTTTGATGAAGTGGAAGTCCTCTGCTCCCCCATCCCATCTTCACTGGATTAGAGATGTACTCCACTTTATTAAATTAGAGAGAATTAGAAGTACCTTAAGAGGCTCGGTATCTCAGTTTGGGAAAACCTGGGGTCCCTTCCTTGCACTGGTAAACAACTTACAGTTCCAGATTGAGTATAAGCCTGAATTTGAGTATATTAAGACATGATCTCTGACGCAGATGGGTTGTTTTAGTATGTCTATTATGGGGAACTATGTGTGGGTTTATTGTTATGTTCATTATATGTTTTGCTTTGTGGGGTGATCAAGCCATGTTTTGTTTTGTTTTGTTGTGTTGTGTTATGTGGAATATTGCAATTATTCTTCATTTATTTTTTCTATCTGCGTGTTTGTCTTTGTTTGTAGTTTGTATAACTTGAGTCAGGGTAAGCGGTTTATAATTGTCTCCTCCTTGCTGGAGTAGGATTGTACGATGGTTTTTAAGCTTTTGATACTGGGTTAATCTGCATATTGTATTAGTATATACTTCTGAATCCTGAAATAAACAAAACTGTAAAAAAAGAATTGGCCAGTGTTTGACCAGTTTTTATAGTATAGTTTTGATGCAGTAATGGTCTTTTTTCATTCCATTTATTTTTTTATTAAAAAGGTCTAAAACGTCCTTAAAGGTTTAATGACATTCACTTTTACACCACATTCAAAGTCTTTGTCCTGGTCCTTCAAAAGTGCACAAAAAGTTTTAAGTGAAAATTCCATTCCAGTGATCCATGGCAGGTGTTTTTCTCTCACATTTCTAAAGCCTTTTCAACTGCAATGAAAAAAGAAATCTTTGCCTGCGGGTGTCGCTGGTGAGGGATTTTGCCTGTCAATCATCGCCTCTGCTCCGCCCCCCCCAAAGGAAAGGATAGGGGAGGGGAGGGGCGAGGAGGAGAGTGGGCGGGATTAATCGACTGTGACCTCACTGTCGAAGGGCCAAGCTCAGATTACTTTTCAGCCTAATTATTCAGAAAACCCCAGACCACAGAAAATCCACTGAATGTTCTAAGTTCAGTTTTTTTGGGTGTAATTGAGGTCATAAAACCCCAAATAAAACATTGAAAATAAAAAAAGTGAAAATGAACGTCATGATACCTTTAAATTGCCACTTAACTGTCATCTGGGGAACCCACCAAAATCCTGTAGGGACCTCCCTGGGGGTCCCAACCCACAGGTTGAGAACATAAGACTGTAAAAAATATGTTGAGAACCACTGCTCATGATGACTGATATTGTGTAGTTGTTGCAGAGGCATGAGCTGTGACCGGTAGTTATTGTCTGCCGGTGATTGTAACATTTAAAATGACAGCAAGATTTACGGATTGGGCCTTTAAATGAAATTGATATTTTTTTCTCATTGTGATCAGTTAAAATCCCTGATAATCCTTCATATCTCAGCTATGCTATGACATTTAAGTGGCAGTGATTGAAGAAAGAGATGGCCATGTTAAAATAGGTGAACATTCAGCAGAAATAGGTGACCATTCGACAAAAATAGCAGGGGCTTGTAGATGGCAAAGACATTTGGTGTAGAGGGAAAAGGGGGCCAAATAGAACCCTGGGGGAGACAACAAAGTATAGTACGTAGTGGTAATGTATGGCAAATAAAAATTGTGATAGGGAAACATACATTATAAATTGTGCAGCGCAAATCCACAAATTCTTTGTCCATTCAAAGTCTTTATTTGTGGATTATAGCCACAGACTGAAACATCTGTATCCTTGTCAACCCTTCATACTATAAAAACAACTTGACATTTGTCACTCCTTGTGTAGTGTGAACCTGCTTTGTGTTTTGACCCAAAAATCTATATACCACACAACACAACATTTCATATTACTTCCAAAACTTGGAAACTTTATTTACAGTTCAAGTCAGTCACATGCAAGTTTTTTTAATGAATAAACGTGAAATTAGGCAAAAAAAGGCATTTTATTTTCTCCAAAATAGCAATTAAATATACAAAAATAGAGCTTACAAATACTGTACAGCAAATTGTCTCCAAAAATATTCTGCTGCAGAATTCTTAAAAGTTTTATAAACAATGTCTGTGGGGGTCCACAAACGGCATCAGTGTTACGAAAAGGGGGTCAGGGTAACATTGTGGGATGGGGGTGTTTATGGGACCCAAGAGAGAGGGATGTGTTGGTACAAGTGGGAAAGGTACTGTATGTTCATTGAAACATTCAGGGAGAAGTTATTTGAGGCTCAGGGATTGTAGGGCACTACACAGGGAATAAATACACACAATACAACAAGATACTTCAGTTTAGTGAGGCAGTGATAAAACCCAAAGACCCTCACTTAAGAAGGGGTGTGTACCAATGTGGAATTACCTCCTTTAAATGTAGTGACTTTCACAATTTTATACTTCCATCTTAAAATGTCAATTCCAAAGACCATAATACCAACTCATGCTCTAGTATTACTTGCTGGCTGTCACTTCAGAGTCTGTCTCATTCTACTAACAGAGTCAGTGAATTATTGGCCTCTTTCTGGTGTGGAGCGGGAACTCTGGATTTCCTTGTAGTGGTATTCCAGCCTGAGTTGGATTTCCTTAGTATTTCAGCCTGAGTGTGCCTATTCATCTATTTATGAAACGCTTTTAACACAGAACTAGCACTGATGTCACTGGTGATAACAATTGGGAATAGATGACCATTTGTCATGAAAGCACAAGAAAGCACATTTCCATTAACGTTTTTGGCTGCAATCTGGCACTGACTATTCATTTAAAAGTTTAAAGGTGAATTTAATACTTTCAAAAATGACCGAAAATGTTTTTAAAAAACACAACACGTCACATTGTGACATATTTTTTTACATTTTTATATTTATTTTAAATTTTAATTTGGATATTTAAGTATATCAATGTAAATTAACCAATTAAAAAAGTATTCCAAGTACACAATGTTAGTACTGTCTTATTTATGTGTTATTTTGCCATAAATACTGTGTACTATAAATACTTTTTACAGTTTTGAGAACTGGAGTAAGGAAATTGCAAAGTATTCAGAATTCGTTTGACTCAAAACATTGTCAGGGTTGTTGAGCTCGTCAGCTAATTTATTTTAATTCCTTTGTTGGCACTTTGTCTTTATCCAGACTAGGACGGCACACTCAGACAAGGAATTCAAGGAGACGTCAACGATTAAATACAATACATTGTTGGGCAAATGGCAGGAAGTACTGAGCTGCCATGTCACCTCTGGGAAGGAGGCACCTTCCATTATATATAAATACACTATTCTCATTACTACTCTCTATTTACATTTAATAATGGTGTATTTCAGTGGCAATTTGCCTACACAAACTGTCATGCTTTCACATTCAGTCTCCGTTCATCTACATTTTTAATTATCCCACAAGCTAGACATAAATTCAAAGACAAACCTGCAAACACAACACCAAGCTTTAAAACTTGTGTTACCATTAGCCGTGTTTAGGCTCTAAAAGATGCCTTCTCCTGGGATAGTAGCAGGGCACTGCTCAGAAAATACTCAGGGAGGAATAATGGTACCAGGTCTTAATATGACTTTTTACCAGGTTCTACTATGACTTTTATGACTTTAAAAAAAATATATACTCTTGTTTTTTGACCCTAGTTTACTCATTGTAAACAAGGGTCATTCCCCAATGGTTTCTTGATGTGAAATAAGGGTTGATGATAACCTTTTTTTTGTTTAAAAAAAGTTGCTCAGGAATAAGGAAATCAAATTCAGGAACATTAAAAAAAGGAAGAAAAAGTTGAGAATGCCTGCCCTGATTTAAAATCTCAATTTGCACATGCTACTTTCCTAGTAAGCTTGGATATATTTTAGGAGCACACATAGCAGAAATGTCTAATAAATCAAAGAATCAATGATCTCAGATTGGTATCTCACTGCCTCTGCAAAGCTACAGACCAAGAAGCAATACGATCCCAAAATACCTAATATAATTAAAGATGGCCAGGCGCACAAGGTGTTTTCCTCTTGTTCAACTGTAAATCAACCCTTAACTACTGCAGTACGAACACAAAGGGAAATGGTGTTAGAAAAAATCATCTCCTCCGTGTCCCCCAGAAGCACTGAACCACTCTCCAACACTCTATTGAGATCTTTTTTTTTTAAGGGTTACCACTCTACCTCTATGGGACAGAGTTGAGTCTCTCTATGGTTTAATTATCAGTGGGAGCCATTTGACCATCTTCAATTCACTTCCATAATCATACAACCTCTGCAATTTAACCTCTTAATGTTTGGCATGTTTATAGCATACAAGCTATTCAAGAACATAATATTGATGAAGTTCAATATACAGTAGCAAGGTCCGTGTACTTGAGAAAGACACTGAACCTCTCCTTGCTCATTTTGATCTTCTCTGACAAAACTACACATCTGTCATGTAAATAATTTAATTTCTATCCTTCGTAAAAATAAAAATAAATGATTGTGTTTCACATGGGTTTTACGCATTTGGGACACTTTTCTCTGCTTATTTCTATATTCAAACAGCATTTTAAACCATTGACTCAAAGAACATACACAATGGCAAGGTTCATAGGGATCTGTGTGTTAGTGAACAAAACCACAATGTGTAGTATAGAGGAACACAGTGAAACAGAGGGGGGGAGAAAGCACCAGAATAAGGGCACTAAAGAGCAGGGCTGTGTGGAGATGAATAAAAATGCTGCCTCACCTTAACTTGCTGACCACTGCCTCTCTGTCAGCATAGCAAGGGGACTAGTATGCACTCATGTCCACTTATGTGCACAGCAGAACCCTCTGTGTTAATTTAACCTGGAGAGTACAGATGTAATCAAATTGACCCATATCCACTAGCTAGCCAATTATGTGTAGGTCCAGCATTGGTCATATCTACAACTAGTGTACATTTGAAGGTAGTTTTATGTGATTGTGTGAATAGCACCTTTTTAGGAGTTGAATTGCAAAGGAAGCAGAAGTGTCATTGGTTCTAGTCAAACTGATTTGCAAGCTATTTTCTGGCATGATGGGTAGTAGGCCTACATGGTTTAAGAGATTTGTGTTAGTTTGTAACCCTTAGACCGTCTTTAGAGAGATCTTTCATCTGAAGCATGTGACCACAAATTCACCACCACAGCTCAGCATTACATTTTAAATAATAAAACCTAAAACTGTTCAGTTACTGCACATGCTGAATCAATGTTAAATTTAACACCATAGCTAACAGGTTTTTGTTTAGTTAAACATAATTAAATGAGGTTCTGGGGAGATTTGGCAGATAGAGATTGGCTGTAGACATACTGTAGTCATGGATGTTTTTGTCTAATCTGATTCATGATTAGACTCATCCCCACTGGACTCCTGGATTGCGTGCTTAACTGTATAAAACCAAAACAACTCAACTGTGTATTTTTACAAGACTGTTTTGATAGCATCATGACTAATGACTGTTAAGGAGGGGCAATGTTAAAGAAGGCCAAAAACTTATGTAACACAAATAATGTCTGATTGGCTGTCCCAAGGATTCATAGGAACGGCTGATTGGTTGTTTCAGGGAGTCATAGGAACGTGTGATTGGTTGTCAGTCATAGGAAGGACCCCTCAGGTCAGGTTTCTCCATTTCCTGCTCTCCACAACACAGGAAGTGACTACAGCCTGTTTTGTGTGTGTGTGTGTGTGTGTGTGTGTGTGTGTGTGTGTGTGTGTGTGTGTGTGTGTGTGTGTGTGTGTGTGTGTGTGTGTGTGTGTGTGTGTGTCTTCAGTCAATAATGTACTCCCAAGACAAATAATTTGTTCTTCATTGTGTTTTCTTTCTATATTCACAGTACTTTCCTAAGCATTGTTGCAATATACCACTGCATTCTAGCATAAGCAACACAACCAGTGATGATTAGTTGATTTGTTTGAAATGACAGACAGTGGCCATACTGTAAAAAAAAAAAAAAAACTTGTGTAGCCTTTTATATCAAGTTATAAAGTCTTCATATGAGTGTGTGTGTGTGGGGGGCATGGCCCAAAAAACATCTGGGTTACAACACATTCAGGCCTTCAACAGTAATTCACATTTAGTTGGACGTGGTGTCCCGAGGTTCTATGAGCTTTTTTCTGATGAGTATGTGATTGTGTATTTTCCTGTGTAATCAGACCACAAAACTTTGACCACATTTTCTAACATTTACACTGAATTGGGTATAGTTGTCCCTTTAAGATAGATCTTTGTCCTTTAAAACCAAAGTTCACTCAGTAAAAAATAAGAAAGAAAACCTAAAAAATAACACGTGGCTCTGTACATATAAAGAAATAATAGTTAATAAAATATAAAATAGGACCTTGCTACTACGCTCACAAGCAATTAAGTTTGAGTTCTCATAAAGTGCTTGTTATAAAGAAAACAATAATAATAAAAGCTGAAGAAAATAATGCAACCGTTTTTACATTTCAAATATTTGTAGTTCTTGGCTTTTGTGTCTCATTTTCTTCTTGTCTTCCGCTGGTGTCCCCAGAAAAGTGCTTTGGTTGTGAAACAATTGTTGCCCAGGCTTGGCAGAGGAGAAAACTAAGAGAACTCCTATTCTCCATTTGTCCATGAAAAGAATCAAAATGAAAAAAGGAGAAATAGAATAGTACTGTAGCTGTATCAGCCAGAGCTGATGGCCATAAATCCTTGTGATGAATCCATCAAGAGAGAAGAGAGGAAAGCAGAGGAGCAGATAAGATTCACTCC
This sequence comes from Gymnoscopelus braueri, assembly GCF_963280865.1. NCBI lineage: Eukaryota > Metazoa > Chordata > Actinopteri > Myctophiformes > Myctophidae > Gymnoscopelus > Gymnoscopelus braueri. Next base: position 38,144,526 of record NC_137604.1, read on the forward strand.
CTTGTGAGTCTCTGCATAGCAGCTCTACTTTCTCCTGTCTATCTGTTCTCATGCTCAGATACAAAGATGTGCAGATGTCCTCAGATGCAAATGTGACTGTACAGGTGGGTGACCAGGTGTTTTTTGGCTGTGTCTGTAGTGTGCAATGGTAACCGTGTATGTGTTTGTGTGTGTGAGTGTGTATTTGCTACACCAGATTCTCCACGCCAGGCAAAGGTTGCTGTATTGGCACTGGGGCTGGCACAGGATCCATGGGGCTGCCAGCTTGCTGGGCCAGCTGTAAGACTGGCATGTTGCACAGCGGGCACACCTTCCTCACCTCTAACCACTTAATCAGGCACCTGGACACAGAGACAGAGCGAGAGAAAGAGATGGAGAGGCAGGACTTTCAGCTGACATTGATATTTCATGACTTATACTCTTTTTCAAATACATTGCTGAGTTGGGCTGAGAATCCGTTTCCATAAATAATAACTGCTTGGGCACAGATTCCAGTCACGAAATGTCAGCCCTTCTTCTCACCTGGTGCTGGGCTGTTTACAACGGGGTTGCGGAATCATATACAATAATAGCTTGAATTTATATAGTGCCTTTCATGAACCCAAGGGCGCTTTACATCAAAAACAATGAACAACCAACAAACAAACAACCAAAACAACTATTTGCCATAAGCCTGAGAGAATAGGTGTCTTTTCAAGGCAGCCACTTGCCCATGATAGGATTGTCAGGTGTTACTCAAGCCATTCAACTGAAAGAAATGCTGATGTGAGTCACATCGACACTCGTTTGATTTTTGTTGAAACCTTAGTTACAACAGCTTTTCTGACCAGGAGAGGTAAACAGACTAAATAGGTAACATAAAAAAAGAAATTAACATCTGGATAAGTGATTAAATTCAGGCCCTCTTGTTAATTTGGGCTGACGCAGTGCAGGTATCCGGAAACAGCTGGACTCCAGCATTAGGAACACAGGCTACATTACTGTTAGTGTTAGCCGACTAGCATAACAGAAAACAGCTGACTACAGCATTGAGTTACTACAGCAGCAATGCATCATAGCAAAGAACATGGCCCCACTGGCCCCAATTGTAATGAAAAGACAACCGGTCTCAGCCGTGCTCAGCCCCTCACAGCCCTGCATGGCCCGTCACTTCATGATGGAAATGAGGTACTGTAATGGTGAGCATGACGGAAACATTTCTTAAATGTCCAACATTATTAAGATGATATTATAAGGATCATAGTAGTGTGCTTCTAATCTTACATCTGAGTCCTACACAGGAGATTCACTTACTATTCCTGAAATTAGGTGAAATAAGCCATTTGGTGGCCAATTTAAAACAAAGCACCTCACAGTACATTCCATTAGCTAAACGGAGAGCTTCATCTACTCTGCGCCCCACGTCTCTATACAGTATGTCTGTCTGTCTGTTTATCTATCATATCATGTATGCAGCTGTGAAGCTAACGCAGAGAATGAAGGCAGCACTACCAGCGAAGTGTGACTAAGAGCAGCTTGCATGCTGGTGAATTATTTACTGCGAGTCCAGGACTGTGTATTTTTAGGCACAAAAGTCCCAAAGCAGCACTAACTGAAAAATGGGACATGGGGACATTGTGGAGTAATGTAACATCACTACCTGACCAAGGTGCTTGCTTTGGAAAACCTAACACTAAGGTGTGTGTGTGTATGTGTATGTGTGTGAGAGAGAATAGCAGTGAGTTGTAATTGAGTGAGAGGGGTCCCAACCACAGTGTGGAACAAAACTAGGTCATGGGAGTGAGGTCCTTCACTGAGGTCAACAGCTGAGTGACCAGCTGTGTATGTGAAAACATGGGGAGAAAAAAAGCTCTCATTGACAAACTGTGAGAGTGTGTGTGTGTGTGTGTGTGTGTGTGTGTGTGTGTGTGTGTGTGTGTGTGTGTGTGTGTGTGTGTGTGTGTGTGTGTGTGTGGTCCTGTAGCGCTGTAGTGTACAATCAATTGGTTCCAACGGCTAGCGGCTAATCGCCTATTATTTTAGTTTCCCATAACCTAAACTAATAATCATGATTAATAATCATTAACACAATATTATCTACTCAACGTCCAAAAGCCCCAAAAAAAAGGCCTGTATGGACTTCAGAGTCGCAATTTGGACTTAAATGTCTACGGAGTAGTGTGTGTGTGTGTGTGTGTGTGTGTGTGTGTGTGTGTGTGTGTGTGTGTGTGTGTGTGTGTGTGTGTGTGTGTGTGTGTGTGTGTGTGTATATACGTACTTCCTGTGAAAGGCATGTTTGCACGGGCAAATCCCCAGCTCATCTTTTTGTTTGAACTCCTCCAAGCACACTGCACATATCTGTAGGTGGAGAGAGACAGAGAGAAGGTAACAATCAGTTTCAAATACTGCATTGACAACCAAAGAGCCACTATGTTACTGTGCCAATGAAGCTTCTTGGTTTGATCGTTGCAGTGTTCTAAAACCACACCCACTGACTGAGGCACGATGACAAAAAAACATATGGCCCATTAAGTATACAAACTTACACAGAGTTTAGACCTGCTACCAATCAACCACTGGCAGCAAAATATCAAGGTTGGCAGATTCTGTTGCATGGCAACGTCCTGGTTGGACTTGAAGTACCACAAAGGGGTTCACAACATGATGTGCTTGGTCTAATGTGCCTATGTAATGCAAGGCCGGTTTATTTGTATATCACATTTTAACAACAAGGCGGAAAGGCTTCAAAGTGCTTTACAGAACACATTGTACACACACACACACACACACACACACACACACACACACACACACACACACACACACAGTACTGTACAGCCAACAAGAAATTGACAGGGAAATAACAAAGAGTCATTCAAGCAAGCAAGTTAATAATGGGATGCAGCTTGAAGTCAAGCTCCATGGGGTAGACAGTGGTCAGGGTGCTGACAATGAGTGGGGCTGTGAATTACAGGCTGTGACAGTAATGACCAAACATTAAGCCTACTGTCACAGCAAACTAGCGCAGTGCCAACCCAGTCAATCTACACTCTTTGATAGTAACACAGTGATACAGACATTACCATCAGCAACAGCTCCCTCTTCCCATGCAAGGAAGAACACACAGGTGACTCTTGTCACATTAAATCAACCAGTCACACGCCCTCGCCCAAGCCACCAGCAGGCGTCACTTTGCATGCTTTTGCATTCGGTCCTTTTCTTGGCTGTTGTCTAACATTGCCAAAAAGCTTCCTTCAGGGACAATGGACGTACTTCTCTTTTGTCCTCTCCCTCTCTCTATCTCTCTCACCTTTTTCTCCTCTTCTCCTTTTGAATAGCAGGAGGTTCAGAAAGTTCAGGATGAAAGGAGCGGTGCCGGCCGTCTAACGTTTCTCTCCGGGGATTTTTTGTTTTGGGATGAGGAGAACAAGTCTTTCTATAGAGGGCTGCTTTGCTCTCATTCTCAATGCTAGATCAATGTCTCGGTTCTTTTCCATGGCTTGGCTCATGGGAGACGAATGGCGGCACTAGCCAACATTTTAGTTTTCACACAACCTCTCACAGTCTATCTCTCATCTGTCTTTCTTCATCTCTCCATCCCTTTCATTCACTGTCTTCTTTTCTGTGTTTTTCTATCCCTCTCCCTTTCTGTCCATCTCTTTCTGTGTCTTGCTCTCTATCTCGTTCTCGAGAGAGATCTGAGAGTTTCTTTGATGTACCTCCGGCAGATCTGAAACTAGAGCCAGTCAAATTCCACTGTGATGGGAAGAAAACGTTGAGAACACTCCAGCCACCGTGTAACCACCAAGATACATCAGCTGGATCGATTCAATGTAATTCTAATTTAAAATCTGGGGCTAATTTGATCATACAGCCCTGTTGTGATGCAACCCCTAAAGGTGTGTTCCTTGTCTAATGACTTACTTCGTGGAGAATTCAAATACTGTCCAAATAAGGTTTGACAAATGAGTAATTTAAGCTTGTGTTTTGTGCCATACTGTAGCTTGTTGAACCGAACCAAACCTATTCTAGTCTGGATCTCTTTAGCTAAGCTACCAACTGCAAAAGACATATGCAGATTTGACAGCAATGATGTATACTTGGCCAACTAACAGTCAGTATTCAAATCATATGAAGTATTATGTCAATATTTAGACATGTGGGAGCCAGCCAGCTTTACGAAATATGAATATGCCTCTGGCTCATATCTATTCCACTGATATAGCATACGGACACAGTCAACACAGAGTCATAACAGCTGTACTGTTGATCATTTATAGGCTCCTTTGCTATGTGAAATGTATGGTTATTCACTTGATTGTACAAGTTAAAATTGAAAAACGTAAGAAACCCCCCCCCCCCCCAGCTGATTAATGCGATAGCCTTATAGTGCCAGATGAAATGTAACAGTGTGTAAGATAAAGAACAGTAAGCTCCCACCTGGGAAATATGGGAAGTTGAATACACACATTTTTAGATATACAACGTAACCAGGCCTTGCGTTAAAGACAAAGCGATTTCAGTTATTTACATAGGCTACTAGAGAATATCTAAGACAACAATAGCACTTACTTTTTCATAACATATATAACATACCTATAAATGTGTACATCATATAAGTCTAGCTTTCAAAACCAGATATATTTGCAATGCTATGGAAGCCTTTCTACTGTAAAAAATAATAATAATAATAATATATTGATATAATTGTGCCTGTATTTTTGGAGTGGTGCAATCAAGCAGCAAGGTAATGGTAGTGTCCATCCCATATTTTCTGTTCTACTTAATGAACAGAACCGACAGGCTGCTGAGACAATTTTTCTAACCATTATAGCTATTGCTCTATAGTTGAAGCAGGTTCCAAAATGATATGATGGCTGTCAGTGGTGCTGAACTCAGTGTGCTTTGTAGCCTAGTGCAGGGCATGCTGTTAGGCAACACGCACTGTAGTGTTTAACCAATCATCAACATTAAATAAGACACATAAATACATAAACCAGAATGGGCTAAATAGCATTCAGCTAACTTATATAGCTTTGTGTGTCCACGTCCTGTAAGCTCGCTGCTGTGTAGTGGTGTGTGTGTTGATTACTCAAATTATTTGGATTCATGAGAATATACAGTATCAATGCTTGTAAGGCCTCAGTTAAGCATGCAGGGCTTAACCAGGCCCCCAGAGTTGCTGAGAAACATTGAAGCTGCCACCCCAGTCGCCAAACCTGGAACTGCAGGCGGGAAGAAATACTGATATATTTATATATATAAATATATATAATATAATATAAATATGTAAACATATTATACATAAATACATATGCATTTACATATAAATATGCATCTCGAGTGTATTTAATAAATATCTTGCGTTCATGGCTCGACACTCGGGCTTGTTCATGGAGGTAGTTTGTGACGTAGGACGCAAAAAGGACACTAGTGTGCATGCTCATAACTCTATGGCTGCTCGAAACGACTCAAAATCGACCCAATATTTCTACTTCCGGCAGACTTCCGGGTGCTTCAAAACGCCACTGAGCACTTCCATTGAAATGAATAGCTGGGGGCGGGGCAATCCGCCCTCTATATTATACCTCTATGGGCTTAACTGATGTTCATATGTTTTGTGCTAATTTTAGCACCATGTCACATGCAACAGTACAGTGTGTGGATGTGTAATGGATATGGCCGGGTTTTTCTTTAAAATAAATGTCCAACAAACTGTAATCATTCCAGACATTCTGGCCAGCAGTTTAAAATCATAGTGCAACATCTGGTGATATTTAACCCCCCCCCCCCCCCCCCCCCCCCCAATGGGTCTTCCTAATATTATTTTTTTTGTCGGTAGGCCACTATCGGTTGACAATTGCAATAAAGTTATTTGAAGCAGACAGCCATAGATGGCAATGGATCCGCCATCTTGGCTGCAGTCCAGACATTGTTTGCAATTACATCTCTCCATCGGGAGAGGGTGACAATGGACATAAAACTTACGGATTATAGCTTTAAGGGTTCGATCCATTGTATGCCCACACAATTTGGAAGGCAAACAAACCAGAAGAGCGAAAGAAAACTTGTCACACGTTTACTCAAACGTGTGAGACGTTTACTCAAACGTGTGAGACGTTTACTCAAACGTGTGAGTGTTCAACTACTCTACTCAGAACAGATATCATGTGAGCTGATACTGCAGTGCGTCACAGGAGACACTTGGAATAATCCCACTGAGGCAGGGCTATCTGATGCACACCAACTTCTTCAGCCTGGCGTCTCACAAAACATCAAAGGAGAGAATGGTATGAGGCTTGGCACCTTAACACATCAAGACCTGAGGCTGATTCTACAAATGTCTTCTTTTCAGTTTTCTTTAAAACAAAAAAAGAAAGTTTCTATGTCAGTGGTGCTCAAACCTTTTCATGTCAAGGACCCCCAAAATGTATTTGGCCGCCGAGCCCCATCTCAAAATGTTTTGTTCCAGGGACCCCTAGAAGCAAAGATTTGAGTTACAAATGTTTGCTTAAAAAATGTATATATATATTAGATTTGCACACATTTTTCTACAAGCTCATAGCGCGGCACACAGAAAATGACACAGATGCGTTCCCGGTTTAAATGGGTAAACACTAGTGCAGCACTGTGTTGCACAATAAATTGAACATAATACCGCTGTGTGCGGATGTGAACAATGCTGCACGACAGTCTCTCCTAGTAATTTCATGTCTACGTTCACTCTGTTTTAGACCTAATAAAAAAATAGTTTCTGAGGTGTGCTGGATTATTCATTCATGGTTCTTGCTCTAGTTGGCACCCAGGTTGAGCACAGCAGTGTACAGGGTATTTATATTGTGGTGATACTATGAAAATGTTTTGACTGGCAGGGATGACTGCAGGCTCTTGGAAGCTTGTATCGCCAAATTTCCAATGGGGCATGAACTATTATACTGCTTACTAGGGCTGGGCAATGTTACCATGTTGTTATATAATATAACATTACATCAATATCGTCATATGAGACTAGATATCATCTGGGATTTGGGTTAGGGTTATAATACCTTAATAAAAGTGTTGCCTTTTCCTGGTTTCAAAGACTGCATTACAGTAAAGTGATGTAATACTGTGAACTTACCCGACTTCACTGTTCTAGTTGTTCTATCATTTGCCTTAACCCACTTATTGGCTCTTATTATACAGGCATTACTGATTATTTATCAAACATCTCATTGCGTAATTATTTTGTGAAAGCACCAATAGTCATCCCCACAAATTATCGTCACAATATCTATAGAGATATTTGGTTTTGTTCATATTGCCCAACCCTACTGCCTACACACAAGTTGTCAGAAAATTGGAATCAAGCTGCACTATAAAACCAAATTCTATAGGTTGTTATCGATTTATTAATGTATCAGTATAAAATACAGCAGCTACTGTACATCAGGTTTAGAATAAAGATGGTAAACTATACAGAACCTTGTTACATATTGAGTCAGAGGTTGTTTTCTTACTTAAGTCTTGTGAGATTACATGGTCCTACTAACCTACAGTACACATGACTCGAAAGGTAAACTGATGAGCCCTACTATTCCTAGATATTTTATTAATATATCTGCCCATATTTCTTTCAAGGAACTCAGTCTGTCATGTTTTACCGGTTTTCCTCTGCCTTGGTGGCTTCCAAAAAACTGGGTCAACCCCCTTAGGCTTGCTTGTGTGAGTGTTATTGTTTTAAATGATGCCAAACAGTGTGGCTCCTTCTGTCCCACGTCCTGTCACCCACGTTACATTCTGTAGCAGTCTCTCACTTTCCAATAATAATAATAGTACAAAAAGAAAAAACAAAACAAAACATAGCAGAGCATAGCAGAGAAATTCCAGCTACGATGATAACATGTGGTGATCAATCGGGTGGCATAGTGCAGACCGCCACACATACAGGCGCTATCTTGCTAGTATTTCATTAACACCGTTGTGCTAGAGGGAGACTGTCCATGGTGGGGTGGCCTGAACACTACAGCTAAGATGTGTTGTTTACACTGTTTTCACTCAAAGTGGTGAGTTAGCCTTAACTGATTCACTGCCAATCACGTAGATCTACGCGAACCTATTTAAAGCCGCCACGTGCCAGTCGCGTAGATCTACGTATATATTTTGTTTTCCAATTTGACCCAAAGACTAAGGAGATATGATTTTTCGAAGATCTAGACTCCTATCCACTTCCTTGTTAACTTAAAACTTAAAAATTCTGTATCTCGGCTCCTGAGTACTTTTTTTTTTTCAATGAAAAATCTCTGGCATTGGCTAAAAAAATATGAAAATACCTCTGGCAGTTAATGGGTTAATGGTTAACTCTTTAACTGCCAGAGTTAAAACATCGTCTATAGCTGCCCTTGCCAGCGATTCCGAGTGATTTTACTAACCTTTGAAAAATCATGGAATATTTTCCGTGATCGCCGTCCTCACGGCGATCACCTCGTTACACGCACGGGGGTCTCGTAGAATCGAGAAAAAAAAATGTGTCCGGTCACGGTAATCTGTTGCATAGTTGTGGCCAGTCGAATGTGGCTTGTTTTTGCCAAAAAGAAACATAAACGGAGATAAAGCCATTTTTCCACAACGAATAAACAGGAAGTAACAGCGCCATCTGGTGGAAAACCACTGAAAACCCCAAACTCGTCAAAGTTGTCCTTGGCACTGTGGGCCAAGTGCCGTCGGCCGACAGTTTGCACATTTTACACAGAACCTTTTTACTTCCGAATACAACTGACTGCCAGTCTGTTGTAGTCTGAAGTAGTCTGTTTGGTGGTCTCCGTAGTCACCGTAACACTGGTCTTGTGTCCTCTCCTTCAGCAAGACACTGAACTCCTGATTTTGTAGGTTAATCATCTACAAAAGACCATTGTCAAAAAAAGAAATATTGACTCACAGGAGTTAAGTAACAGAATCACAAAACAAGCTCTATGTATGGTTTCAACAATCTCACAGAAAATGAGAAAACCCCTAACCAAGACACAAATCATATTCACTGATGCTATAACAATGGGTGAGCAGAACTGCGTTCATTGTCTTGCTCAAGGGCAGTTTGACAGAAACTGAACTTGAGACTAGAACTGGACTTGAACCTGTGCCCTTTCCAGCTACAATGAGTCTCTCCATCCACTAGTTCCTAGTAGAATACCACCCATTCACCCTATCCACACAATCAGCACATGCTTGCAGTATATGCCAAGTGTGCTTATTCGGACAGGACACCCCAACCCCAGCAGCTGGTCATAGGAGCTGGAACATGGAGCACTCGTCTGCTCTGGTTACACATTGCATAACAGGAATCTTGGTGCCCTGAGGAGGATCATTTCATTGGTCATCTATTAGCAGGGGTTGTGACTTGTGTTGATACTGTGCCTTTAATAGAGTCATGACATTTCAATCAACTATGCAAAGGTACAGTATGATGTGGTAACGGCAGCATGGAAGTTCGAGAAATCATGTTAGGGAAAATAATGTGATAACTGATGTCCATTTCCCTGAAAAAATTCCCCTACGGTGAAATGACAGCGAAATGTCCCTTCTCATGTAAACAATCACTACACTGACCTTGAGCACCCCCCAATTGCTCCCTTTGAACTGCTCAGTGGCCAGAAGAACAGGAATTGCACTGGGCAGCGGGCGTGTGTGTGTTTCTTTAACTGCGTAGATATGAAGTGGAGGTGTTTTAAAAAAGAGGAGATTTACATGTATAAATAACTGTTCAATACCCATGGCGATGTACAGTTAACAAGGGACTGGGAGGTGAAATAAGGGGGGGAAAAGACTGAACACAAACCCTTTTCATGCAAACGGCAGACATTGAGATTAGTGCGAGCGTGACACCCATTAATGGCTGGTTAATCCAAAATGTGCAAAGACAGCAGCACACTATGTGCCAGTGTGACTGACGACAGGTACAGAATGTTCCTGACCACTATGTCTTACTACGTGGTGGTGATGGTCATTCAACAGCTGATGATAGGAAACATGATGTGAGAGAAAGGAGGATGTGTACTTACCTCATGTAAGTTTAGTTCTTTGACTTTTTCCTTCTGTATAACCTGAAGGGATACAGTGAAAGGTTAGACGAGAACAGCACAAACTTTCTGACAAAAATAACCACTTAACCCTGGCGTGCAGATTTTGGGCATGTCATCACCAAGACGGAACTATTCGTATTTTTTTTGTAAATGGCAGATCTAAATAAGAGATAAGTTGCTGTAAAGCATTATTAATTTGTTTTAAATGTATAGAGGACCACCATATTGAACAGCAGATCACATCAGTTACATCAGAACATGGCCACTTTGTAGTTAACATACTGTTTCTAATGTCAAGGACTTTGTGGGACCAGGTGAGAGAATGTGTATGTATATGTGGGTACCATATTTACTGTACATTATGTACACACTGTGTGTGTGTGTGTGTGTGTGTGTGTGTGTGTGTGTGTGTGTGTGTGTGTGTGTGTGTGTGTGTGTGTGTGTGTGTGTGTGTGTGTGTGTGTGTCTGAAAGAAATCCGTCGCATCCCTTGAGGATCTGCTTACGCGGAAATAATGCTTGTGTGAGGTAACCTGGTGGTCTTACATAACCAGCTCAGTAGCAACCCATGTTAAATTCACAGCTTTTCTAATTGGCCCACGAGGTGGAGCGAGAAGGATGAGGGAATGTGAACGTGGGTGTGACTTAGCATCTCTATGCAAATGAAAGTTCACACACAGAGAGAGAGAGAACACCAGATATTTGCCTAGCTTGCCAGGAAAATAGATGAAAATTCATACTTTTTCTTTTTTATATACACAGCCTTTCATAGCCTGTCACCTATCATACATACCGGTACATTAATATGCATAATAACACAATAAGTATAGTGGTGAATAAAAACTGTGAGAGCAGATTGTTAAGTCAGGGTCGAAATTAAAATTAGACTAATTAAAACAAGCCTACTTGTAAGATGCATTGCAAGCATCACATTTCTTTTTCGGGTCCGTAAAAAAAAAAGGAAGTTAAAGGATCATTCATACTTGTAGATCTGCTATTTTCGGTGTGCGACACAGCATGCAACCAAGTATAAATCAAGCGTAAGTGTTACAATGGCGGTTTTGTGATGTGTTATTAACTATGTCTAAACGTTTATGTGCACATGCCAGCACAGTTAAAGTAGACAAGTGATGGATTATGGAACACTCAAACACTAAGACATTACTGGGATGTTGGCGAGAACAATCTAGTGTGGCACCAAGTTCATTCACTTTTGTGCTGTCATGAGCCACCAAGGCTGATATTTTGTTTAAAATCTTACTGGCGCTGAGCCATCAGTCGATATTGCTTTTTTTTTTAAAGTCACCCCTGCTCTGAGCCACCAAGGCTGTTTTTTTTTTATTACAAATCTTTGTCTTACTGAACCATCAATGCTGATATGTTGTTGCCAAAAATATCACCCATCAAAAGTGTTGGGTGGCTTCTGAAATTTAAGGTAGCTCTCCGTCAAACAGACTACTATAGATTACTACAGGCTGGTAGTCGAATGAAGTCGGGAGATCAGTCGGTTGGAGGGTGTGAAAAGACGTTGCTGTGTTTGTTTGTTGGTCCCATATGGTCACATCTATTTGTCTTTAGGCTCATAAACAGGTCCTCATACTGGTATTACATAAAAGGACAGGTGTGTGTGTTGTTGATGCTCTCGGTCACTCTGCCATTTAAGGTCACTGTGACAATAACAAGATCAGTGACATTCACATTGTGGCCATTTTGCTCCTGTGACATACTCAGTGGGACTAGTCTTAGAGGGGAGAGTGTAGAGTGGCTTTATCTACAGTATACTCGTTCTCTTATTCTCCCACACTTATTCTTCGACGCTTTGTCATTGAACAGTATTTTAACAAAAAAGTCATGGCATGAAACCTTCCATGGCTGCCTTAAGAGCCGATGGGCTGCATGTGCATGTGTCGGTCAAGGGGTTGTTTACCTGTTTGTATGCATACAGCTCTTTGTGTGCCTGATGCCGTAACCTGGGGAGATGAAGAGAAAGAAAACATCTCATTTGATTAGTAGATGAACCACTTCAACAGGGTCTAGCACTCACAGACAAACTGACAGATCAGAACATCCTGTAAAGGGTAGGGATGGGCATTAAGAGTCTACTGGTTGAATAGCTGGTGTGGAAAGGGTGTCGAGTCGACAACCCGTTTACGATGAATGGTATTGGTGATAGAAATGTGGATCACGAGATTGCAAACTCCTTGGCAATCGGAACTATACTGGGGGAGTATAGGGCCGATAGAACACGTGCCTTTTATAAGAATTAGAAATATTGCATGTTTGGACTGGTATTTTTCTCATCTTAGATATCCCTTCATATCTGCTGTTTAGATTAAGATGAAATGTCTGTCTATTGGCCAATATAGCTGGTGTGGCTGGTTCATAAGGATCGCATGAAGTCATTTTGCTCGAATTACAGCGCATTGTCTAGGGGAGGAAAACGTTTGCAAAAAAAGTATCTTTACGATGTAATGATTGCTGTGTGAATAAATTAATCATGTCCTGACGAGGACCTCCGGATCATTAAACATGTATACTGTATGTTTGCATTGGAACTATGAGTGCGTGGCACATTCCTCTCTTCTTCCTCCTCCTTTCGCTCTCATAAAAGGCACATGTTGGCACTTGTTTATTTATGTTGGGCGCTCTAAAAATAAACCAGGAAGATTCGTGTGACTAATCAACTCTTTGTGAAACTTTTCTTTACGACTCGACTCTGAAACAAAATTTAAAATGCCCATGCCTAGTAAAAGGAGAGAAGATTTTTTAAAAGACTGCATTTCCTTAGCATGTACTCATAACCTGATGAATCTACTGTACTGTATAAACATAATGATATACTGTATATGGTATGATATGTCAGTTATTACTGTGTGTTTCGTAGGACCTCAGACTTGTGACCCTCCATGACCTTGGCTGCCTCTGTCCTAAATGGGAATCCTTTCACCTAAAGGGGGAACCACGAGGAATCCTGTTCTTTTGAATAGACTTTGTATGTACCTAAATTAAGGAACTAGTCCAAGCTTATCTACCAAACATTTACTACTCATACTCATACTAAATGAATTGGATGCTACTTTAATTCAAAACTTTCAGGGGTGTTATTATGAATATTGATTTGGATTTCTCATTTGGGATGAATGTCATACGCATGGGACAGCCCAAGGCCAAAATAAAAGCTTGTCCCAGACCAAAATAAAAACTTTTGTTCCTATATTTAGTGCCATTCCACTACATTATATTTCTTCTAAAAATACCTACACACAGACCCAGCAATTGGAAAAGAAAATGGTAAAGCAGGACCCTAGATTTGATACTGTAGAACTGCTACATGGTCTTGTAACTGGGTGTTGGTATTAAGCACTATGACTGTGGTTTAGACTCCACTTGAGCTGCAACAATTTTTAAAACGACATATTTATAGTTCTAGTGCTTGGCCCTTTAGGTCTCATCCTCACTAGGATCCCTTTGCTGTGCATTGTTACAATGTTTGCTGAGACCAATCAATATCAATGATTTCCTTTAGTTTCTATGGATTATGCTTAATTTTACAAGGGATTTCTCTCTAGACTTGGAAGAGCATGGTTTATGTGACATTCAGCTCTTCTTTATTGCTAACTAATAGGACTACTACTCTACAAAGCCAAAGGAAAGTAACTTTAGGGTCTACTTTATGACCGCTTGTTGACATGGTTGCTCAACAGCATATAAATGCTATTTTTGTCAGGTAACACAGTCATCCTAACGAAGCCAGTCTGAGGCACTCTAGCCTACTGTATATAGCCACTGGGGCCATAATAATAAACAGAGAGATGACGTAAGCGTAACACATGGAGAGAGAGTGAGGCATACTCCAGGGATAAATTCTCCAAGAGGCAGCCAAGCATGGTGAAGTACATCCACATTGTGTGTGTGTGTGTGTGTGTGTGTGTGTGTGTGTGTGTGTGTGTGTGTGTGTGTGTGTGTGTGTGTGTGTGTGTGTGTGTGTGTGTGTGTGTGTGTGTGTGTGTGTGTGTGTGTGTGTGTGTGTGTGTGTGTGTGTGTGTAAAATCATGCTTCTATCATATCATATATCCATATCAGACTTGAGAAAGACTGACAGACATGAATTGAATGCGGTAATCTGAAATTTGACACCACACTTCCATTGTCTTCAGCTCTGTCAAATACTTCACTCAACAGGTTTAGTGTAAGAATTGTAATGCATCTTAGGTATCATTAACAAGCCCTTCAGTCTTAAACCCTTTAAGCCTATGATTTGTCACATCAAAGAAATGTTGACTGAGCTGTCAAACTCAAATGTCATCATCACAAAAAAAGGAAATAGTATAATACATTGTGGATAAGAAACCCATTCATGTTCATACTCTTACCTCAGACAAAACACTCCTTACAAATTCAAAAGGAGAATACATACATTATACAGGTACAAAGCCACAGTTTGTATTATGTTGAGACCATGCTCTTTGGCACGAAGACAAGCAAAAACAAAATAACTCAGTGACTAGGAAGAGAATAGGTTGGAGGACAGGAGGAGCAACGATGTACTAGAAGCAGAGAACGAGTGTTGGGACAGGAAGGAAGAAGGTGAGAAATTATGATGGAGAAAGAGGGAGAGAGAGAGGGAGAAAGAAAACGAGAGGAGATAAAGAGAATATTGGTAGGTGTTGTGAGATTTACCTCCATTACTAGTAACCTTAACCTCTCGCAGCAGAGTGAGAGGGATCTGTAAAACAGGCAGCACAGTCTAGGACACAAACTGACATTCTGAAAGACACCAGCAGGTAAAGGTGCAGAGACTCCCATGGGACAGGGGGTAAGGGTGTGGGATGGGGGCGGGTGGTTTAGGGGTCATTAAGTGGCCCATTTAGCACAGCGGTGAGAAGAAGCGAGTGGACCTCCCATCTGAAGAACACAGGAATCCAACTCGCTCCTCCTCTTACTGCACGAGTGTGACCAGGGTTCCATTGCAATTGCATTGTGTGTGCTAGAACATGTGTACAAAATTCCTAACTCTGAGGTCAGATTGCTCCCAGGTACTAGACAGATGTTGGTAAGTAGAGCGTTGACCATGGAGGTTGGGGTGTAGTAATGGAGGTTGGGTAATGGGTATAGCACAGCATAATCCAGAGTTGAATTAACACTCAGAATTCTAATGTGTATAATTCAGCAAAACCTCAACTCAACGCTCAAACCTCTATGTCAGTGTGCTTATGAATTGACCATTCAAGACTTTGTTTGTTCGTTTCCCCCTTACCTCCCATGCTCGATAACTATTTCCTAATACCTGTGTGAAAGTGTGTCTTTGCCAAGCCAGTGCATATTTCACGAGCCTGCGAGGACTCTGGGCCTGACAGAGGTACTGTGATGTTCAGTCTTACATCAATCTCTAGGTGTGTGTGTGTGTGTGTGGGTGTTTATCTTTGTCAGTGGGGCGTGTATTCACACGTCAACTCCAACGCACGACTCACTCGTACCTCACGTCCGCCAAACTACTCAGCACAGTAACTGGACGGATAGCGACCTTGAAACAAACTGATTTAAAAGTGTAACTGGATGGATACAAAGTCAAATCATCCTGAGTGTTAATTTAACTCAATTGCTGCTTCAATTAACAGTTAATTATATGAACACTGAGGACTTTACTGTGTAGTGAGTGACCTTGAAGGATTTCACAGTGTATATATATATTTTACCCAATTGTATTGTTGATATAAAAGTGGGTAGTATATTGCCATGAACCATTTACCACTTATTTAACCATAATGAGGATTTAGATTAACCCTAACCGTGTAAAGGCCTTTGCATGCAAAAATAGTTACCATACAGTAGTTGGCTAGTTGACCGTACCCCTCTAATAATCTGATAATCTAATTTTACTTACATAGGTATATTAATGCCTTTTGGTGGGTATTAAATTACTAGTACTATGTAGGCTTGTAATGATTGCTTGTGGGGATGTAAGGGTATTATTGCCTGTTGGTGGGTTATTATAATTGGTGATTTGGGAGACTGCATCTTTAGAAGCATTTTAGGAGGCAAATTTGCCATTTTTCTTCTTTGCTTATAAATGGCTTCGTAATCTGGCCACCGTTCTGCCTTGTCAGTATTCTTTGTATTGCATCAATGTCATAAAATGTGCCTTTGGGGATTGAGGGGGGTGATAAGGGGTGAATTTAGTTAGAAACTGCTGCCTCTCGGTTCTGGCTGCCTTTAAGAGGTGCTGGACATTATTTCTACTGTTGGGAGTTGCCAGTTGGTTCAAGGAAGTTCTTTGTTACATCTTGTGTACAGGTGCATAAGGGTACACATTGTTTTGTAGACACACACCATGGCAACAGCCAAGACATGTTTTTGTACTGGACCAGACAGGTAGATATAAAGGCCATTCAGATGAATGGTAACCACCACTCCCCCTTTCTTCTTTGATGGAAGCAGTCAATGCATTACGTTTTAATAGGGATGTGCACAGCGACTAATTTCACTGACGTTTAAACAATGGTTTTGTAACAGACTAAACGACTAGTCTAAAATTAATGGATCACTCAGAAAACAGACAAAACAGAGCATTTTTTGATCTACAAGGCCAAAAGAACATATCAAATCTGAAATCTGTTGATTCAGCATAATGGTTTATTTCAGAAATAAATTTGTTCTGAAATTAATTCACGTGAAATCCAAGCAGGGAAAACCATGGCTAACTTCAACGACTTGAGCGAAGATTCTGATCCATTACACAACACATGCTGGTTGTGTTTACATAGGGGAAGGTAGTTTTCCCCCCTAAATGTACCCATGATGCAGCCACTGCATTACAATGCTGAAAACGCCATGATTGCTCAAAGTAACTCAGGGAAATAAGTTACCTTGAGCACTTTAAGGTGATGAAGGAGAGCTGCTGTGTTTTGCAATTATGATCATAAATAATGATTTAAATTACTAGTACTAAAGTAGTAGTAAACGATTAGTAAGGGCAGCACCGTTTAATAGACTAGTCGACTATCCGCGCACATCCCTAGTTTTTAGGCACCATTAATTGAATTAAACTGTGCATATTAATAAAAATCAATTTGGGGTTAGGAAATGGACATTTACATAGTTAATAAGCAATGAGATACATTTGAGGCTTTGAGACTTTGCAATCAATACCTACAAAATAATAATGGAGGGATTGTATTTTTAGTTCAGAATATCAAGTCAGCAATTGTAGTAGAGTAGCTATACCTTCTCCAAACTGTGCTGTCAAACCTTTTCACCCTTTTGTGGAACAACTAATTTATCAGGAGTAAAAAAAGGCAGACTCTCAAAAAAGGAAAAAGCAACCGGCTATGGTTCAAAATTATAAAGTGCCATACAGTTCGTCAAAAGTATTGGGAGAAATACATAATTGTCCTGCATGGATTTTAAGAATTATAATTAGTTTCACTTCAGGTGCTATTGCCATCATACAAAAAGCCCTTCTCGCCCCCTAGAGATCTTGCTGCTTTTGCCAAAATGTGTCAATATAGGAAAACCACAGGGGTCAATTCAGTAGGATTCATCCTGCAATATACCCATTATTATCAAGAGTAGTAAACAGCTCCGATTGAATGCAAGGTGCCCATGAAGTCAAATTAGTAGACTAATTGGTAGACTATAGAAAAAGGAGAAGCCCTTGGGCTTTCTTCAGGCACGCTGAGCCAAGGACAAGTTTAACATGTTTTCATACAACCTGACACTTCCTGACATATATCTATTTCATCAAGTTTAAAAAGTTAACAAGATGGAACTCTCTAAGCTCATTGTTTAGCCAGTTTGGGAATGCACGACATTTGAAAATTGTCTGAATGGATGTGGTGTCGAATATATAGTGGGAGGCTCCTTCTGGTTGGTTGGCATTTCCATCACCACATCATCCATTATAATCTTTTAACAAACACTTTGTCATGCATTATCCCTATAATATCAATAACATGGCCATTGCGCCCACTGAAGACAGCATGTTTTTAATGAATAGTTAAGTTACTAAAGAAACCCCTGTATGGCACTTTTGGTTGGAAAACACTCAGCAGCTCAACGTACAAGTGGTCAATAGCCTTCTAAACATTCTGAACAGGGGAGGTGTGTCTGACTCTTTACCTTATCAAATAGCAGCAGAAGAGGAGACTGAGGATAAAGACAAAGATGGCGGTCCCAAACACCACAATGTAGATGTTAAGGGGCAGGTTCTGGAACCCTATGTTAGGCATTCTGAAGCTGTAGTGCTGGAAGTCGGAGCTCATGGATATTCTGCTGGACAGAGAGAAACAGAAAGATTATAAATTAGGAGCCATTACAACAAACAAAAGAAAACATACTAGTTTTATTTGATCTTGTGTGTCATGATAGTTTTGCGAAGGCTTTCTGCAATTTTCCAGTGCAAGCTCTAGGCACAGAAAATGCACTGGAATGCGTTTTGACATGTTCTCCGCAAAAAGAAAGAAAAGAAAATGCAAAAGAATTTGCATTAAATATCAGCAAGGTTCCCCTTTATTAATTAATTTATTTATTAAACCTTTATTTAACTATGAAAAAGAGATTTTAAAATCTGAATGTGTAACGAAATGAGTAATGAAAATGAGTAATGAAAACTTGAATCTGAACAAGAGAAACCTGGCCAAGAGGGCAGCATAAAACCCCCCAGATACATTTAGATACACATTACTATCAGTCCATACAGTACAGTACAACGAAGTTTAGGGATTGCATGGATAACAACTAGATACAAAGACCATTCCCAAAGCTTCCACATTCTAAGTCCTTTAAGATTGAACCGAATGCATCATATGAAATCCGTTCTGGCAATATTAAGTCTTTTTGGAGGGTATTCCAGGCAAAGGGGGTATCTTTTGAATTCATTTTAATTTGATGAGTTTATTTTGTTCAGGTTATCCTCCTATTATGCCATCAGCTCAGGAACTGTTCAAAAGAAAATTTGTATTGACATACAACAATCAAATACTGAATTCTTAGGCGTTTGTATGGGATGTTTATTCAACAAATCCCACATTAAAATAGCCATCCATCTGAAATGTTTGTTCCCTGAACCAGACCATTGGTTTTCATGCATGGATGATGAAATCCTGCCTTGGCTCCTCTACAGGTAACAGATTGTCGAACTTCCCATCTGATGGGATTCAGCAAACACAGAGTTCTTTGTTCTGAAACAGGCCAAGGATATTGTTTACATAATATAAACTACAGCAGCAGATAACTTGTCCCCCTACCCCTCAACTCACCTTCTAGAGGGACTTCCTACAGTCAGAGAAAAAAAGCCTGCAAGCACTGCTAAGGATCACAATAGAACAGAATAGTCTTGCGAGAGATACGTTGCAAGACCTCCAGAGACGTCTCGGACAGTTAGCACAGCAATCACAAAGGCATCACTTGGCGGCATCAAAGGTTTATAGATCCAGCTCACAACTTGTGTCACATCAACTCTCTACCGTCTGTGACTAGTGATTCCCCACTCTACCATCCAATAGTCCTTTTAAGTGCGCTGGGATGTCTCGGTCAAGTTTTCCCTCTCCATAGACTAGATAGAAGGACATGACTAGACATGCCTGGGTCTCTCCAGAAAAGGAGGAGGGGACAAGAATGACTAGTGTGCTGTTGTTTGGGAAGCTGGCTGGAGCCCGGCGCCCCCCCCAATACAAGCCCACTCATTCATACCTAGTGCCAAGAGCGTCACACCCCCTCCTTTCAGCCAGGCCATTGGGCACAACGCAAAGCCCTGCCTTCTGGACCTGGTTATGGCAAAACTCAATAGCAGGACTGTCATTACCTCTCACATATAAACACATAATGCAAGCACATGGGTGCGTGCACACACACACACACACACACACACACATTCCACTGTATGTGCAAAAACATAGCCGTTAGCACATGCACTACTCACAGACACCAGTGCACACCCCACTTACCCTAGTGGTGCCTTCATGCTGTACAGAAACCACGGTCTAATACAGGTCTTGATGTCAATAACAGCATGGTTGATCCTCCAGAGCCCCAGTCTACAGGTGCTGTGTCAGTCAGCTGAGCTGTTGTTGACTGCTCTAGAAGCTACCCTGCTCTGACGGCTCACAAAAGCTTTGTACCACCAAGGTCACACTGCCTCTCTCTCCCTCTCTCAGCTCTCTTTGACGCTCTTTCTTTTTCGAGTTTGCTCTATTTCTCTTCTATGTTCTGAAATTTTAAAATGTTCTCTCACTGTGACTACTATCGCTTCAGCCACAAAACCCCTGGTTTACTGTCTCACACTTTCTCTCTCCTTCCGTCTGTCTGCGTCTCTCTCTCCCTCCCTCCCTCCCTCCCTCTCTCTGACTGTGTCACCGTCTCTTCCCCCTCTTTGTCACTCTGTCTCTCTCTCTTGGTCACTCTACAACGGCAACCTTTGCTTTCCCCTCTTCTTAGCGGGTACTAAATGGTTCTTTGACATCTACAAGCCACACACGTGTGCATGCAAACACACTCTCACACACGCTACCCCCCCTCCTCCAAGAAACCTGAAGCCTATGCACTGACATTCCGTTCTGTAAATTCTAGTACATATAGAGCTCAAAGATTTAAGGCCACTTCATATTTAGTAACAGTTGTCCACAAACTACTAAACAATCTAGTGCCAGTTTTTAAAAAAAATAACCACTTTATTTTGTCATTGCCAATACAAATCATATCAGGCTACATCACTAAGCAGTGGTACCAACTCTTTGAATAGTCACATACACCTTTTTTCTAAACCAACATATTCAAGATTTATTGTGATTCGAAAAAACTATCCCCATATACACACATAGTCCCTTCCTTTGCACTAAACCCAAACCTCAGCCTGCCTCTGTTGATTAGTATAGTCGTAGTCTCAATTAAATAAAGAAATACCATCTATCCCTATTCTGATACTGCCATTATATCCAATTCCGAAGGATCACAGGAATATTATCTGACCACTCCCTAGTATCATTTGCTTGAAATGTCAGTGATGCTGGAAATTAAGGGAACTGTGGAAAAACTGTATCGCATAAAGAGAAGGTGAAAACACTGTGTGTGTATGTGTGCAGGCCTGCGCCTTGTCTACAGTAACATTATATAAATATAGTATTAGACATCACAGCTATCGTCTCACCCCTTCTGCACTCCCTTCAATGGCTTCTGGTCGCTACCCATATCCAATTCAAAACACTGGTGATGACCTACAACGTAATCAAGGGCAATGCAGGACATTATCCTCCCCTACACCCTTTCCCACACATTTAGCTCAGCTAACACAAGACATCTGTCCTTTCCTTCCCTACAACACCCTGGCCAACGCTCCAAGCGTCTTTTTTGTCTTTTCCCCTTCTTTGTCCCTTGGGTCGAAGTTCTGTTCAGCTTCACCCAGTTGATTGCTGCTCAGATGATTACGACGAGAACAGTTAGGGGTTAAGTGGACTGGGGCCGGGAGGCGAACCGGTGACCATCTGATTACAAGACGGCCTCCTTTAAACAAGCTACAGCCACCACCGCATGACTCTTATCTTCCTCCTGGCTCCCAAGTTGTGCCCCCCGTGCCAAACATAATGCAGACTCACTCCCCCCATCCACTGCAGTCCGTAAACTCTGATAGCCGAGTTTAAAAATAAATAAGTGTGTGCGTGTGTGTACATATTTCAACAGCTGAATTCTATTAACCCTTGTATGGATGTTATATAAGTGCTATCATTGTCATATCTAGGGATGACCATTCTGAATTATTTTTGATAAAACGTGTGTGCTTCCTGTTAGGCAGCACCATGGGCAGCAATCATGAAGCTGTTGTAGCTTTGTAATGTGGTGGCTGCCTCGCAGGTGACTTCCGTTGCACCAAAACATTAATTAATTTATCAAAAATAATGAACCGTTAACCATTAGTATCAACCGGTTACACATTTCCTAACTGTTCCCAGTTAAACGGTTAACCATGAACATCCCTAGTTGTATCACCATATGGCCTGGGTCAGGTTAAACCCTTTGTAAAACATGAACACAATACATAAAGAGAATGAATGCCATTTTGACAACACATTGACATTTTGCTAGCTCTGACTAATGTTACACTCTCTGCTAGCACGTGTTGTTTGTCTGAAGTGTGAATGAGCCATCATCATGTGATAAATTCCATGATATCGGATCAGTATAGCATAGGCTTGTGTATCGCCGATACCTGATCCAGCATTTTAGGCTGTATCTGAGGCATTTCCGATTCTGGTATCAGTATCAGAATAACTCTACTGAAAACTCACATATTCAGACTCTCACCCCCTATATCTCCTTTCCTTTTATCGATTCTTGTTGCCTACTTATATAGATGGCAATTGTACTATGCAGGTGTTGGTTACTTGTTCACAAATGCTATGCATGTTATGTAGAGAGACATATACTGTTTGCTTGTCAACAAATCTAAGTATGTTATTTAGATAGCATGTTGTTTAGACAGATGTGTGATGTTTATTGTTTACTACCTGGTATAGGGTGACCATATATTCAGCCCCTCAAACCGCGATCCTTAAATCAATGCGCACGTTTGTCGTGCATGCACACGCCCATTTATGCACGTGCACATGTATAAGCACCATAGGTGTTGCATGCAACCACTGAAAACAACTATTATTATTTCTGGCAAAAAAACTGGACCATGTTGTAGAAAACCCGGGCATATTAGTGCTTTACAGATATTTGTTGGGACTCGGGACACGCAGCTTGAAATCGGGACAATCCCGGCCGAACCGGGACATCTGGTCACCCTAACCTGGTATCCTAGTTACTTTGTGGCACTTCATTGTTTTCTTTGTACTCTATTTACTTGACACTGGGCCTTTACCCTGTAATTTGCTGACTAGGGTTCATGCCATTTACTCAGATCTTGCACAGTCGCTCTTGATAAAAGTGTCTGCTACTTGCCTACATTTTAAATCGTTTGAGTTTGATTCCACTCTTTGCATGTTTAATCATTCAGCTGAAACTCTTATCCATTGGCTTACTGAGTGAGCAGGTAAAGTACACTTCGGACAGCACATGTGGATGGACACCTTAATTGTCTTGCAATCACATGTACAGATCTATGCCTGTAACAGCACTCTCTCGAACCTCTAGGGCCATCCAAGCAGCTCCAAGCCTTTTACCTGCATTTTAAAACAGACCTTCAGCAACAGCCAACAGTCTTCTACATTACCGTTCTGCTCTATGAACTGGACATGCTTACATTCTCTGTCCTGGCTCTGTCTTCAGCCAGATATTGTTGTTGAACAAGGAGCTGGCAGTGCCATGTTACGTTACATAATCTGGCGGGCATAAACGGCTGCTGGATGAGCTCCAAATAAAAGGGGGGCATTACTCAGATACGATCATTCTCTCTATAAAGGCTCTATTATGACTTTATCATAGTGGGAGGGCTGCCAGGGATATAGTAATCAGGGGCACTGGAAGTGGTCTGGGTTTATGGCCGGGATGAGGTGTCTGATTATTGCTCACGATAGGTGTGTTATTATGGCCACGGTAATGTGTGTATACTGTGATTATTTCACCTTGATATCATTGATAATAATAGGGATTTGTGGTTGTAAAGCTATTTTGGTCCAGGTTTATGTCCATGGATGACAAAGCTTTTACAGCAGGGTGATTTTCAGTTTGTTATAAGTATAACTAGTTCAGACTGTCGTTCTACTAACCTCTTAAAGCTACAATCTAAAATTGTTCGAATTTCAGCATGGGATTGTAGGAATTGTGCATAATTTAATTGATTCCCGCAAATATTTAATAATAATAATAATAATATAATGTATTCTGAGATGGATACTGTAAGACCTTTAGTTAAGTGTAGTTCACAAATAGAACCCACCCCCAAAGTGTATGAGATTCAACAAGAAACCAGTTGAATTTAGAGTTGAGCGTGTGCAGTACAGCAGAAATGTGTTTTTAATCCATATTCACAATTTTAGCTTCAACAGTTAATAAAAGAAACCAACTCTGAACTAGAACATTTTCATTCAAAGTCTAATATTCAATCATTAGGATGCAAGAAAATCATTATGCTTCCCAAATCCTCAAGAATAATGATTGTGCCAACCTTGACAACCCTTCATTTTGCTCCCTAAATCAAAGACTACTTACAATGACAATAACTATTTTTATTTACATTTCAGCCAGAAAGTGAATACCAGAGGACTTCTGTTTCTCTTGGTAATGAACGTGACTTGGGTCACCTTAGTGAGCCCCTTCTTGCTCATGCATTTAAAGACATCCCAGCCCCCTCCTCTCCCTGTGCTTGTCCAACACTCTGCATGAGTATCAAGATTTGCTGAGCTAGATGGACGTGTTACACTACACCCAGACATCTAGAAACCATAGCCCTTTGCAGTAAACAACCCGACTGGCACAGAAAACTCATCCGAGCTTTCGCCCAGACACCCAACTTCAACTGTAGTTTCTTCAACAAGGAACTACTGTACACATGAATAACTGTAAAAATGTATATGTGATGTTACCCAGTTACCAGATGGAATTCCACCGAATGAATCATTGACTATTATTATTTTAAAGGTGGAAAGAATAACAAGAAATGGGGGAAAGAATAACCGGAATCAGGGCTTTTAGGCATTGCCTCGAATGACTTCCAAATGCCTTGTGTCTTTATTTCTTTCACCTCCCTGGTTACTATTCAAACTCTGCCCAGCAGGATGTGTCACAATCAACAGTCATCTCTACAGGAGGCCCAGGATGTGGAGAGATAGGTTGAGGGAAGGTCAGTCACGGAGACAAAAAAAGGCATTTCTAAAAGCTGGAGGGATTAATGATCATTGCCGACTGTGCCCTTCAAAATGTTCAATCCCATTCAAAGAGAACTCAAGCCAGGTTGAGGGCATTCATGGGCCGACTGCAAAATGTTCTGATGAAGTTCAACTGAGCGAAAGCTAAGGCCAATAAATGTTTTTTACGCAATTGATGGATGTGGGCAGACAGCTGTATTTTGTGCCCATACAGTATGATCTGGGTTGAACGTGACAAGAAACAAAAACAGTAAGGTATACCCGTCTACTGGCAGTTAGAAAGGAGTCTGTCATGAAAGCTCACAGTGGACTACCATGTTAAGACGTTACCTGACATCATCTGATATATCCTGACTAAAGTCAGCACAATACAGCTTGGTCTGTAGAGGCCATTAAGGCAGTGCTCTACTCATTGATCCAAAAATAATGGGCCTAGTGTGATGTAATGTTTGCCCGCGGAGCGAACTCATCATTAGGATCATGCTGAAATAGGCCAACTAAATACACTATCGATCAGTCAGCTCCAAACTGAGGAAAAGCAGAACACAAATCCCCCATTGTCATGTTAGGAAAGCAACATAATGTGTCATGTAAAAAAGAAAGTAGGAGAGCACCCAAGTCCCAAGAATCCGTCTAATCAATAGCCATGGCCTAGTAGAGAGCCCGTCTCTCTCCTAGTTAGAAACTCAAGGCCCACTCAGCTAGCCTGACATCTCATCAAATGAAATGTGATTTCCACGACCGGGGTGGTTTACCAGGCTACCACTCAGCATGCGCAGCCCAACAAACCAGTTTGGTTTGCAAATAAGACCTGAGGGGATAAAAATGTTATGTACAGTGAAGAAACTCAAACAAAGCTAAACGGGGTGTCATAACCTTTGATTACATAACACTGGAGTACCTATCTGAACAGAGACTGTATGCATAAACTTGGTCAATCTACAATATGTAATCTGAATGAACAGAATGAATGGTGTCTGTGCTCTAATAACTGATGGAGCATTATTTCGTCACCTGCTCTGTACCACAACTTCTTCTTCCATCTCTCTCTCTCTCTCTCTCTCCCTCTCTCACAATTTTCACATCCTCACACCCTATTACATAATTAACCGGCAGTGTGGCAGAGTGCAGCGAGCGCAATGCTGCATTCCTCAGAAATGACAACGGCTACCAGTGAGCAAATTGCTCTTCTCACATACGGTACTCACATTACGTATTTCCTCTTTGGAAATGTAAACAAAAGACACAAAAGACGAACAGTTTTCATTTCCTGTGTGAGAGAGATGAACAGGCCAGCTGTAAAATGTTTCACCCATAAGTAAGCCTTACCGAGCCATGAGGCCCACAGGGCAGGAGCCTATCTCCTGTTTTTGTAGCGTGAGGCAGCTTGATATACAAGTACACCCCCTGGACATGATGCTAGCACGTCCCAGGGACTTACCCTCAATCCAACCCTTGATGCTGAGTGCCAAGCAGGGAGGCACTGGGTCCCATTTTTCTTTGGTATGACCCAGTGTTTCACCCATAGTACAGCTTAATTACACAGTAAAATCATTTTAATTCAACTCTGAGTGTAAAAATGGACCCAAATAATTACGGGAGCATTTTCACAGATGAAGGTTTAAGATTTTACAGTGTATGCTCCATGCTAGCCTTTATTGCCATTAATTGATTCTGTATCAAGTACAATATTTAATTGAAAGCGATGTTGAATATCTTTGGTAGAACCTTTAGGTTGTACAGAGACCACATCACCCCAAGTCCTCCACGACCTTCACTGGCTCCCAGTCAAACACAGAATAGATTTCAAGATACTGATCACCACCTACACGGCCCTCAACGACCAGGATCCCCACTACCTCTCTGACCTCCTCCAACGCAGCGCCCCCTCCCGCTCCCTCAGGTCTGGTGATGCCAACCTCTTGGACATCCCCAAAACAAATAAAAGCACCTGGGGGTGACAGGGCTTTCTCAGTTGCAGCCCCCTCCCTTAGGAACTCACTCCCATCTCACATCAAAGCCGCCCCGCCCCGCCCCCACCCTTGCCCTGTTCAAAGCCTCCCTCAAAACCCACCTTTTCAGACTCGCTTTCCCCGCCTAATTCAAATCTCTCTTTCTGCCTTTTATTCTTAGCTAAGTGTATTTCTTTTTTGCAAATTCTTTTGACGTTTAACTTTCTCTCCTAATAAAGTTGTTTATTTTGTTTGTTTGTAAAGCAACTTTGGGTAGGTACCAAGAAAAGCGCAATATAAATTTGATGTATTATTATTATTATTACAGCTGAGCAACCTGACTAAAATATAAGTGTAAATGTTGTTGATCAGGGAGCAGAGATAATGTTTTGCCCCTGTCTGTCTATCTGTTTGTGTGTGAGACTGTGTCAAGCTAATCTGGGACACCGCAGGACCAATTGGTGTGACATTTGCACACACACTCCCAGTAGGCCAAGGAAGAACCTCCACCTCAAATTCTTCAAATCATCCTCACGTGGCGTTCTAACAGGCCACTTCACGTTTAACTCTTGAAGTTTGCTACTAGACTAGTCCTACAGATTTTGTCCAAAACTCACATCATCTCGAGTTATGTGATCAAGATGTATCAGTCAGATTTTTTATAGTCTATTCCGATTGGCTTCCAAATTTGCGGGAGGGGCCAAATAATCATGATCTACCTGACATTTGTATCACACATTGAGGGGTCTCTAAACAAAAATGTTGTTTCACCCATAGGGGGTGCCACAAATGTCCCTTTGCTGCAGAAACGTTTGTTTATCACCCACCAAATTAGGCCCACATATAACTTTTAATCTGGTCCTTGTGTGCTGTCAAATAAAAACACGCTAACCGCCTACATAATTCTGAATTGGATGAACCAAAGTATTTACTGGATATCCTGAGTGAAGGAACTCATGCATGGGCTACTTTATGCAAACATCCGCACCCACGCACACACATGCACACACTACTACACTCACATGCAAGACAAGTAAATACGCATGCACACACTGAAGGACCTTTTAGGCATTGCCAAGCAACCTGCAAAATTACAAATCAAATGAGCATTTTCCTGCTGTTTGAACAGCATTCTGCTATTTGACAAATCCAAATGGTCAAACAACACATCACAGTAATTACAAAAACGTCATTTGCTTTAGGAGGTGGAACCTGTAAGGCCCCACCCACACTAAAGCTTAATTTAATTTAAGTACAAATTAGGCTCAACTATTTCTGAACTACTAGCCAACATACTGTGAATAGCAGATTCTTCCAGTGAATCCTCGATTGAAGATCATCCATTTGACAATCTGACAAAATGTGACAAAAACAAACAAATCTACTTAGTTCTGACTTCTGACGGACCTGTTGTGAGGTTGTCCTGACCCGGTAAAAAGTTAATAATTCTCACTGTGCAAATGAGGCAAAGGCTAAATGTTCTTCATAGTATGAGTCAGTGAACACATGGTCAAATTGATAGAGGTAGGCCTATTTGCTTCTAGAATGATGCATCACGTTTGTTTACTTTTTCTTAAAACTAGGCCAGGATGTTATGATGGCCCAGGTTATCACCCTCACTCACTTATCTTCTAAGATAGATTGCACAGTATTATGCTCACGCACCTTTATATCTTATCTCAGGTACCATGTGTAAATATGTAGATAAAATGTTTGGTTTTTCTTTTGTTCTCTTGTTTGATCTCCTTTCCCCCTCCCCCCCTCTTCTTCTTCCCTTTCTTTTTTTTATATGGAAATAAGCAAATAACGATACGATGGGAACTATGCACGAAAACTCATTTCACCCACTTTTTTTTACTTCTGTAAACCTGTGATATGACAATAAATTCTGATTCTGACCTACTACAGCCCAACACAAATTAGTCATCATCAATTGTCCAAACAACATTCCCCTGTATAGCACACTAATATGTTTGACATAGTACTGCCCTACAAAGGCAAGTGCCATTTATGGATACTAGACAGGTGGGCACCGGGCTAATGTGGTCCGGGAAAAGCAAGTCTCAGATTCTCTGCTGAAACTGCTATCTCTGCGACCTGACTGCGATTAAACAGACTATGATGGATGGATAGATGGATGGATGGATGGGTGGAATTTTTATTATCACTTTATACATAGTTTATTTGTAGCCTCTAGGTAAAATCTATCCTATGCTTACCAAACAGCAGACTTATCATTAGATAACACATTCAACAGAGAAACAATGTCTCCCATTAAAACCTCAAACCATATGAGCCTGCATCCTTTTCTCGTGGGGCGAGTCAGCACACCTTTAATACCAAGAGTACAGACTTTAGTTATGACGTAAGGTACAAACTTCAGCTCTAGGGATGGTTCAAGCTTATTCAGCTGCTTAGTGCTTTTCTCTGACATCTGACAGAGTAATAACCCAGTAGCACATGGCCTCGGTATTGACACAGGGCCTGCAACTGAACTCTCCTCCAAACCTACAAGCCCAGCCCACTGCACAATAGAGCCAAGTGAACCCTAGGAAAGATCAGCCCTCTCTGAATCATTCCAGTAATCTTCCATTTGCACTGGGGAGGACCTTGGTGAAGCAACCCAGTCTCATTTCAGACATGTTCCCAAAATGTCAATGAGGAAAAATAAAAGTAACCAAGGGGAATTTTCTTTTTAGGCCCTATTTTTTTGGATCAATTGGACCATATACGAAGGGTGGGTGTGAAAATGATTATAATTTGTCGATTTGTCCAGTGAGTTCCACTTTCCAGAGGGGCAAGCCGGTAATTCAAACTAAATGCTTTCCTTTTTTATATTCTTTCATTTGTCTGAAAACATTATTCCAGTTATAATGTGGGGATATCTATTGCTATGAAGGAGTTGAATTGTTTTGCTGGAAGGGGGAGGGGGTTCTTCTGGGCAGAGGATTTTGTTGTTTAGCACAATATCTCAATAGTCACGTTTACCACTACTTCCAGACTCATATTATAATTTTCACCCGAGTTCGGGCACATACTGTATATGAGGAATTAGCATTTGAATACATTGGCTGTCCCCATTTATTTGAGCTAGAGAGAAGTTCTACACAGAGACGCAACAAGCAGAGAGGGGAGACTGCTGGTATTTTGTTTACTACAAAAAAGACCGAAACAAAAAATTGGTTAATTTTGCGCATTTCTAAATTGTGCCATCAATTAGAAGCGCAACACTGTGCTTCATTTTTCATTATTGAACGATGAACGATAAACGCTGAATCAAAACCATCAGGTCTGCGGTGCTAGTGGCCAATTCAAGAACGATTATTACTGCTAGCCAAGAGAATGGGAAAGAAAAAAAAGCAACTTCTCCTAAAGAAAATTTCCATTCAGAATGGAGATACACGCATAGTAAGGAAGGAAGTATAAAAGATTTGAAGTGCAGTGTTGCAAGTGTGGAAAATGAACTGTAATAAACACAATACATGGCACGACGCTGCACAACAAAAACAGAGTCCTCTCCAATGGCCGAAATCCCCCTTTAAGTGGATTTTTTCCCGAAAACATATATTATATTACCGTATATTAAATTATTTGTTGGCTCTGTATTTATTTGTTTTATCTTACAATGCAACAACTATTTTCCTCTTCTTCAAAATTGAATAGTGACCACTGTTTACAGATACTGGGAGAAACTGCTTCAATTGCAAATTACATCAATGTTTGTACTGTTACGGAATTAGTCATTGCAGGATCACAGGTATATTGTCCGGTCTGATCTAGGAATAGAATATTATCTTAACTTTCACAGTGGTGTTTCTGTCACTATGAACATGCCCTATGTCTCAGTGATACCAGTAGAGCTACAGTATGCCTCATGCGGTCTGTTTACATTTTTCTCAAGATAACCTGTGAACATGACATCCCAACCACAACATATTGAACCGTCGTCTGCGCAGCCCCCGCAGAGACCTCTAGGCCTCACTGTTAATCAATATTGACTACGCCAGCAATCAATAAATCACGTGGAAGCATGGTGACCTATGAACCGGAGGTTACATTTCATACAAGTCACTCACAAATTACTCCATCAGTCAAAGGAGACAGCCAAGGGGTAATGGGTCATTAGGTTTCTATAGACACAGACAGTCTTGACAGTGGTGGAGGGAATAGAAATTCCTTCAGAACGTTCAACCTACGAAGATGAGAGATAAGAGCTAATACTGATAGGCTGTCAATAAGACAGACAAACAGCTGTGACCGTCCATGGTCAAATGGTGAAGACACCCACCTCCGGTCTGGAGTCTTTCACTGGCCTTGGACCAATTTCCACCAGTGCATACCTCCTGTGTCTCTCCAACACTATCTCTTTGTTTTGAGCTTTGTGTACACTATATCGGATTGTGAGAATAAATTAGAGTGAACTGCCCACACCACTCCTTCAGTAGAAAAAACAAAACAGTACAATATCACTATCAACTAGCTCATACCCTACCCTGTGTCACCCTTACCATACGCCCTACCCTAAACTGAACCCATGAAGTACCCTGCCTTGACCCAAGTTGTTTTATTTTTGTAACCCTCTCCCCTGTGCCAGACTCACTCACTCACACACACACATCCTGGTGAAATAGCTGATTGTCTGTCTTTCACAGTAACTAATTAGCCGTGTTAAGTTCAGCTTACTTGTGGAAATCCCACCACTCCTGAAACAAAGGCAGCCATCTGAATCTGAAATGGAAATTTCCACTGGCAGCTGTGGCCGGCCGGGAGATTTGCACATCTGAAACTTAATATGCCAAAGGGCAAAAACAAACCCCTGGGCCTCCACTCAGAGGCAGGGAGCAGAGCACAAGGATTCTTCAAAATGTGTTGTCTGTCAGAAAGGGGACCACCGCCCACATTCATCTGATGATGGTTTATTGACCTAGTCTTTTTGTATAGATTTGAGCTTTGCATAAAACTCGACATACGACTGTAATGGTCATCGTTCCTGGAGATTAATGCATGTTTACCTAACCCACAAATGTATTCTACCAAAATAA
Organism: Gymnoscopelus braueri; assembly: GCF_963280865.1. Taxonomy (NCBI): domain Eukaryota; kingdom Metazoa; phylum Chordata; class Actinopteri; order Myctophiformes; family Myctophidae; genus Gymnoscopelus; species Gymnoscopelus braueri. The sequence continues at coordinate 38,176,357 of NC_137604.1, forward strand.
TCTACGTTTGGTTGGAAGGTGAGTTCCAAGTGTATGATTTGTGACTGAGTTATGAAGCTAAACTGTGTTTTCAAAACAGACACGAGGGGGAAATATAAGCCAGTCAGAGTGGTAAAGCATAAGCCTGACCTACAGCTGAGATTTTGAAAGGGAGATGTAGGGGGGTTGATAGTGTTAAATAGGCATTCCCATCAGTTTTGAGGAAAACAACAGCAGGCCTCCCACCCTCCTGGGCTCTGCAATATTTTGAAGAAAAGAAGAAAAAAAGGCTTGTTTTTCCAGAGTTCTGCCAAGTTCTAGAATAAGTAGGTCAGTGTAACTATAACTGTAATTATGGAGGGAGATGTGTATAAGGAATGCAGTACTACAGTAAAGCTTGCAGGGTCAATCTTATGACATGAATTGCTCATAATAGAACTCAAAATTGGGGTATGAGCTGGCATCAGCTTCACATGCCACTGTAACTATTATTATCAATTTGAAATTCAGGCATTTAGCAAACGCTCTTCACTTTCACTAGTTATATCTAATTAATTGCACACATTGCAGCGATCACCTCTGTAGGTTCACATTCGACCACTTCCAAAGGATCAGACCATTCCTCAAGAAGGAGTCTGCACAGCTCCTTATCCTTCGGTGAGATCCACTTTGTCTCTTGTGAGTGGCATCCTCCACGTATTCGTCCCTGACCCCCCACCATGTTTTTAAGGTGGTGAATGGGTGTTGAATGTTTAATGGACCACAATGGAAGCACGCCTTTGGCTTTTTTGTGTCTCATCCACTAAAATATTCAATCAAAGGCCTCAGTCATCTCCAGACAACTCCCTCCTTATTGGCCTCCTGGTATGCTCACTGAAGCCCCTTCAAATGATCATAATTGCACCATGCCTGGTTGCTGTCCGCACCCAGTACAAAACACTGGTGATTGGCCTACACGGCAATTACCTTCAATACCTGATCACAGGAAGTATTTTTGTCCTTCCCCTAAAACACCCTGGTCAATAAATAATTCTCAATTTCAACCCGAGCCACACAGGGCACAAAAATGAATGCAATTTGGTATTTTTTTCAGGTTTGGGTCGAGCCGGGCTCATTATTCAATGTTCTGTTCGGACTCGGGTAGGACTCGGGCTTCAGCTCACTCAGGTCGATTCGGGTCAGGTTTTAATTTTCAGGCCAGTTGAGAACTCTAGGTCAATGCTCCAAACCTAGACTCAAGGTGTGAAATAAACTTCCCCTTGCAGTCAGAACGGCATACTCACTCTCCATTTTCTACTGCAGTCTGAAAACTCAGCTCTTCAGACTAGTTATACCAAAAACTCATGATAGGATCACAATAACAATACAATAAGATACCACGATATTTAGAGAAAAAAATCGAGGACACAATTTCCATCACCCATCTGTGGTTAATGAGATGCACTCTGCTTGTTTCGCAGTGCTCTGCTTGTTTTGAGCTTGTAGATCTAAAATGTTCTGTGTGAGACCAAGTATAAATCAGGCATAAAGTATGACCGTGATGGTAATTAAACACAACATTTTCCCAATGGAGGAGGGGGCGTGGATATTCTCCCTATAGTCTTAAAAAAAACTGTGGGAAACCCAGATATTTATGGTTTAAGTATCCATACTTAAACCATAAATCTAAATTGGCCAACTTCAAGTGCATACAATTGAAATGAAGAGAGACTTTCTTGTGATCATACCATGCTTGCTCCTTCAAATCGCCACCCACACACAATCTGGCCACGAGTCAAGAAATCAATTCCTGGTCCCTCCTCCTCCTGCTCGATTCCCTCATTCTTCAGGGAAGTCGGACAGTAACACAAGCTGGGACAAACAAGACGGAATGACATGTGCAGCTGTCTCTCATAGCTCTCTCTTGTCTTCCTCCTGTCCTGTGCTATACTTTTATTCAGGCCTTTTTCTGCCTCAGTCCCTCCCCCGTCACTTCATAAACAACTGTGACTGTCTTGACACCTTCTTGTTATTGGCCTTTTCCACCAACATGCATGTTCACACATGACAGCAGCAGTAGATAAGAAGATAATTTAAGAAGACAGCTAAATAAAAGCAAGGTTAATTATGCTCGTCACTGAGCTGGTCATTCGAGCTACAGTAGAATGAGGCATAGTACTCCAAGTGATAAAATTAGTTGGAGTATGAGACCTGAGAATTGTCTTAGCATTACTTCCCACTTTTGGGCTGAGAAACAGGACCCTTGGCCTGTAAAGAACAGGGTCACTGCAGCTAAATAAATCCCCTAGTCATGTGAGAGTGAGCTAGCCCCACAGCATGAAAACAACGAGGCATTTCTCAGTCAGCGCACAGGCACATGGCCTCAGCTCAACACAACTCATATCAGTGCCTGGGGTTATCATCAAACACTGACATATTGGGATCAATGACTAGTCCAACTTGTAGAATACTTGTCAGGAACTGAATAGGTTCAAGTGCATGACATTTGACCCAGGGCAAAATATTCCACTGTTTGTATTATTTGCTGGAAGAAATGATAATAATAATCCAGTATATGCCAATTCAACAAACATACACAGTACTTTCCAATTATTGTCTTCAATCTATTATCTTCAAAGAGATTACATAGTGTAAAAAGCTTTCTTTCTTTTGTTTCCGTAAATCTAGCCAAGTACAGCAAATGTTATAGTTAACAACAACCCACAACCTGTTTTCTGGCATCAAATTATCAGCTCTGGGATCTAATGTCTGTTCTTGGAATTGTGGAGAGAAACAATATTAGATTTTGTAGTTTCACTTCCGTATTAACTGTCATCCATACAAAGAATTGTCACTGCCAGCTTAACGCATTCAGGACTCTGTAGTTTAAACAGTTTGCACAGCCAGCATATTGTCCAGGAAAAATCAAGGCAAAACCTAAGCATTTTAATCTCTGATTGTATGTATCATATGGTCATTAAAAGCATCAAGACTTCTTACTAACATCTGCTTAACTATTACATAATTGGACTATATAATTGGGGGGTGGGATAATGCTCCTTAATTTAGATATTATTATTATTATTGGGTCTAGGCATGCAGGTAGTGTAATCAGAAGTTGTTTTTACTAATTATTTCTCCCCCATTCCACCCTTCCTTGCTCTGCCTGTCTGTCTTGATTCATTGCCTTGGCTGTGTACTGTAAATAGCTTCACTTCACTGTTATCCTCACACATGCACTTCATAATTACATAACACTGGTGGCATACTTGACTATTGTCCGGTCCACCTTGCAACATTTTGCTGGTGTTGTATGACCTCCCCTCCCCTTGATTTATTTTTACATTTTATTTGAACTGAAGCCATTCTTTTCTTGGGGGCATTTTCTATTATTCAAAGGAAGTCAGTATATAAGGGTTTGTCAATGGCCTAAGACATATAGCATGACAAAGGCCTTGAGCAATAAGGATTTACTATAGTTTAACTAAAACCAGTTTGGCTGCATAGCATTTCCCATTCAATCCACCTACCTGCGTTCATGGCATGTTATACATAAGCCCCATCCCTATTAGCCTTTGGCCATTTTGAATTTCAATTATATTGGGTTATTAAGGGTTTACAACTAAACCTATGAGCTATAGTTCTAATAGCTTTAGCTTTAGTTAGGGTCAACACATCAACAATGTTATAATCATATCGCACAATCTTCAATTGGACAGTTTAACCCCTGCCCTCACTGTATGAACATGTAACATTCACCAAAATTCCCTCAAAAATGTTGAACTTTTTGTCTTCTTAACATTACATAATGGGAATTAACGTCATAAGGAATCCCCTGTACTTTAACAGGTTGACTGGTGGCAGGTTTGGCAAAGAGCACCGTTTCAGGGCCAAGACTCTCGATGCTGAGGTCGTCTTCCTATAGAGAAAACCCTTTCATCAGAGCATGGCGTTACTATATTCACTGACACTGGTTCTTAAGAAGTACTGTCAACCTCTTCACTTCTTAGTTCTTACAGCACAGATAACTGACATATTTGTACATTGCACAGAATAGCTGCAATGTACGACTACTGTACTTCTTAATAGTGTTTGGGGAAACATACAGAGTACAAGTGGGTGGCAGACACTGGCTAGAGTGGCCGCTTGGGAATCGGTTCCCGGTTCAAGCGCCCCCTGGGTTAGAGTCGATGTGTCTGTGAGAATGGCAATGAACCCCTAACTGCTCCTGATGAGTGTGTGCATGTGTCGTGTGTATGTAAAGCACATTGTAAGGCCCTTTGGATAAAGGGGCTATATACCATACATGCAGCATTTACAGTAAACTGCCACACTTCTTTTGTAATAAGATATGAACCGCATGACTCACTGCTATCAAAACTCATCCAAGATCCCTTCATTCACCACCCCATGGTAGAGCTAATCATGATGTAATGGTGACCTTGGCGCAAGAAAATGCTGACACACAAAGATCTCACAATCACATTCAGGGCAATGAGACAGTGCTGAACAGTTCAATTAGACAACCATAGTCATTCCAAAGGTATATACACTAATAACTCAAGTCACAAGTGTGATTTAAAAACTATTTTACAATCCACAGGAAACATGTCATCTCTTTCATTCAATGCCAATGTGTCCACAAGCATTCTCTCACACACACCTGGAGAGCTAACTGCATGTAGCAATGTTTACAACTTTACATGACTGATGGAAACATTGTTGCAAGAGGAGGATGTGTAACCTTTTAGCCCTTCAAACCAACCATACGTTTTTCCTGCTTTTGTGTGTGTGTATGTATGTGTGTGTGTGTGTGTGTGTGTGTGTGTGTGTGTGTGTGTGTGTGTGTGTGTGTGTGTGTGTGTGTGTGTGTGTGTGTGTGTGGTTAGTCCATGGGGAGAACTATCGTCATCAGGTATAACGCACAATGGTCAACCAGTCATCTTGGCCACAGGGTGGTTGTTACCTCATCTATGGACGTCAGATACAGGTCTATCTGGGCGTAGAGGCTAGCTCGCTAGCATTTGCTTGTAACACAGCTAACAGAAATTGACTCACATCGAATACCGATTTTTGGGCTTGTTTAAGTTGTTTCTAAAGTGTATAGTTGCTTATTTTGGGGTTGTTAACTTGTTAAAACCACCTTTCATGTCAAAGACCCCCAAATTACTATGTATATGTCTGCGGACCCCATCTGAAAATATGTTATGCCAGGGACCCCCATACAAGATTTGTGTTATTAAAATGTTTCAAAAATATTCCACAGTTTTCTTCAAGATTTCTTTGAAAATAGGCTATCTACAACCTCACAGCCCGTCGCATTGCGATTCAAAATACATCGGCTATTTTCAAATAGCCGATGTATTTAAAGGTCTCATGTAGCCTATAGTTGCTTCTTTTGGGGCTTGTTTTCATAGCCCTGGTTGCTTATTTCTCTCGCAAGACCTGGCAACACTGGTAATCACGTAATGTATTAATTGTGTCGTCAATAGGGTTGTGCCACTAATCACAGCATCATGCTGGCCAAACCATCATCAGAGCAAACGTGGCTACACTACAACATGAACATTAATGTGAGTAAAATAGCAGAAAAGAGGGCGAAGCAACACTTACCAATACAACCCTCAGTGCCAATGTCTAGTCTTCTGGTCTCTGCTGCTTCTTCTCTCTGGACACGCAGTGCGTTAAATGCGCTACAGCGACAACAAGGCGATATAGAAACAAGGTGACAGTTATTCTATCGATATTCTATCGTCCTTATCTTATTATCTCAAGGCAAAACAAACAAGCCCTGCAGCGGGACTTCATGTCAGCCTCAGCCCGGGGGTGTTTTTAGATGGATCTGAACGGGGGGTCGGTGGGTTGGAGGAGCTGCACGCCGCGCCCGTCTCTCTCTCTCACCAAGCGGACAAAACAAAGCAAATGACGCCGTTCGTTCAGTGAAAACGAGAGGAATCCTCCCTTTAAACAACTATACTTGGCGTGGATGTTCAAGTCGGGAACTGAACTGTCCGTTGGGATGTTTTCTGTTCTGAGTGGTTCTTCTTCACTTCGTAACGCAGCTCACTACTACCAGTCAGTCAGTATCCCACCTCCTCCTCGTCGTTCGGTTCAACACACCAGAGATAGATAGAAGCGAGTGGTAACGTTGTGGTCAGTGTTGCCAGGTTGGGCGAGAGAAATAAGCAACCAGGTCTATGAAAACAAGCGCAAAAGAAGTGACTTAAGGAGCCATATATTCATCAGCTATTTGAAAATAGCCGATCTACAAGCTCACAACAATGCCACGAGTTGTGAGCTTGTAGATCTGCTATTTAAAATAAATAAAAAATCTTGGGAAAAAGTGGAAATGTTTGTGTGTTTTTAACACAAATCTGGTATATGTGGTCCCTGGGCCCTGGCACAAAACATTTTTCAGATGGGGGGTCCGTGTGGACAAATACATACTAATTTGGGGGTCCTTAACATGAAAATGTTTCAGAGCCTACTGGTTTAAACAACATTAGGAAACAAGAAACAAGCCCAAAATCGCTTATAATAAGTGGACATGGCAACCCTGGTAGTACAACATTGTGGTTTACTAGTACAGGCTGTACGTTACGTTACACTGGTAGCTGTGATGCGAGCACAAAGGGGGAGGGGCGGGATGGATGATGCTGCACATGGTCACGTAGCCGCGGCGCCGCCCGGTTACAACACAGACACAGCGTGTCGCTGGTGGTACCTAAGTTATGTAATAATAATTGGTACATAGGTGTTAGGTAATCTAACACCTATGTACCAATTACTATTGGTACATGCATACTGTACATACTACAGCAGAGGTAAGTAAGCTGCCATAGCATGCATATGGATTGATTGTTGCACAGCAACCTCACATAAAAGTGCACCTGCAGGGGTATGTTGTCAGATTGCCAAGTTATTTTCAGCCTCCAGGTGGACCTTATGTAAGACTGCTTTCAAAAAGTTGTAAATCCCTTTTGAGAGTTTTGAGTGTGTAAAATAAATAATGATCTAAGTCCCAGTGGCATACCAGGAAGGGACAACATAAATGTCTCTGTCAGTAGGCTTACTGGCAAACACAGTGAAGTTTTATTAGATTTGGGTCAAAGAAATACAAGTAATCACAATATAAATTAAACCCAGGATAAACATATGAAAGCTAATGAAACACTTGTTTGCAATGTGGACCTGTGAGTGAGTGAGTGGGTGTGTGAGTGAGTGAGTGAGTGAGTGAGTGAGTGCAGCCCCTAGACTGTAAGAGAAACCCATTAGTATATACAATACTATGAACAAATCAAATTATATAATCCACCTTTGAAGAACATTACAATGGAATAAAATAGTCAATTATAGTGCCTCCTGAGTCCTGAGCAGATTTATTTTGAGTCCAGTTTTCTGGTTAGAATGTTCAAAATAAAACAACATAATGGTAAATAAGTAATATTACTTTCCATACAATAACATTTGCGCTAATCAATTGCGTTTTTTAGACCCTTTTATGGGCAGCACATTTTGGATTGATGCTCATTGGGTTAGGCTGCTTTCATTTAATTCTTTAACAGTTTGGTATGTCCGAAGATATGGTTTGTTTACTGTCTGCATTAGTATCATCTGTGTTTAAGGCAAGGTCAGTCTAGTTTCGTTTTGACACTCATAATAAAAAGGCCCTTTCATTTTCGCTCCTTGTGGGAATGGATAACATTTCCAGTGCAGTTTTGGTTTGACACTTTCATTTTCTAATCTCCTTAATGGGCCAGCAGGGGCTCAGGAGGAGATACTGTGTATCACATACCCTAGGGCCAGAGCCATTCAAGGAGAGTTACGTCACCTCCGTCCACTTCTTCGGGCCGTGTCTTCTACATAGTGACAAAGCCCTAAACCGGAAGTTTACGGAATGCATTGGAGTCTATGGGCGTTTGTAACTATTTCCAGTTTACATGAACCACGTGACCGACACTGTTTCTGCCCCCTCAGTGGTGGAACTCTCTAAATATAAGGCTCTGCCTAGGGCTACATAGGGGTGTCACTAACACATCTATGAGCACTGACATCAGCGCATGTGTTGATCTCTATATATATGTGCATTTGACAGGGCCCACGGTGACAGTTTCTGTTGTATCTGACATCAGTGCTGACGAGGTGGGACATTTAAAGGCTATATATACAGTATATATATACAGGTTCTGTTGTGTCTGACATCAGTGCTGACGGGGGCCCCCCTGTTGTGTGACTTGTGTCTGACATCAGTTGTGCTGACTCTGTACCCAAGGGCTGCGGACCACCCACCCATTAGGCAATTTTAATATAGGATACAGTGCTTTTTTTTGCCTACTGATGAAAAAGAAAAAGGGAAACATTCTAAGGGCCCTATTTTCGCCGGTGCCTTACCCAATAGCATTATTGTTTCATTATGCCGACTCCGTTGTTTGCGCCTGGAGGTGTGCCCGTGGGCTAAAATTGCCATGTCGGGAGTCGAGCTGGGCGTACAACGGCACAACATTCAGAGGTCTCCTTCTCTCCTAATTCCCCACGTATCTCTGTGATTCAAATTTTCCTATAATCAGCAGAAGTGCGTCAATTCCTTCTGTCAATTGTGTTTAAATAAGATGATAGTCTATTCAAAGCAGACAATGATTTGTGTCGCGCGTCACACGATGCCATTCGTTCCGTTCAGTTTCATTAATCCATTGCCCAGGAAATAATGAACGGATTACAATAATATACAATTCTCTATAATCAGCAACATGTGGGTGATAATTATGTCAATCAAATACAGTTTTGTTCAAAGGCAATCAAAGGCTACAGTGTGTGAAGCAAACGTCGGGTTATAGTGTCCAATGTTTCGGCGTCCCAGTGCTGCTCCAGAGTTTGTTTGTTCACAAGCAGTGAACAAACAAAGTGAGTGAGTGAGTGAACACAAGCAGATTGCCTTAATTTAAAGTTCTCTATAACCAGCAATGTGTCAGTGATAATTCTGTGTATCAAATATTCCAAGGCAACATCGCTCTTCCATGGCCATGGCACTATTACTATTGGTATTGGGCAGAGAGGGAGAGAGCGTAAAATTGCACTTCTCTTAAAGGCAATGGCATCTGGCACAGTGATTGGTTTTATCATTATAACTCCCAAACCACACCTATGCATAATGTAATGGGTAGCGCCGGTGTTTTGGGGATAAGGCTGGTGTCCGAAGATGGGATTGCCCCTTGTGCAATGCTAAATCCCCAAATAGTGGGTATAGGATCTTCGGCCGAAAATAGGGCTGTTAACCTGATTTCGGATGGTAAATGTCTTCTTGTTGTATTTATTTAGTTAGTTTGGCAATAGCCTCTGTATAGCCTGCTGTATTTTAAACTGTTCTTTTCTTACTTTGTCAAATAAACTCATTATTATATATTTGTTTCGCCTTTTGCTGTGTTTGGGAATTTAAACAGTCCTTAACAGTCCTTGGTTTTGACACCCTTGTGACACAAGTATCACATCTCTGTTATATCCTAATGTGAGAAAGTTATTAAGTGATCTTGATAGAAATGTTCAAAAATCTCTCTCAAGGGGCACGGTGGCGCAGTCGGTAGCACTGTCGCCTCACAGGCACAGCTAGAAGGTCCTGGGCGCTGGGGGCGTGTCTTCTCCTCCGCGTCATCAGCGCCCATACCCTAGGTGGGGTGGCCGAAAGGGCCTACTCTGTGTGGAGTTTGCATGTTCTCCCCGTGTCTCCTAGGGTTGTTAATACCCTCACAAAAACATGTAGTAATCCTGGTCGCTATACCGCCTTCCCCATGACAGCCGGGGCGCCTGATGGAGGGGAAAGGAACTGGTTGGAATAACGTGTTCCTTCCACGCGCTACGTCCTACCGGGGAAACTCTCCCCTGTCAGGTGACAAGAAGGTCAGTTGGTTCTCATGCATTGAAGGAGGCATGAGCTCGGCCCTGGCCTCCCTAGGCTGTGGGGGACCGGTGTAGCGCTGGTGTAGGGCTGGTGTAGTACAGGATCACTTAGGAAATTGGCAGAAAAAATGGGTTACAAAAATTGTGGGATAAAAAAAAACTCTCTCTCTCTCTCTGTCTCTGCCTCTCTCTCTCTCTCTCTCTCTCTCTCTCTCTCTCTCTCTCCCCCCCATAATAAGCTATATTTTGTAAACAAATCCCCCTTCCCCAAAACTGCATTTTGCACCTTGTTATTACAAACAATTTGCTAGGTTACACATTTAAAGGGCAAGACCACTTTGGTAGAGGTTTGGGTTGTGTAGTTACCTTGCCATGATGTAACGCCAAAGGTGGGCAAGAAATCAAAAAATAATTTCTCCATTGTCTATTGTCCATTGTCCCACCTGTATGAATGAATGAACCATTGTAAAGCGCTTTGAGCACTTGGAAAAGCGCTATAAAAATGCAATTCATTAAAAATGCAATTCATTAGAAATTGATAATTCAAAACATTGACTTGCTCTGGAGGAGCTCTTTTAAGCCTGTAAATGAATGCAAACAAAGCAGATTCTGACAGTATAGAACATCACCAAACCCAGTACTGTTTTCTTTTTTTAATAAAAGTGTCAACTTCCTGTTGATTTTACTATTTGAAGATCCAGATCCGTGGATCCAGTCCGGGTTTTCCTATAATAATCCTAATAAAAATAGCAAAATCAATAGGAATTTTTATTAAAAAAAAGAACAGTACTGGGTTTGGTGAAGTTCTATACTGTCAGAATCAGCTTGGTTTGCGTTTGTTTACAGGCTTAAAAGAGCTCCTCCTGAGCCTCTTCACAGTACAATGTAAATCAATGAGGAGCATATTTTAAATTATCAATTGATAGACAATGGAGAAATTATTTTTGATTTCTTGCCCACCTTTACATCTTGGCAAGGTAACTACACAACCCAAACCTCTACCAAAGTGGTCTTGTCCTTTAAACTACTATTCAATGCCGTACCTCCTGGGGTTTACATTTGGTTCACATAGCATGTGTATGGATTGTTGCACAGCGACTTCACGTAAAAGTGCACCTGGGGGTATGTTGTCAGATTGCAAAGATAAAAGTTAATACCACCCTGTGTGGAACTTATGTAAGCTGCTTTCAAAAAGTAGTAAATCTCTTTTGAGAGTTTTCGTAATCATTATACTTAAGACACATACAATTAAGGGTACGTAATTAAATAATTACAATTAATGCTTAAGACAAAGATATATACAGATATATCAATTTGCACTAGGCCCTACTTTCTTGCTGGCCCACTTTGCACCTGGACTCACTTCACTTGCATGCATTTGGAAAGAGCATAGAATTGAAGTATCAACTGAAAGAGACTGCCCCCTCCATTGAGTCCTTTAAGTCCAGGGTCAAGACTCACTTGTATTCACTAGTGTTTGAATCCCCATAGACTCGTTTACCAGCCTTTTAGAATCCCCATGACGTGGCAGATTTTTATTATTGTTTTTTATTGTTTTTACTGATGATTATTTATGCTTTTGCTTTTTTATTGCTGATTAGTATTTGTTCATGCCTTTGAGCTGTATATTGTTGTTTATGGCTAAACATTTTGTGATTTAATGTCCTCCTGGTCTGTACAGTACTTTGGTCACAGACAGTTGTTTATCCATGTGCTTTATGATTATGAATACCTTTGAATTGACTTCCCGCTTTCCCCCCCTGCATAAAACAAGGGAGTGACTTATGATGTGCTTTGTATGGTATCTTCTTATAAGCCTCTTTATTTTCTCCTCTTTTTTTTACGTTTCATGGTGAACAACATTCACCACACAAAGGTTGTAACTCTTAAAACCCTTAGACTATTAAACCCTTTAAAATAAAGGTTGTTGCTCTGAAAAGTAGGCAACATAAAATTATCCACACCATCATTATTGACAAGTGGCATGTAAGAAACATTTCTGTGGTTAGCTAACAATCATTGTGGGGATCAAGTAAATAGACATTATAAATGTATTGTAAGTCATTCAAACTATGATTAACTTGGAGTATAGGCCTAGGTAAACACAAAAACATCTTAGGTCAGCTTGTAGAAATAGCAGTAACTCAAAAGTTGCCAAATCAATAACTAGCTCAAGTTGAAAAGTGGTCAGATCAGCAATGAGTATACACCAAAGGTCCAATATCATACAGTATTGCAGCAAGCACAAATAAAAGTGGAGAAATCTGTCTCACACAGGTACACAAGTATACTCGCTCAGATGATTAAGCAAGACTACAAATGATGATCATTCTCACAGTCTTTTGTGCCAATGTCATAGTTGGAAGTTGTCTTGAAATAGATGGGGAAGTCTTTGTTATTCAAAGGTGATTCCTGGGTTTTTGTTGTCTTTCAGAAACACCTCATAAACACCATGGTTTCAAAAACCACTGCAGTAAACAGCCATAATTAATGGCTTTAGTAAATCTAGACTGGTTGGAGGTCTGTTTTATATATATATATATATATATATATATATATATATATATATATATATATATACAGTATACTGTATATATACATCCTTATCCTTTTGAAGCACATTTTCTATACCCCCAACACACACACTAACACATTGAAAATTCTGTACAATGACATGATAGCAACGTCTCCAGGAAGCCACACTCCTAACACTCTCCCTGCCACCATCTCCAGCCCCTTCTTCCTTTGGAATAGCACAGCCGCACATTCCCCAGTGGGCATCACTGCAAGTGCATGTCAATGAGGTTCAAATGACAGGGCTTTCATTGTGAGACTGGGTACAGCGTGGGCATGCCACGTATCGTCGCTCTCGGGTGGAAACCTTGTATGTCCAAAACCGTTCCTTTTTTATTATTATTTTAAAAACATAGAAAAATTGCGAAAATAGCCTATCTCTACAAGATCACAACGTGTCGTTATGCGACTCGTTGTGAGCTTGTAGATCTGCTATTTTCACTACTGTTGTTGTGCAACACTCTTGTATGATGTTAGTACGGGGAAAAAATAATACAGATACAAGGTTTCTGCCCGACAGCAAAGATATACCATCATGAATGGGCATCTTGGGGGTGTAATGAGAGGAGAGGGAAGGATGTTGGTGTTTACAAAGATCCATTCACAGGCACTACACAAGGTACTAGATTGGCTTCCCCTTGCTGGCATGGCGGGTGTGAATGAATGCGGGTATGGGGGTTGGGGGGTAGAGGAAAGGGGGGCTGGTGACTGGTACTGACTAAATGTAGGGATTCTTTTGGACGAATTGGAGAAAGGAGGTTGATTACCACTGTTACACTTCATTCAGGCTGCTGGCAGTGGTGACAGTCATTATGTCTAATTCATTGTTTGGCTGATCATTATTTCTTATCCACATGGCCTATTATGGACTATTGTACTTTGGTTGAATCTTCCCAAGCTGCTCTTCATCTAGACTGGTGCAGCTATTGTGCTTGGTTTGGTTTTGCACATGCATTGAGTAATGTCTACTCTTCCACTGCCTTGTCCTTGTGGCCTACTGGGGACACTGTTTTCAGCACAATGCAATGCCATCAATAATGAAATGACATTCATTATGTATTGAGCTTTATTTTCTGTACTCGGTTATGGGTGAAAGCCCTGGGAAGTGTTAATTTCTAGGAGAAAGGCAGCTTCTCATGATACAATGTATGCTGTATGTGACTGTAATTGCTCAGCCACAGACACTTGACATGGTAAGGAACAATGCAAGTTGGGAATTCCCAGTTAATACCCATTGTCAGAGTAGTTAGTGCAGTACCCATTATCATAGTACTTGGAGGCCAGTCAATGATGTCAGTACTATGAAGTCACATAGATGATAACAGGGATCTCCATACATGGGCATACAGGGGACCCAGACATAACACAGAGACAGACAGACAGACAGACAGATTTTGGCTTCTGGACAACCGCTGGTCAGACCAAATTCCCACTCAACACATCCACGGGTCCTCTGTGCAGCAAGTTTGAAGTCGATCGGTCAGACGATGCATGCACAAGAGAGACATACAAACACAGAATCGGCATCAACTTTACTGTCACATCACAGGTTTACAGGTGTAAAGAATTGGGTGAAATTTGTTTTTGTGCAAGCTCCATTGTTTTTGTTGCTTTCAGAAAGAGGAAAGAAGAGGATTTATCTAGAAAAAGACCGGTAAGTGGTGAGTTCCGTAATGTGGGATGGTACAGCATTCCATTCTTGTGGTCCTTTAATTGAGAAGGCAGATTGACTGAAAGAAGATTTTCTATGAGGAATGATGAAGTCTCCTCTTGTGACTCTTGTAATCTGATTTCCATTTACTTGTTGCCTAACGAAGCAACTGCGTGGGCGAGAAGCCAAGGCACTACAGTTATATATATATCATGTAATTCAATCTGAAAAAATCAACAAGCTTTGAATGCTACTGAACCTTACCCAGAAGAAAATCTCTTCCTACTATCCTACTATAAAACAATATATAAATATAAATCATTTGATACATGAAACCGTGAATGAACTAAATGCCTTCAAATGTGACTATTACATGTATTCTATTTGAATAGTTATTTCAAGTAGCATACCTAGTTCTAGAAATATTAAGTTTCAGTTGATTTCCCTTTCTGCCTTCCATTCAGGTATCCAGGAACTGTCTGGTTAACAAGCAGGTGATGGAAGCCATTGATGGCTGAAATAGCCAAGCTGAAGGTCAGTGGATGTCTATACCATCTAACTTGAAAAAGAGAAAGGCGAGCACTCATCTGATGAATAGTTCACGTGTATCGGTATCGGGTGTACAGTTCTGGCAGAAACTCAAACGTCTGCTCAGATCACACACGTGTGGGTACACGGGACCGCCTGGTGCGCCGGGTCACCCGGGGTGCGCCTGGGGTACCCCCCGGAGGTCTTGTGTCTCAAGGCTGTTAGCCGAAACGTCCCTGTGTGATCTGCTGCTGGGGCTTTCCGCAAAATAAACACGAGATCCTAAAAGGACCAACTGAGTGCTGGAGATACTGTCTATACCATCTACCACTACCACTGTGTTAAATCTATATTTGGTATTAATTCATTTGGACATTCTTGCTGAAAGATCCAACTTCAATGATTTTGAGTTTTGACTATCTTTGATCACACACACACACACACACACACACACACACACACACACACACACACACACACACACACACACACACACACACACACACACACACACACACACACACACACACACACACACACACACACACACACACACACACACATACATACATACATACATACATACATACATACATACATAACATACATACATACATACATACATACATACATACATACATACATACATACATACATACATACATATGGTGCTCAGAGGTCTCTGGGGTAGTTATGTAGTCACATATGATCCTCCTGAACGTTTAAATGACATGTTTCCTTCCTGTGGTGTTTGTCGTGTGCTCCTGTATTTTCTGCTACCATCTACTGGTAACTTTAATGCATCGCAGATACAGAGAGATGGGTATTTCATCGAACCAGAATGGCCCACAGCACAGTGGTTTGGCCATTCTGCCTTATGGCACGTGTCTAAGAAAAAGCTGATATGCGTGGCTAACAACGGCATGATGTGCAGACGCTTTTACATTTCTTTCACGATTGTCCTGAATGTGGCATCGTATGCACAGTGCACACAGCTTGCTGGCTGGTGGAGTGGTAAAAAACTAAAATAAAAACACTGTACAAAGTATGCCATTCCATGTACTGATGTTCTCATGTCTTACTAAATAAAGTACATCAATCAATCAATCAATCAAAATCCAATTTGGCTGCCTGACAAGTTCAGGATTTAGGGACAGGTACATTTTTTAAAGAAGGGTACCCCTGGAGAAAATGTATGTGCCCTGATCTAAAATGCCATGACCCTCCCTTTGACTAAAAAAAAATCAATGACCCTCCCCAAGTGATAAAAAAAAAAGATGAACCCTCCCCGCCTAGGAGTGTCAAGATATATTGTCCCACGATATAGCCTATCGTGACATTAAAGTGTGACGATAGGTATTGTCATGATGTCATATTGTATCAAAAAAAGAAAAAAATGCTGGTGAAAGTTATAGGAGTTCTTACTGTATGGTGTATGATATGAAATGTAAGCTTATCATAATCACAGTAATAATTATTAATCATGTCTTCCATCATATTCAAGGTATTTTGGAGAGAAATGTAACAGACTCTGGTCTTTCAGTTTAAAGCACTGCAGAGGGGAGATGTTGTGTGTCAGCTGATGCTCGCTGACGCTCGTTAATGTGACATGCATCAAAGCAATTATGCCTCTGCACTCTCAAATAGGCCTACATCTAAGACTAATCTAATACAACAACATGACATTTAAAACTGATTATGTCCTATGTTTTGCTTTCCACATTGATTAGAACATTACTGTATATGTCTTGCTAAATGCACAGTGTAGTATCTGTAGTAGTGGTAGCAGAATGGATAGTGTTCTAAATTTACATGTGGGAAACCCATTGAATCCTGGTCAGATTGAAGATCTGAAGTTGAGTATTTGGTAACCAGTAGTTTTACAACATTTGTCACTCTGCCCTTTTAATTATTAACTACAGTGACTACACTGTTGCCTGCATAAAACACATTAGGCTATCAATGGACCCTTCGCTAAACCCCACCCCAAAAGCGATTCTCCAATGCCAGCTTTGCAACCGTCGTTAGCTTGGCACCAATCTGGGAACCCATCACCAACTGAAAATGAAAAACAGCGCCCTCTGCTGTTTGTTCTATGTCTGTTGGCGACAGACGCCAACAGACTGGCCAACGCAGTTGCAGAATCTGTTCTTGAGAGATTAGCTTGGCACAGGTCTGGCAAGCTTTCGTCACCTGCCATAGCTGTCAATGTTATTTCGCCCGCACACACACACACACACACACACACACACACACACACACACACACACACACACACACACACACACACACACACACACACACACACACACACACACACACACACACACACACACACACACACACACAATAATTTGCAACCTAATAGCAAGAACAGGAATAATACCACGATAACGCAATGGTGACTATGAACCAGCAACAGATTCCACGTACCCAAAACCGTTGGAGGGTTATTTTCCCAAGCTGAAATCTGCATTTAAACTGCAAGGCTGTGTTGTTGAACACATACACAGCTTAACGTCGGGAAAGTTACACGACTCACTAGCCCCTTTCGGGACCCTGTTTACCTTTTTTGTATTTGGGAAGGCGGTATACCAGGGTCCCTTGTTGGTTAGAACACGCTCTCTCGTACCGGCGGCTACCACTGTCTGGTCTCGGGCGTACAGCTCGTCGCTTAGAAGTTGCAGAGATTTCTCAAAGGTACCAACAAGAGCAATACTAACACGCGAGAAAGCGGCATCAAAAAGCGGGGATCGGCGATGCCGTTTAACATTTTTAATAATTTAGTAAACCTTAAGCTCCTTTCTCACACTCTGCTCCTGCAGCTCCACTTCCCATGTCCCGCCTCCCCGCGTTGTGATTGTCATGCAAGCATGTAGGAGCTCGCCAATCAGAGGCAGTAACGTAGGACGCGCAGCTTGTCAGTCACCGCGGGGAGGCGGAACATGGGCAGTGGAGCAGAGTGTGAGAAAGGAGCTTAAGGTTTACTAAATTATTAAAAATGTTAAACGGCATCGCCGATCCCCGCTTTTTGATGCCGCTTTCTCGCGTGTTAGTATTGCTCTTGTTGGTACCTTTGAGAAATCTCTGCAACTTCTAAGCGACGAGCTGTACGCCCGAGACCAGACAGTGGTAGCCGCCGGTACGAGAGAGCGTGTTCTAACCATAGAGGTATAATATAACTAGAGGGCGGATTGCCCCGCCCCCAGCTATCATTTCAATGAATGTGCTCAGTGGCGTTTTGAAGCACCCGGAAACCTGCCGGAAGTAGAATTATTGGTTCGATTTTGTATCCCCATAGAGTTATGAGCATGCGCACTAGTGTCCTTTTTGCGTTCTACGGCAGCCTGTGTGTCAAGGATTGAACGCGAGATATTTATTAAATACACTCGAGATGCATATTTATATGTAAATGCATATGTATGTATGTATAATATGTTTACATATTTATATGTATAAATATAAATATCTCTCAGTATGTTTTGCGCGTGCATGTATTTCTCCCCGCCTGCAGTTCCAGCTTTGGCCACTGGGGTGGCAGCTTCAATGTTTCTCAGCAACTCTGGGGGCTTGGTTCTAACCAACAAGGGACCCTGGTATACCGCCTTCCCAAATACAAAAAAGGTAAACAGGGTCCCGAAAGGGGCTAACGACTCACTCGCCCAGGTGGTGTCACTATGCCATCATACATAGTCACACTAATCACCGTAATGATTGATGAATATACTTTAACGTGCGGAAACAGGCAGCGCTGTGATTCTGAATTTTGTTACGATTATATTCATTCATTTGTTCGTCGATTTATTAACTGCTACTGTAGTCTTACCCTGCGGTACATGAAAACTCCTGTTACAGTCATGGATCAACTTCAACCTGGTGTTTGCACTTTCTCCATTTACGGTCCGTACATCTATATAAACGTTCAGATTTCAAATATAAATTGCTTACCGTATGGCCACGGATGTTAAAATGATGCACGGGACTCTCAAAAGTACCCGTATATTCTGTATTGTTCAATAAAAAGCATTTTAATCCGATCGGTGGCCATTTTCTCAGAGTTATAATGTATCAGAGTGCAATACACCTACCAACCGATAGGGTCGCTTAGTTGAAAGCATATGGAGAAAATGGCCACCAATCAGATTAAAATGCTTTTTATTGAACAATACGGATGATACGGGTACTTTTGAGAGCCCGTACATAAATGTAACATCCGTGGACATGGGATAAGCACTTTATATTTGAAATATGAACGTTTCTGTAGATGTACGGGCTATAAATGGAGAAAGTGCAAACACCAGGTTGAAGTTCATCCATGACGGTCGAGACAGACGACCGTCGTGTATCCATGGCTAATACTCCCTCTAACATTTCCCGTGTTTTTAGTTTATTGAAATAATGTCATGCACATTTGTCCAGTGCATAGCCTACTGCAGGCCTTGTTGACTAGATTTAGAAGAGATTTTGAAATTTTAACATGCAAGTCAATGGGTGAGAAGCAGAGATTGCCAGGCGCTGCCAGGCCTGGGTGTCAGGGTGTGACTAACTTCGCACCACCAGTCACAGAGTGGAGTGGGTGGGGCTTAGCGAAGGGTCAATTGTGCAGGGTTGCCAACACTTCTGGATCCTGCAGGATCTCCTGACAATCTCCTGGATTGACATTTCTCCAGATTTTCTCCTGGATTAGGTATCAAACTCCCAAAACCAGAACACAGGAAATCCTACTATGTTAAGTTTCTGAGGGAGGACCCCCAGACCCCCCGCTTGGGGGGTGTGGTCAGTGCATGCCATCATACATAGTCTAGAAAGTGGGGTCCACGCGCATAGGGTGGATTTTTTCCGTCACTCGTTTTTTCTTCATCCTTGAAGTGTGTATTTTAAGATTCTGCCAGGTATCAGGGTGAAATAATACTATAATAATATAATATAAATAATAATAACCCTTTATTACACATATCCTGAACCCAAACCTGAAAATGGAAGAAATAGAAAAGACCACTTTTGAAGGACACAACCAGAGACAAATAAAACCCAAGGAATTAATTAAAGTGGCTATTATTAAGATTCAAGCACATCTTGACTCTTATTAGGCTACAGGACAAAAACAGCACCTAAAAAACTGAGCCGAAATGATCACATATATTTCAGTTTTTACTAAATACTTTCTCTTATCTAACTGCATTTTCTTAATCCTTGAAGTGTGTTTTTTAAGATTCTGCCATGATGTACCAGACTGAAATAATGTCCCACTGGTTCATTTTTTAACCCTATGTTAACACTTATCCTAGCTAAACCCAAAAAGGGAAACATAGCAAATATTTGGAAATATACAACATACAAATTAACCACCACTGCCAGTAGAGCCTAATTTTGAAGCATATAGTGATGTCCAATTGTCCAGGACCCTTCATTTGGGCTGTATTCTTGACACAAACCTGACAGGTGAGAGCATGGCTACAAAGGTGATCAAAAGAGTTAACCAGAGAACCAGATTTATGGGCAGAGTTTCCTCTTTTATCAGCAAGGATGCCCTCAGAAGACAGGATTAAACAACTAAAAATGGGATTGGTCTTCAAAATTGTAAAGCCAATTTGCCCGATATGCCCCCTATTCCCACATATCTGAGTAAATACCTCCAAAAAGTTAGGGACACCCACAGTCACAAAAGTAGAGGGAGCGTTAACAACGATCTGGTACCACCCACCCATAAAACAAACATGGGCAAATTCTCCTTCTACAGCACTGTCTGCCACCCAGGTTTGGAATAGTGTAACCCCATCCCTCAAAAAGTGCAGCTCGCTGGGCTCATTCAAAACAGCCCTGAAAATTCACCTTTCAGGAGGCCAAAAAAGGAGGTATACTATTTTTCCCGTTAGACAGACGACGCCGCCCCCGATTTTTTGTATAGCTTTATTATTATTTGTTTCCCTGCTTTTTTCTTTTTTTTTGTACATAGTGCTATCTTTTTCTGTATTTTTGTATTGATATTTGAACTGT
This sequence comes from Gymnoscopelus braueri, assembly GCF_963280865.1. Lineage (NCBI taxonomy): Eukaryota > Metazoa > Chordata > Actinopteri > Myctophiformes > Myctophidae > Gymnoscopelus > Gymnoscopelus braueri. Next base: position 38,196,956 of record NC_137604.1, read on the forward strand.
GGTGCCACTATATATGACTATGAATTGAATACCAAGGACCTCATTGGAAACAAGACCGCAAGGACTTTTTTGAACAGACCTTTTAGACAAAGTATTTTAAATGTAACTGTGCTGTTTTACATTTTTGCCTAATAAAATATTCAACCAATCAATCAATCAATGACCTGCTACAACAATATCATGTGCCCAGCAGGACCCTAATGTCAGCTGTCCAGAGTCTATTGGTCATTCCTCGTACCAGGTTGGGCGGCCATAGTTGAATGGTTAGAGAGCCCGCCTGCAAGCCTAAGGTTCGAAGTGTCCCTGAACAAGACACTTAACCCCTAACTGCTTCCCCCTCCGCATTCCCCCACGAGATGAAGAAAGATAATAAAAAAGAAAAGAAAATGTATGGAATGTCCTTCCACAGGTCTTGAGAGCTGGAACGAAAAAAGGTCAGCCTCTGTGGAATTTTTTAGAGCCACTAACAAACATTACTGTTTAAACAAGCATTTGTGGAATGTCTTAGATTTTTTGTTTTTTGTTGTTGTTTTTAAGCTGGAGGAGGCGGAGGAGGAGTTCCCCCGCGGGACGAAAAAAGGTCAAAAACTAAAATGTATGGAATGCCCTTCCACAGGTCTTGAGAGCTGCAGCCTCTGGACATTTTTAAGAACCACTTGTGGAATGTCTTAGATTAGTTTGTATGTGTTTTTGTTGTTTTTAATCATTTGAATGTTTCATGCTGTGTTTTTTATATGTCAAGCACTTTGTGAGTTCTCTCTGTGAGAAGTGTTATATACTGTACAAATATAATGTACATACTTACTTACGTCACCACACCACACGTTCATAAGAGTTGTTGAACATGTTTCACCAAGCAGGTCATGTCATTTGTTAATGAGGTAATCAAACGTGCACTGCACTGGCTATGACGACATTAGAGCCTATGGATGATGATGGTGCTGTTGTTCCCCAAATGGAAGGAACGTTTTAAGCCTAGCCTGCTCTTAAACTAACAGTGTCTGCTTCCTGGACCAAACCTCGAAGATGGTTTTAACAGGAGAGCAGCCTGATAGTTGAAAGTTCTCTCTAGGTTGAGATTCTAAGAGCCACAAAGTAAGCCTTCATAGCCTACTGGGAATGCAGGGACGCACACGTGTGCACTCACACTCACACACACACACACACACACACACACACACACACACACACACACACACACACACACACACACACACACACACACACACACACACACACACACACACACGCAATCTTTAAATACACACTCAAATAATAATCTGAACATTGTTGGCTCGGTTTTTTATTTTTTTGCCCTAAAATAGAGTCAAGATATGCTTAATAATACCAATTTTAATACATTCCTCGAGTCCAAATTGTATGGAATATGTGTTTGTTTGTATGTTGTATACTTCCAGATATTTGCTATGTTTCCCTTTTTGGGTGTAACATAGGGTTAAAAATTAACCCTGTGGGACATTATTTTAGTCTGGTACATGGCAGACTATTAAATACACACGTCAAGGATTAAGAAAATGCAGTTGGTAAGAACTATTTAGTAAAAACAGAAATATATGATATTAACATTTTCCGTTTTTTTCCATATAGGTCCAAATTAATCACATGCACAGAATTACTTAAAATGATTATGAATATCCAGTTATAAATTGGTCATTGGTCATTGTAATATAAATTGGTCACTGGTGTATGTAATTCTATGAGCAACAAAAACACACTTGATAGAGGATATCTCTGTGTTGGAAATTGGGACAATGCATCTCTCTAATATGCCTAATGCCTGTTGAAGTTTTGCTTAATTGTTCAACCACCATCGTTAAGACGCTGAATAGATTTGACTGGGTCCTTGCTGTGCGTTGATGGCTTGTTAACGACCGTCATTGATTCTAAATAGACCAAGTTGTTACTTGATTTGAATTCTTTGTATCCTTTGAAATAGAGAGGGGTCATTGACCACTGTTCTGCTGTACTAAAAAGGTATATAAAAACAGACTATTTTATCAATTCAAAATTGCATGACCCTCCCTTGGATTCAAAGTCAAATTAGCTGACCCTCCCTTGGACTAAAATTAGAAAGACATGACCCTCCCCTATTTTCCTCCTTAAAAAATCAGTGGTTCTCAAACATATTTCATATCAAAGACCCCAAATAGATACTGTATGTGTTAGGCTACGGACCCCTATCTGAAAAGACACGGTACCAAGGACCCCCATAATAGAAGATTTGACAAGATATTTAAACGTTTTTCAAAAAGAACCGAAGAATAATAGTGCTTAGATGATTAAACTATAGGAAGGCTTAAATGTTTAAACTGTTCCTCATTTTGCTGGGGACCCCCTGGACACTTTCAGGATCATTGGTAATTGGTGTGTGTGTGCGTGTGTGCGTGTGTGTGCTTGTGCGTGTGTTGTGCAGTAATGTATGTATCAGTTATTATGGGTTCTATGGTGAAGAGTATGTTGACTCATTTTACGAAAAACAGGGTGTACGCAAAGATGATTTTAAACTCTCCCCTGTGAAAACAGAGGAGGTGTTTAAAAAATGTAATGCTCTTCATCAACACAAAGCCACAGGCCTCGACAATATCCCCGCCAAATTTCTAAAAGACTCGGCCGCCTCCATTGCCCCAATCATTACCCACATAATAAACCTCTCCATCATACAGGGACGGGTCCCTAACGATTTCAAAAAAGCAAGGGTGACCCCTCTGTACAAAAAAGGAAACAAATTAGACCCTGGCAACTACCGCCCTATTTCTATTCTTAGCTCCATCTCGAAAGTCATGGAAAAAATAGTCTATGAACAGGTCGATAAGTATCTTGCCGAAAAAAATCTAATCTACAAATTCCAATCTGGTTTCAGAACGAACCACTCCACTGACACATGCCTTCTCTATTTGAACGACTCTATCAAACAAGATGTCGACAAGGGCAAATATTGCGGCATGGTCATGCTGGACCTCCAGAAGGCCTTTGACACCGTCAATCACCCAATTATGATCAATAAGCTCAAAGCAATAGGTTTTGATGATACGTCAGTGAACTGGATGAGATCCTACCTGGAAGGGAGGGAGCAAGTGGTGGAAGTAAACGGCACCCAGTCCCCCCTCCTCCCTGTGACTTGTGGTGTCCCACAAGGAAGTATACTAGGAGCTTTACTGTTCCTGATATATGTGAATGACATGTCATCGGCCTGCGACTGCAAACTGTTCCTGTTCGCAGATGACTCGGCCCTGCTAGTCTCGGACAGGGACAGGCTGCAGGTTGAGAAAACTCTCAGCTCCGAACTCAACAAGATCTGCATCTGGCTCTCTGACAACAAACTTTCATTACACCTGGGTAAAACTGAATCCATCCTCTTTGGGTCCAGTCCTAACCTTAGCAAGGCAGAGAGTTTCACGATCAAAGTGGGTGATGATGTCATCAAAAGAAAGGATGAAATTACCTACCTGGGCTCCATCTTGGAGGCAAACCTCTCTGGTAACAAAAACGCAGAAAAAGTGATAAAAAATGTCAACCAAACAACACGCTATTTGTGGAGGATTGATCGCCTAGTCAGTAAGAATACTCTGAAGATTCTTGCAGGGGCCCTCATTCAAGGTCATTATGATTATGCATGCACTTCATGGTATCACAACACCTCCAAGGCCTTAAAAACAAGGCTCCAAACATCCCAAAACAAACTTGTAAGGCTACTTCTTGGCCTCAATCACAGAACCCATCTAACCCCTGCTCATTTTGCCAGGATTGGATGGCTTAGGGTTGAGGACAGAGTACAGCAACTTGCTATGGGCCTGGTCTTCAAGATACACCACAACATTGGGATCCCCCTGTATTTGTCAAAATACTTCCAAAATGTTAATGCAGTCCATGATCATAACACCAGAGGCAGCTCCACAAATCATGTTCAACCCAGATTTGGCTCAACAAAGGGAATGAACTCGTTCTCATGCTATTCATCAAAAATGTGGAATGCCCTACCAAAAGGAGTAAAGGAGTGTAAAACCCTACTCACTTTCAAAACTGCCCTAAAGATACACCTTCAGGAGGCTGCAATTCGAAAATGGCCCCTGTCTAAGTCTTAACCTACCCCCCCCCTCCTTCATTTTCCTCTTTTGTATATATATTTTTTATTTTTTTTCTCTCGTCATACCAGTAACCTGAAAGCTGATTGTATGACATTCTGTATAGTAGTGTGTATATCTGTCTGCCTCTTATATGTCATCATGATTTGTGTGCATGGGGTTCTCATCTTAAACAAGCTTAGTGCTTAATGAGAGTTTCCAGTTTAGTAGACCTTGTATTGTGAATTTGTACTTCCATGTACTGTTATGTACTGTCATGTACTATTCTCATGTCTTTCTAAATAAACTACATCAATCAATCAATCAAAATAGTGCTGTTCTGTTGTTGTAGTAACACAAAGACAAATTCCCAGCAACTATTTGTTGTTTAGCAATTAACTTGTCTGATTCTTATTTAAAATATTGTTCAATACACCATTGACTATTATGATAGTATTCAATTTATTCTGAGCATTACTCTGCATACTATACTGGCTGTTGCTGTATACTTTGGGTTCTATAGTTATATTATTATATTGTTTCAATACAATTACATCTGTACACAGGCTGTTTGTTTTCTCCAGTTTGATCTTAACTCATTCCTACAACTCTACACTCATCTGGATGAAACATTATGTTACAAAACATGTTTGGTATAGTGGCCATATTTGTAATAAGCAAGTCTGAGTGCTCTAGATGGATTCAATCATAAATATGAGCATTCTAATGTGTTTCTAATGCTCAAAAAGCAAGACATAGACACCAAGCAGCAGCGTCAAACAAGTAAAACAAAGAGGTCAAGCAGCTGTTGTGTCCTTTTGTTGAAAATAAAGCAAACAAGAATGTGATGAACTATGTCTCTAATGTAGACAGACAGGCAGGCAGACAGGCAGGCAGGCATGCTGGCTTACTGGCTGGCTGACTGACTGACTGACTGACTGCCAGTCGACAGTGGTGGACTTAAGGTTGATGTAATCATCAATCACCTTAAACATCACAAGAATAAACATGACAACTTCAGAAAACCATTCTAAACATTTAGTTGTCTAAATACGCAATTATACATTTTGGTTCTATACTGACCATGTACAGCTTTTGTTGAACCCTGGCATCCATATTCTGGATATCATAACGTATGGATCCATGGGGTGCTTGATGCAGCAGACTCCTGTCATAGAAATAAGAAAAGAAAACGCAGCAGATCTAAGCCACCCCATAATTAGAAATGAGAAGTTTACAGTAATATTAGTAATCTGACAATTTGATAATTATTGCAATATAGCATAGGCTAATGTTAAAGGAGTAGTTCACCCAAAAAATTACTTATTTTCTATCAATTACACACCCCATGAAGCCTTGAATTCATGGATTTGTTTTGTTTAGTTTTTTTGTCGCATTCCTAAGCCAATAATTTGATGACTGGCGGAAAGATGCCAATGTATAAATACACCCGGTCGTCACATTATTGGCTTAGGAATACGACAAAAACAAAAACAAATCCATGAATTCAAGGCTTCATGGGGTGTGTAATTGATAGACAATAAGTATTTTTTTTGGGGTGAAGTACTCCTTTAAGTCTCCCTCTCTCTCTCTCTCTCTCTCTCTCTCTCTCTCTCTCTCTCTCTCTCTCTCTCTCTCTCTCTCTCTCTCTCTCTCTCTCTCTCTCTCTCTCGCTCTGTGAAGCTACTGAATACAGCTGCACGTTTTCATGTTCAGTCCAACAAGTAAAACAAGCAGCTGTTGTGTCCTTTTGTTGAAAATAAAGCAAACATACACTATGAATGTGATGAACTATGTCTCTAATGTAGACAGACAGGCAGACAGACAGACAGGCAGACAGGCAGACAGGCAGGCAGGCATGCTGGCTTGCTGGCTGGCTGACTGACTGACTGACTGACTGACTGACTGACTGACTGACTGACTGACTGACTGACTGCAGTCGACAGTGGTGGACTTAAGGTTGATGTAATCTTCAATCACCTTAAACATGTGTGTGTGTGTGTGTGTGTGTGTGTGTGTGTGTGTGTGTGTGCGTGCGTGCGTGCGTGCGTGCGTGCGTGCGTGCGTGCGTGCGTGCGTGCGTGCGTGCGTGCGTGCGTGCGTGCGTGCGTGCGTGCGTATGTATGTATGTATATATATATATATATATATATATATATATATATATATATATATACAGTATACTGTATATACAGTATGATTGAAAAACTCTGTCGGATTGAAAAAGGCGCGAGATGGAGCGAACAAACGGGTGCTAGTTATTTTTTACAATTCGGTAACACTTTACTTAAAGGTCAGGTCTACAATGTATTATAATCGCATTTATAATGCATTATAATGAGCTTATAATACAGTATAACACTCGTTATTAATATTTATATTCATGTATGACAACTTATAACCTTTATAAAGTATGATAAGTGCTGGTCATAATGCATTATAAGCTCAGTGGAACACCACATTATTAAGTTGTTATGCATAATTGTAAACATTTATAATGAGTGTTATGAAGCATTATATATCTGCTGTCCAGCAGCAACCTGCTAACTCCAAAACGCTAATTTTTCAGGAAATGAAAAAACAAAATATAAACTTTTCAGGAAATGAAAAAACAAAATATAAACTTTTCAGGAAATGAAGAAAAACGTGTTTATTTTCAAAGCAAAGCAATACTGCCTCATCAAAGTTGGTATAGTGACTTTATACAGTATATTGTCAGATAGCCGACGTGCATGTGTCACTAAATTCCAAATGGATCTCCAAGCTCACAACGAATCACAACATGTGAATTAATGCCAGTATCATAGCTTATAGGGCCCTAGCTGACAGCACTTCAGAAATCCCTATAGTCCCTATCAAGAGGGGGCGGGGCAAGCCGCGGCCGCTGAGTGATGTCAGCCTGTTATCCCCTATTAAGCCCTATGTTATACTTTGTGTATTTACAAATAGCCGATCTACAAGCTCCCAACACAGTGTAATCCAGCACATATCAGTAATTCTGATATGTGCTGGTTGAACCGGTCCACCATGTTTCTACTCATGGTTGTGTTCATCCAGTTGTGGTGATGCTCGCCCTTCTGGCTGTGCTAGTGGTCCATTACTTATCGGTCCAACCTGTCAAACATGTTGATGCTCTTCACACTGTTGATAATACAGATGTTGTTTAGTACAGACAAACAAACATAAATTAAACATCTTCACTCTATCAGTGACTTTCTACAGCTGCTCCATGGAGTCAGTGCTGAGCCATGGCATTTCACTGTGATTTACCAGCTGCACTGTAGCAGAAAGAAAGGCACTTCAAGGTGTCATACACATACGGCCCAAAAAGAATCATTGCATGCCCTCTTCCATCCCTTAAAGACATAACACATTGTTTCTTATAGAAATGGTTTCTAATCTAAAGTAGTTTTCTGTTTGGCAGCTAGTTACAATAGTTGTGTTTATCATGGAGGTGAACAGGTATTCTATATGGATCTTGGAACATTGCTGGCATTCCATGCATGCAATGTAAAAAAGATGAAAGGAATGCAGCTTGATGCATTCCTTTCATTCTACAAGGACATTCTACAAGGACATAAGATTATCGGCACCATGCTGCATGTGGCACACTAGCCTTTCATTATGACATGATACACACACTTACAGTACACGCACGGACGCACGCACGCACGGACACACGCACGCACGCACACACACACACACACACACACACACACACACACACACACACACACACACACACACACACACACACATGAAAATAATGGAGTCAAGCTTCCATATTTTTATTGCAAATATGACAGTCAAATTCAGATTACTGTTCACCAGCAGGCCCACAGGCTTCCACAATAATGAAAGAATCACACATTTCATTAATTCAAATTATGATCAATATAATTATAATTATACCACAAGCAGGAGACTGCCTGACCAAATGCAGGAGCTCTTATCAGTTGCATTATGCATAGGGTGTCCATATTCAGCCCCCTAGAACGGGACCCTTAAATAAATGTGCACACGCCACCCATTCATGCACGCGCACATGTATACGCATAGGCTACAGGCAACGACTGATTGACAGACACACATCCGACTCAGCGTTGAATTCAGAATGCATTTGTTTAGATAATGAACGTCTATGCAACAACTGGAAACAACTATTATTATTTTAATTGTGGCGGAAACCGGGACAATTTTGTAGTGAATGTTGAAAACCGGGACTTATGAATGAAATGTGTATTTTCGTGTCATGACACCATTTTGGCCCATCCCATATGGGATTATATGACACATTACACGAACAGATTTAGTGTTTTAGAGATATTTGTCGGGACTCTGGACACGTAGATTGAAATTGGGACAATCCCAGCCAAACCAGAATGTCTGGCCACCGTAATTATGCATATCTCTCTCTCTCTCTCTCTCTCTCTCTCACTCTCACACGCACGTTTATTGGAAATGTGAGTACTTTGTCCTCCATTGATTTGACATTTTGGGTGTGCGACCTTTTTGGGATTTTTTCATTCCTACTTTTTATATGTACTAGACCTGTAGACCATACCCGGTGAAGGGCGCAGGCGAAAGTAGTTGCAAACTTGGGGTTATTGCACGTCCTGTCGCGCGGTTTCTACCCCCCTCCCCCCCGCAGTGCCGCCCCCCCCCCCCCCCCCCCCCCCCTCCCCCCCGCAGGTCCCGTCGCGGTACCCCCCGCGGTCACCCCTCCCCACGGGCAACCGTCGCAAACACACACACACACACGCACGCACGCACGCACGCACGCACGCACGCACGCACGCACGCACGCACGCACGCACGCACGCACGCACACACACACACACACACACACACACACACACACACACACACACACACACACACTGAGATTTGATAAAATTGAAAAACGGGCTTCGCAGTTAAGTTCACATGGTAATGGTCAATGGCTGTGTGCAAAATCAGATTAATTGCTCCAGCCACTGAGGAGAACCGGGCAGCTTCACCACTACAAACAGACAGAGTTACAGAGGTTTGTCAAATTATAGGAGGATACTGGATTTTGTGTCTAGCACTCCACTGAGAAAATCCATTGCTGATGCGCAACCTCTTTTTCTTGTGGTTATTATAACGCATTATAGACCCGACCTAATATAACATCTTACTTAGAATTATTACAAAACATACATTAACCAATTAAGCCCTATGTTATACTTTGTGTGCTTGCAAATAGCCAATCTACAAGCTTGTAATTCTGATATGTACTGGTTGAACCTGTCCACCATGTTTCTACTCATGGTTGTGCTAGTGGTCAATTACTTACCAGTCCAACCTGTAAAACAGGCTGATGCTCTGCCCACTGTTGGCTACATGTACTCCCTGGTCTCCTACTGGAACACTTCCTTTACACATGGATGCTAGAACACCTTAGAAGGGCAGCCTTAACTAAAACACTGCCTACAAGACGTTTTATACATTTCTTCATAGATAGAAAGCACAGTCTGTTTGATGTGGTACTTATTCACTGCTTGACACGTCTGCCATGTTTAATCACAGTTAATTTTCTCAGAAGTTGTCAAGGAGTCTACATTTGGACATGGCTGCTAAAACAGCTAAAGAGGCAATCTTTGAAGCACTTGAGGATCTAGAGAAGACGCAGCTGGAAAAATTTTGCAGTGCTTTGCGTGATCGTAAAGAAGAACCACGCATACGACGATGCACAATTGAGAATAAGAGTAGAACAGAGATTGCAGACAAATTAGTTACAACTTTCACTGAGGACAATGCTGTAGAAGTAACACTCGGTATTTTGAAAAAGATCGACTGCAATGATGTTGCACAGGAACTACAGAATTGGATGGGTAAGTGTTTAGCCTAATTGATTACAAATTCAAATACAGAGCCAGGGATTTAATATCATATAGGCAATTACACTATTTGTTTTATTCTTTCATGAATTTTTGCTGTCTTTAACTAGGAGAAACATATATATTTTTTTTTTCTAACACCTGCAAGCAAGTTTTTTTTCCATCTGCAAGCAGCAGATGGAAAACAAATGACAAATAAAGCCATCTTGAATCTTGAATCTTGCATAGGCTATATTACAGGCTATGGACCTATGCCTAGTTAACAATGGTAGGGTGATAAAGACCCCTCCGCTATCGCGTCAGGGTCTAATCCCCCTGCCAGGGTTTATTTCTCAATAATGATCTGCTCCCTTAGATTTTTTTAATGTATTTAATTTTTTTCATTTTCCAAAAAAAATATAAAAAATAAATGAAAAAAGTTATCGAAAAAACACGGCCCCCTCGCGTATTAGGAGGGCAGGGTGAGTCACCAGAACCAAGGACGGGTGTTTTTGACGAATCTAACATGTTAAAAATGGAGTTTGAAGTTATAATGGGTTTGTATAGGAAGGGGGCGTGTCTGATAAAATGAATATCAAATATCTAAATACTGAATCAAGCAACTTAAAAACGGTCCGGGGAGCTCACAAAAGCCTGAGTAGACGATAAAATGAGCAAAAGTTTTTTTGAAAGTGAAATATCCCTTTAACCTTAACAAAACTTTGCACACACACTCCTTAGAGGCCAAGGAAAACCCTTTTATAGTGCCACCAGGAGGCCAATTTTTACAAAACGTATTTTTTTATATTACTCCTACAATTTATTTCCAAACACACAAATCGGTACTCATTATCTCTATAGTTGTGTGATCAAGATGGATCTGTCCGATTTTTCACATTCCATTCTGATTGGCATCTAAAGTTTGCAGGAGTGGCTCGTTTTTAGCAAAATGCCTAAAATCATGAACGCAGCGTTTGGTTGGCGTGACATTTTGCTCTCACATTCCCACTAGGCCAAGGAGGAAATGTAAAAAATTGGCCTCATGGTGGCACTATAACAGGACGATTCACGTTTTGGCCTATAACTCTTGAAGCGTAGGTCATACAATCAAAATTCATTACCCTTGGATTCCATGGATTATATTCATGTTGCGTTTTCGTTGCATAACACCGTTTTTGTTGCTACTCCGACCAATTTTGTCCAAGCCTCACCCAAATTGGTACACATTATCCCTGAAGTCATGTTATCAAGATGTATCTGAAAGCCAATCATAGTCAAACCAAATAGAATTTGAAAACCTGACAACATTTTCAGGAGGGGCACGTTTGCACATAATGCCACAAGCATTGCTGGACCCATCAGTGAGAAAATTTGAACACACACTCCCAGAAGCCCACGGAATAGCCCCATTCAAAAGTATTCAGATTGTCCTGGTATAGCGCCACCATGAGGTCAATTAGCTATACCTGGCCTGGTGGAGACCTGCTCCGAGGAGCACTTTTTATAGTTTTATACTAAATTCATACTGATACATTTCTCTTGTTTTGTTTGCTAGATTATGGAATGCTGCACCCTGGTGTGATTTGTGACGGCTGTGAGGGAAAGATTTTCGGGACCAGGTATAAGTGTACAGTGTGTCCTAACTATGACCTGTGCTCTGGCTGTCAGTCCACTGGGCTTCATGAGGAACATCGTCTGAGGTCCATCCCCAGTCCAGGTCAGAATATAATCATTGCTGTCGTCAGAAACCTCATATCTTCATATGTCAATTCTGGAGAGGTGGTTTCCCCTCACCTCTCCTGTAAATTAATGTCCTACTTCGCCATACTAGTGTCACACAAAGGTAGCACAAATAGCCAACGTGCGAGCAATAGAGAGTCCTACTAGTTGGGTCACTTGTTCGGCAGGCAGGGGAATTTGATGAGATAGAATGAAACTTGCATTCATTGGTGTTACGTTGCCCCGCCCCCTCTTCTGATTATTGTCCGTCATTGGAGTTACTTAACCCAGCACCCTATTCTGATTGGTCGATATTTCATAGTTCCTATCTTTTGCCATAATATTTTAACTGTGTTCCTATTGGCGCAACTTTGTTAAAAATCCTTGTCTCTGTTACTTAGCTCTGCTCCTTGTTCTGGGTGGTCAATATTTGTCCCCAAAGTGGACAGAGCTTCCACGGCCCGGTCATTGCTGCTTGCAGCTTTAATTTAGAATTGAATTTGTATCTATGTTTATAGCTGATATCACATTTCGTTTGCATGATTCAACTTTAAGTAAACAGCACTTTTACACTGCACTCTCCATTGTCAATTTCATACTCAATTATGACACTTTTTCAGTATGTTATTTGTGATCCAAGGTATTGTACAGTCGGTGGGGAGGGGGGCCCCAAAACTTGAGCTTTGCTTGGAGCCCCTGAATTGTTAAATCCACCACTGGTCATTTGCAAACAAGTTCAACCATGTTTCCCATGGGCGCCAATTCAATCACATATTATTATAATAAGGACAACCATGAACAAACACCCCTCCTCCTCCACAGTGAAACATTTAACACAACATTACTAAACACTGCTATTGGAAGCAGCTATGCAGTGTGTGTGCATGCAATGTTTGTCATTACAGGCACAGGTTTTCCTGTGACAATCTGTATATTTAGACAGATGAAATGTTGTATAATTTCAATAATACATAGTGGGAGCATGGTGTTAGGATACTTTTTTGTATTGTTGTATTTTATTCTTTCATCCAGAAAAAGAGTCCTTGCATTTAGCTAACGATTTTAAGAGTTTGTTTCCAACTTACCATGTTAGCTCATGCGTTTATGTTTTAATTTAGATATTATTTATTATTTGAACGTTATTTTGTTTCTTTCAGATGCGGTTGCATATATTATGTTATTCAATTAGGTGTTTTCTAAATGATAAAAACAACACTATAATAAGCAAACTAGAAAAGGTTGAGAACCATTGTACAATAGTTCTCTTGAAGTGACACTTCTAGTTTAAGTGTCACTTTGGGGGGGAGTCAACTTAACAGCTTGTTTCCAACTTACTATGTAAGCTCAGATGTTTCTGTTTTAATTAAAATATGATTTATTATTTGAATATTGTTTCAGAACAATCCAAAGGAGCGGTTGCATCTGTCTCAGGTGAGTGCTGTTCAAAGTTACTTGACTCAAATTGATTTGAATTGCAGTCTCCATCATAGTCTCCTTTGGATGTTAATACATGTATAAGCTGTTACTGATTAATATCAAACAACTATAACATTTTCGCATACTGACTGTGACCCCTGCTAGTTCCTATTTAAAACAGGTTCATGTATAGTCTAACAACACATTGAAAGGGAACTAAAATTCCACTCATAAGATATTTTTCCAATTGAGACGTCCATATACGTGTGTATGGTATACGGTACATAAAATGGTAAATGGCACATTATTATTTTTTACCAAAGCACTTCACAATATCCATTACATCCACCCATTTAGACATGGGTCACATTCAATACATTGAGGAAACTGCACGACAGGGGTCGGAAACCTATTCTTTATTTGCTTGATGGTCAGTGTGCCATATCATCAAAATAAAATATTTCCAACAGAAAGTTGGAAATATTTTCTGATCATTGTAATGATCATTAGACTCCCACCTATCTCCCAGACCCCCTTCCCAGTCAGAGTTCAGAGTTTGAATGAATGTAGAATTATGTGCAGGAAATTTGTATATAGATGTGAGGAGACTTAATTTAATTCACTACATCTTATTAAAACATTTTATTTTAAAAGAAGAATCCTCTCTCTCAAACTTATGCCAGTGTGCCATGTGTACCAGTGACTACCCTCCCCTGTGCCAATGTTGGCACGGTGCCTAGGGGCGGATTCAGACTATGGTCCCGGGTGCGCACACCGGACCACATGGCAGATGTTGTGGTAGTGTGAATGTAGCGTACCGTTCCCCGTAACGCATCACAGTACCGTACCCGAAACCATTGAATCTTGACCATCAGGTCAAAATTCATGTCAGATCCTGTGTCTAGGTGAGACGTGACCTTTGACACAATCTCAATAGAAGAACAGGGAGACAACATACAAACACCCAGTTGTATAAGTTATTGTATCAACATACTCTACCATACAGATTAGACAAAAATAAATGTTATTCATTAAAAAATAGTTACATAGTGAGGCTTTAACAATGAAGCTATATATCCATATTGTATTGCATTAGTAATAAGCTATATAACAATGTGATTCATATAATATGTTTGTTTGCAAATGGAGCTGTTAGCACTGAGTTTCATTGGTAATGAATGCCACACAGGGCTGCAGAGTGGAGTCATTCTGTGGGCAGTGGGCTGCTCGCTGTGGCCACACATGCACAGAAACTCCAAAACTACTACAGATCCTATAGCCTGCGGGGACCGTAACCGTGACAACAGAGCCCATAGCCTGTGGCCGCGCATGCGCAGGAACTCCGAATCTCCGCTGCTTCACTTAGACAGTCAACTATAATGCTAATAATGCTTAAATTATTCACATGATCCATGTACCTGATGGAGAGAGCAGAGGTTGAATAATTTAAATAACTAGACCATACCCATGGGGTGATATGTGCACATGATGTGGCAACCCGGGAGCCAGCGAACACAAAAACGCTAATAAACAGCTGAGATTTTGTGTAATCGGAAAACAGGCTTCGCTGTTAGGTGCACATGGTAATGGTCAATGGCTGTGTGCAAATTCAGATCAATTGCTCCAGCCACTGAGGAGAAAGGGGCAGAACCAATTTTGGCCTCACCACTACACCACACACTACACACCACGCACAGAGGTTTGTCAAATTATAGGAGGATACACAGTGGGAGCATCTATAATGGTGTGCAGATAATATTTTGTATTCTTGGACTTTATTCTTTTATCCAGCACCCATGGTATTTGACTGCTGTAAAGTAGACCAATAATCACATGATTCCAACAGTCCAGTTGAATCTGTTATTCAATTAGATGTTTTCTAAAAGCAACACTATAATAAACAAACCAAAAAAAGTTGAGAACATTGATTTGTACAATGGTTCTCACAGAAAGAGACACTTCTGGTTTAAGTGTCACTTTGGGGCAAAAATAAGTCAACTTAACAGCTTGTTTCCAACTTACTATGGGTGCATTCGGAAATGCGCACCGGGAGCGCACTCGCCTATTAGTTTGCATTGGCCAGTGCGCTCAGTGCTATATTTCCGAACGCACCCTATGTAAGCTCACATGTTTCTGTTTTAATTTAATTATGATGTATTATTTGAATATTGTTTCAGAACAATCCGAAGGAGCGGTTGCATCTGTCTCAGGTGAGTGCTGTTCAAAGTTACTTGACCCAAATTGATTTGTATTGCAGTCTCCATCTGGATGTTAATACATGTATAAACAATTATAACATTTTCTCATTAAGCGATTCACATACTGATTGTGACCCTGCTAGTTCTTATTTAAAACAGGATCATGTATGGTCTACAAACAACTCATTGAAACTCGGGATGTCAGATATTATCGGCCAATATCATAAAAATCGGAACATAAAAAAGATAACATATCGGCTCCTCACAAGAGTTACAGACTCGTCTAGGCGTAGTGAGAGGGTGTCCCGACGTATTGGGACATATCGGCTCCTCACAGGAGTAACAGACCCGTCTCGGCGTAGCGAGAGGGTGTCCCGACGTATTGGGACCTATCGGCTCCTTACAGGAGTCTCAGACCCGTCATGGTTCAGCGAGACCCTTGGCTTCGACCATGGAACCCCTCACCCGTCCCTACATGGCAGGATCACCCAGTCCCGGGGCCAGCCACGTGCCAGAAATCACAACACGCTGGTCGATCTCATCATTCCAGACATATCAGATACAGTCCTTCCTCTACTGAAACCATTAGCTCCTCTGAGCAATCCCCTGTCGACCTAAGGCGGCAGCATGGACACTCCAAGACTCCAGAGTATCTGGCCTTACAACCCAGATACCTCCATACCCTCAGACCACCTGTCGAACCACACAGATCCTGCACGGGGTGGCCGGATCTAACTCCTCAGCAGGCGATCACCCTCCTGATGGTGCAAGGCCAAATTGTTCTGAATAACGAATGAATAGCAATCGCTTGATCACTGCAGTTCCAGACCCAACGTCCAGAAATACGTTTATGACGGGGCAGCCGAGTATATGCCGTCAAGCTCTAGCTGGAGAGTTGCAGTATAGGCATAACTTGTCTTGCACCGATTGAGTGACGTCAAGTTCGGAAAACAGGCTTCGCTGTTAGGTGCACATGGTAATGGTCAATGGCTGTGTGCAAATTCAGATCAATTGCTCCAGCCACTGAGGAGAAAGGGGCAGAACCAATTTTGGCCTCACCACTACACCACACACTACACACCACGCACAGAGGTTTGTCAAATTATAGGAGGATACACAGTGGGAGCATCTATAATGGTGTGCAGATAATATTTTGTATTCTTGGACTTTATTCTTTTATCCAGCACCCATGGTATTTGACTGCTGTAAAGTAGACCAATAATCACATGATTCCAACAGTCCAGTTGAATCTGTTATTCAATTAGATGTTTTCTAAAAGCAACACTATAATAAACAAACCAAAAAAAGTTGAGAACATTGATTTGTACAATGGTTCTCACAGAAAGAGACACTTCTGGTTTAAGTGTCACTTTGGGGCAAAAATAAGTCAACTTAACAGCTTGTTTCCAACTTACTATGGGTGCATTCGGAAATGCGCACCGGGAGCGCACTCGCCTATTAGTTTGCATTGGCCAGTGCGCTCAGTGCTATATTTCCGAACGCACCCTATGTAAGCTCACATGTTTCTGTTTTAATTTAATTATGATGTATTATTTGAATATTGTTTCAGAACAATCCGAAGGAGCGGTTGCATCTGTCTCAGGTGAGTGCTGTTCAAAGTTACTTGACCCAAATTGATTTGTATTGCAGTCTCCATCTGGATGTTAATACATGTATAAACAATTATAACATTTTCTCATTAAGCGATTCACATACTGATTGTGACCCTGCTAGTTCTTATTTAAAACAGGATCATGTATGGTCTACAAACAACTCATTGAAACTCGGGATGTCAGATATTATCGGCCAATATCATAAAAATCGGAACATAAAAAAGATAACATATCGGCTCCTCACAAGAGTTACAGACTCGTCTAGGCGTAGTGAGAGGGTGTCCCGACGTATTGGGACATATCGGCTCCTCACAGGAGTAACAGACCCGTCTCGGCGTAGCGAGAGGGTGTCCCGACGTATTGGGACCTATCGGCTCCTTACAGGAGTCTCAGACCCGTCATGGTTCAGCGAGACCCTTGGCTTCGACCATGGAACCCCTCACCCGTCCCTACATGGCAGGATCACCCAGTCCCGGGGCCAGCCACGTGCCAGAAATCACAACACGCTGGTCGATCTCATCATTCCAGACATATCAGATACAGTCCTTCCTCTACTGAAACCATTAGCTCCTCTGAGCAATCCCCTGTCGACCTAAGGCGGCAGCATGGACACTCCAAGACTCCAGAGTATCTGGCCTTACAACCCAGATACCTCCATACCCTCAGACCACCTGTCGAACCACACAGATCCTGCACGGGGTGGCCGGATCTAACTCCTCAGCAGGCGATCACCCTCCTGATGGTGCAAGGCCAAATTGTTCTGAATAACGAATGAATAGCAATCGCTTGATCACTGCAGTTCCAGACCCAACGTCCAGAAATACGTTTATGACGGGGCAGCCGAGTATATGCCGTCAAGCTCTAGCTGGAGAGTTGCAGTATAGGCATAACTTGTCTTGCACCGATTGAGTGACGTCAAGTTCTAGTTGAAGGCCCACAGCCAGACACGTGAATCTTAAAACTTAAGAGCCTCATGGGGCGGCGGCAGGGACCAACACCATGTACAACGACCTTGGGAACATGGAAAGCGTTAGCAAGAATGTATAATAAACCCTCCTAAAAAAGGAACCTCATCCAAAGGTCCTCCTAACCCATTAAGACCTGTAACGCATCTGTGTCACTTCAGATTTCTTTGGCTATTCAAAAATAGCAGATATACAAGCTCATAGCGCGGCACCGAGTGCCGCGCTACGAGCTTGTAGATCTGCTATTTTTGAAAAATCGTGACATTTTTTTTTCATTTTTTATTTAAAAAAACTGTTAGAATTTAGAAAAAAAATGTAAGAATCGCCTCAGGTCTTAATGGGCTAATGGAGCAGCGAGACGCATCCTTAAACGTATGCCAGAGAGTATTCTTGATGGTTTACGTATTTCCACAGGAAATCCGTGGGGCGGCGTATGCCAGAGAACGTTCTTGATTTTTTTTACGTATTTCCACCGGAAATCCATGTGGCAGCTGTTGCGAACGTTCAGAGCATATTATGGAGATTCCCATAAATGGAGACAATCGACCTACGAGGTCTGACAGCATAGAATCTCTCCTAGGCGGCTATAAACGAAGATTCCTAACATACCTAGCTCTGACATCAGAAAACCCCTCCTGGAAACTCCATATATGGAGACTGAAACATCCAGGACTGACATCATAGTCCCAGATTTGGGCATAACTGACATAGCCCGCTCCATATATGGATATGCCTGACACTACCTGACATCACCGTAGTGACATCAGGGGACACAGCCAACAGTATAAAGGACCCTGGATGCCACAGCCAACATGCCAAGCCAACTGGATGCCCTGGCCAAAGAGAGGGGCCGTCGTGGCCGCCGTGAAATTCCTGCCCTGAGTACCACTGATTTTACACATAAAGATTTCACCATCACTTCTACTTTAAGATTCACTTTGGTGAAGTCATTGCATACAGTACAGTAGTTACTGTGTTCAGTGACTTAACAACTTAACAGTTTCAACTTACTATATTGTAGGTCACGTGTTTATTTTTTAATGTTAATATTATTCATTATGCAAAATTCCATACCAAGTTTGGGGGCCGAGGGATGTTCCCAGCGATTAATTTCACTGACGTGTACACAGCATTTCTGAGAACGTTTCTTCGAATAGTCCAAAATTAATTAATTTATTTATTTATTGAAATTAACAGCCAGAAAATAGCCAAAAACTGTGCACATTTTGATCTATAAGGCCAAATCTCTTTTGAAAAAATATTAAGAGTGTATGTATGAAAGCCATTTAAAATGTGGCAGTCAGTCCTTCTGTTGAGGACAGCTCCCTTGACGGATCAAAAGACAAATAATCAGTCACCTCGTTCCTCTTAAACCTATGGCCTATAGACCGCCGAAGTCTGACGTCATTTACACATCCTTTGTTTGTCTACCTGGTTCGCAGTTTTCCACCCCCGTTCTGAATCCCATAGACGTATTTAATATCGCGTCAAATAAGAACTGTGTTCCAAAAATAAACAAATGACCACGGCGGGTTGACTCTTATGGATATGAAGCATCAACTGACGGTGAGAAAACGCTAATGTTACTTCCGCCAAATTAGTTACATTTTCGCCAGAAACAGACTGTATCAAATATAAGTGACTGACTATCATAAACTATACAGAACCTCCTCCCTGACAATAACGCCGACACGCGGTGTTTATTTTTGGACCACAATTCTTATATGAGACGATTCTAAGATGACCCAAAGTTATTCTCCATAGAGAAATTACTTCCGCAAACCTGGGGATGAACGAGTGACGTCAGGACTTCGGTGCTCTATACTGTACTACACTGCACTTGGCACTAGTACTACACACTGACACTGCACTCAATATTAAGAACCCGTAGGTACTTAGATTAGAATACACTGAAACTGTCCACACAAAGCCAAGTGGGGTTAAAATGACTAATTAAATACAATACAATCAAAATGCTAAAAATGGCTGGTTAAGGGCTGAGTAACAATCAATAGTTAAACAAGCTAAATTGTATAGCAGTTGAGGCAGTGGTATTCCAACTGGCAAGAGGGGGTACTTATCTCGGAAGAGTCTCAACTTGAACCCTCTACTGCTTTTTAGCCTTGGACCAGACAAATCTGCCAGTGCAAAAAAATAAATTGCCCTCAGCGACTTGGGTCTGGCACTGCTCCGTTGTGAATCCATTTCCTGCTCCTGAAGTCTGGGGTGACCAATCAGGGCCCAGTATTCAAATATGGGAGACTGTAATTGGTAGTTGGTTGTAGGTCTAACCAATTGCATCGAGAGCCATTGTTTTGATATCCCCTTGAGGGAAAAAAATCCTCATAGAAGCACCAGACTCATATCCACGCAGTGATATAGTCTGGCTATAGACTGCTTTTCACTCGCTTCCCCTCTGCTCCAACTGCTCCACCATGACCACCTCGTTATATTACTTAATATATTTGGATTTTTTTTTTTACACATTACGACTTTAACATTTGTGTTCAAATGAGGTAAAACATTTTTAAATGTGTTTTCCCAGTTTCCAGATTTCAGAATCAGAATCAGTTTTATTGTCACATCACAGGTTTACAAGGTAAAGAAGTTTTGTACATCGTTCCCATCGCAACGTTAATTTCCATAGAAAGAAGAGGGGGGGGAGAAGAAGAGGGGTGGGGGGCAAGTGGGAAGGAGATCAAAACAAGAGAGCAACAGAAGGCCAGACAAGTTATCTACATATTTACAAAGTACCTGAGATAATAAAAAACTGAGGTGCCTGAGCATAGCAGCAATGTATGTATAGTGTGCATGTTATACTTATACTGTGCATGATATACATATGGACGTTAAGGTGCTTAGAGAAAAAAAGCACAATAAAAAAGACAAAAAGAAAGTCAGTGCGTTATACATGGGATTAAGGTGCAAAAGGTCAGTGCGTGTCCACCTAGGGTGGACTGACCCTAGTATAATCCGCAAGTAGCTCCATGAGGGAGTGCAGCAAAAAAGTCATTTGTACCTGGTGTAGTCCACAGGTGTGTCCGAGGGGGAGCTAAGTCCAAGTCATTGTCCCTGGTATAATCCACAGGTGTGTTCAGGAAGAGCCAGAAAGGTTTTGCACCGCCTGCTGTCAGGCTGCTGAACAAGGCTTATGCCTCATTCAGCATCCTGACAGCAGCCGGACCAAAACTACACCAGAACCTGGTGGTGGAACTCTTGATACTGCGGTAGAGCCCCTTGCCCGGTCGCGGTCGTTGTAGGGGTTTGAACAGTCTGTGACTTGGGTGGTGCTTGTCCTTGATGATGCGCTTGGCTTTGACCACGCACCGCTTTTTGTACAGTTCCTGGAGCGCTGGGAGCTCGATTCCCATTATCCGCTCTGCCGATCGCACTACTCGCTGTAGGCTGATCTTTTCTCGGGCAGTGCAGTTCCCGTACCAGGCCGTGACACAGCCTGTTAGGATGCCTTCAACCGAACTGTTGTAATACAGCCTGAGGATGCGACGTCCTACTCCGAGCTTCTTCAGGCGGCGGAGCCAGTACAGTCGCTGCTGAGCCTTTTTCCTCACGTGTGTGGTGTGCGTCTCCCATTTGAGGTCCTCCTCGATGTGTACTCCGAGGAACTTGAACTCGCTGACCCTTTCCACTGCAGCACCGTCGATGAGGATGGGCGCATGGTCTCTCCGCGGCCTCCTGAAGTCCACGATCAGTTCTTTGGTCTTGTCGACGTTAAGAGAGAGGTTGTTCTTCCGGCACCAGCGTGCCAGTGAGTTGATCTCCTCTCTATAGTCAGACTCGTCGTTGTTGACGATTCGGCCTATCACTGTCGTGTCGTCCGCGTACTTTATGATGGTGTTGGAGACATGTGTGGCTGTGCAGTCATACGTGTACAGGGAGTAGAGGAGAGGGCTCAGCACGCATCCCTGGGGTGCTCCGGTGTTGAGGGTCAGGGGGTCGGATGTGATGCTGCCCATTCTCACCACCTGATGTCGGTTGGACAAGAAGTCCTGTATCCAGTCGCACATGCTTGGGTGTAGCCCTAGGTCTCTGAGCTTTTTGTCAAGTATTGCTGGGACAATGGTGTTGAATGCTGAGCTGTAGTCCACGAACAGCATACGTACATATTTGTCCTTCAGCAGCTTGTTGTCCATGTGCGAGAGGACGGTGTGGAGAGCCATGGCAATAGCGTCGTCGGTGGATCTGTTTTTGCGGTATGCATACTGCCACGGATCCAGCGAGGCAGGTAGCGTGGAGCTGATGTATTCCCTCACCAGTTTCTCGAAGCACTTGCTGACGATCGGGGTGAGAGCGACAGGTCTCCAGTCGTTCAGGCATGTCACTTTGGCCTTTTTGGGAATGGGCACAATGGTTGACATTTTGAACCCTGCAGGGACCACAGCCTGGGAGAGGGAGAGGTTAAAGATGTCAGCGAAGACACCCGCCAGCTGGTCTGCACATGCCTTAAGGACCCGGCCTGGAATCCCATCAGGTCCGGCTGCCTTGTGGATGTTGACCCGTGCGAAGGCTGTACGCACTTCTCTCTCCGAGATGGTTAGAGGGTTCTCCTCTGCTGGTGCTGCTGATGGCCCCGCTTGGCTGCCGCGGTTGGGGCTGATCTCAAACCGGCCGTAGAAAGTGTTCAGTTCGTTGGGGAGGGAGGCAGGCGGGTTCACCTCGCTTCTGGTTCTTGTTTTGCAGTCTGTCAAGGTGTGTACCGCCTGCCATGTGCTCCTGATGTCGCCATTGCTGAGTTTGTCTTGCATCTTTTTTGTGTAGGCCTTTTTCGCCTTCCTGATGGCACTGTTTAGGGCCGCGCGCGTCGTGTTGCGCGTTTCCACGTCGCCAGATTTGAAACCAGCATCCCGTTCATGCAGATGTGCACGTACTCCGCTGTCCATCCATGGTTTCTGATTGGGATAGATCCGAACTGTCTTTTTTGGGACTATGTCAACTATGCACTTACTGATAAAGCCAGTGACTGAGTCTGAGAGTTCGTTGATGTTATTCCCAGCGGCGTTCTTAAACATCCCCCAGTCAGTCTGGTAGAAGCAGGATTGTAGCATAGCGTCTGTGTCCTCAGACCAGATTCGGATTTCCTTCTCAATGACCGGCTCCCTTTTTAGCCTCTGTTTGTAGGCAGGTAGCAGCTGGATGGCGTGGTGGTCAGAGCTTCCGACCGGGCATGGGCGGCAGATTACCCAGTAACCCAGTTTCCGTAACGCTAAAAGGTATGTAACAACCTTCTTTTATTAAGAAATCAGTCAAAGGGTTGATGCTTTATCAACATCAGTGATCTCACTTGGAGGATATTATCCAGATACAGTCAACAGTGTGTAAAATCATGCCAAAGAAGTGTTGTCAGTAGAAATAGATGAAGGGAGAGACATGCAGCCTCACAGGCCAAACACAGCGTCATCATTTATGTACAATCTGACCAGGTTCATCTTATGATAAATTTTATGAGGTTGCAGAATGAAATGTAATTGAAGTAAAAGACACAATGTGTACAGTGTGAACATCACTTAAGTGACTTACTTCATATTAAATAATGGTATGCATAGAATAAACTCCTTAGTAAAACATTGCTTGTGATGCAAGTTCCATAAGGCTCCTTAGTTAAAGTGTCATCAGTGATGGAGGTTTAAACACATCAGTGTGGGTAGAGATTGGTTCATACTGGGTAGAATTAACACAGTCACACATGCTCATTTTAGGTTACTGTATCACTTCACATTAAGTAATGGTAACTATATCACTGTTGTGAGTACACACTTGACCAGTTTACTATATAACCCTTAGTGTTCAGGGAACATTCAGTTAGAGTATCACAAACTACTTAAACCCTGTACTTCATTAACCGGGGTCCCCCAGGGGTTTGTACTTGTTACCCCCCTAGTTTCCCTCTACAGAGTCTACACCAAATCTCTTTGCCAAAAATAGCAGATCAAGTATAGGGCATAGCAGTGGCGGCCATTTTCTGGTTCCACTTCAAAATAGTCATTGCATTTTTCCCATTGACATTTCCAAAAATATTTATATCAATCCATTTAAGCCTAGAATCAAGCCATCCAAGGGTCCTGGTGAATCGTTTTTTTATTTATTTAATATTTAATTATATGATATACTATATTTAATAAATACTCTTTGTTTTGCCGTTTTCAAAAAAGTTTTTTCACAGAATCAAATGTTTTATGGTCATGATTCACCAGGACCCTGGATGGCTTGATTCTAGGCTTAACATAATTGATATAAATATTTTTGGAAATGTCAATGGGGAAAATGCATTGACTATTTTGAAGTGGAACCAGAAAATGGCCGCCACTGCTATGCCCTATTTTTTGGCAACTGTTCGCCCATTTTTGCAAAATGTTTGCCTATAGGTTTCATGTGGGGGATGTCAAGTTATTTAATACATTTGAGATTTCACCCCAAATCCTATTAAAGATGATCCAATCATCACTCGACTCACAATATGTAGTTTCAAACATTGCCCACTGCCAATATGACTCCCAATCCTTCCAGGTTTAATTCATATTCATGCTGTTCTTTATAACTTTCTGATTTCATCTTCCTTCCTATAGGATCAGTGCTAAGTTATAATCCAGAGACCTCACTGAAGTTTACACTGAAGTCTCTACAGGACAACAGGAACAAATGCAAAGAGTTTGAACAGACATACAAAGACGTGTTTCAACACAACAAGAAGCAGGTGATGACCACAGAGAAGCAGTTCAGAGCAGAGATTGAAAAGCTCCACCAGTTCCTGAGAGAGGAAGAAGAGGAAAGAGTTTCAGCTCTGAAGGAGGAAGAGAAGCAGAAAGCAGAGATTGTCACCAGAGAGATGAAAAAGATTCAGGAGCAGATCACCCTTCTCTCAGACCAAATCTTTGATATAGAACAAGAGCTGCAGAAACCTTTCAGAAAATTTCTCAGAGCCCAGTGTGCACCATCAGAACCACAGCTGATCTCAGGAGTGCTGATAGATGTGACCAAACACCTGGGAAACCTGACCTACAGAGTATGTGAGGAGATCAAGAAGAAGGTCACGTTCAGTCCTGTCATTCTGGACCCAAACACAGCAAACGGCTATCTCTCTCTGTCTGAAGACCTGACCAGTGTGGGAGATACAGAGAGAATGAAGCAGCTTCCTGACAACCCAGAGAGGTTCACTATGTATCCCAGTGTTCTGGGTTCAGAGGGTTTCAGTTCAGGAACACACACCTGGGAGGTGGAGGTGGGGGACCGTCCTCGATGGAACATAGGCTATGTTACAAAGTCTGTTGACAGGAAGGCCGTAGAGAGAACTACCACACCAGGAGATGGAATATGGTGTTTACGTCGACACCGAAGCATGGAGTACTCTAATGGTGTAGAATACATTTCAGTGCAGAGGAATCTTCAGAGGATCAGAGTCATGCTGGACTATGACAAGGGGGAGTTGTCCTTCTACGACACTGAAGACATGACTCACATTTACACTCATGAAGACACTTTCACTGAAAAACTCTACCCATATTTGAATTACGAAAAGGCTGATGCTGATGCTGATGCTGAAACCACTGCTATCAGAATCTGTCAAGTAACACAGCAGTGCCCAACCTGTGGTTCGGTGTCCGGAAGTTGCCAGAGGGGAATGACACTCCCAAAGCCCAGTGGAGGATTACCGATTGGGCCTAGTGCCAAGATCCAGAAGGAGGGGCGAAATCCCAAAACGGCGGTGGCTGCCACCGCGCCTCCGCCGCGCTTCTGGCACGAGCCGCCGCCAACGCCGTTTTGGGATCTCGCTGTCTCTCAGTTCCAGGGGGTGCCCCCAAGCCCGAGCCAGGGGGTGCCACCAAGCCCAAGCCGGGTGGAGGATTACCAATTGGGCCTAGTGCCAAGAGGCTGGGACTCAGAGGCCCCCAAGCCCGAGCCCTGGCGAGCCCCTACACCGCTGCCACCACCACAACACAAATCAAGTGTTCAACGCCCCAGCCACCCCAATGATGTCATACGGATGAACCGAATGGCTAGACTCACCACAGTTGGTGGTCCAGTCTCAGACACATATAATCCCAAAGCCAATAACAACGACACAGAGGTTCAAGATAAATAAAAAAAAACACACACTTTCACACTCGGTCACTCTCCTGCCGCGACGAGGAGAGGATTAAATGCGAGGACGGAGTGGTCGACCGGTTGACCTCATAGGATCGGAATGCACTCTAGCGTCGTTTCAAATTAGTTTAAATTGTTACTTAGAACCCAATACATCAAGTACCAGATCTCAAGAAAAGGTTATGCTGAAGGTGCCTACAACCACTACTAAGCTGGGAGATACAGCCTTCAGTGTGTATGCTCCACATATATGGAACGAATGACAAGAAAAGATTAAGTTAGTTAGTCCTTGTTTCTTTTGCTATTTTTAAGAGATTTTTAGCTGACCTTATATTGGTAGAAGGCCTATGCACCTGCTTGGTGTAATATTTGGCTTTCATATTTGTTTTAACAATTTTTGAGCGGTGCAACCGCTCCTATAAGAGGGTTTAGGACCCATCCGTGGCGAAAGTTTTTCTTTCCGTCGTGAAAATTTGTCTTTCGCTGTGACGCCCATAGGCTAAGCTCTGCAGGACGTGCTGTGATTGGCTAGCGAGACACATGATGAAATTAACTTCAAACTTCGCAGACGCGCTGTGATTGGCTAGCGAGACGCATGATGAAATTAATAATAATGTAAAAAATGTAAGCACGTCACTTCGCAGGACGTGCTGTGATTGGCTACCGAGATGCATGATGAAATTAATAACTCAGAAATAGCACCGCTCACTTCACACTGGGTGTGATTTTTATATCATGTCTGTAAAATCATTGTTGTAAATGTTATTTTTCTGTGCGGAAAATGAGACCAGTGCCTCAGTCATTGAGAAAGCTAAAGTTCTGGCATCTGCATATCCATCTGACCTAAATGACGAGTTAGATGATGAACTAATTCAGTTCAGATATTTTGTTAAGCCTGAAGACGACACAAGGCCAAAAGGACTGCACCGAATCATCCTAGATGGAGGCCTGCAATCTATGTTTCCCAATGTGTATGTAGCGCTGCGACTGTTTCTGAATCAGCCCGTCAGTAATAGCACAGGGGAGTGGTCATTCTCTTCTCTATGTCCATAATAAAAAATGACTTTGCAGGAAGCAGAGGCAGGATAAAATGCATTGCATAAATGTAAGACTATTCTATGATTAATTTAAGCTGTCCTGAGTTTGCTGTGTGACACCATAGCTTGCTTGCTGTGATTGTTTTATTAATATAAGTGGCTTAAACGCATTGTGGTTGAGTGTGGCGTATTTTGTTAAAGGACGACTTCACACATTTTCAACCTATCTTCATATAATTGGTCCTCACTAATGCTCATGATGAAATGGTAAAACAAAATCTACTCGGTCTGTGTCTCATATGAGGACTGTGGACAGTCCAGAAACCTGTCTACCAGTGACATCATCATTATGCAGGATTTATTCTCTCCAACAAGATTTTACATCTTGTATTTAGATTTCTATTAACGTGAGAACAATGGCTTCTATTATTGCATTGCAACTTTCTAGGAATAGAAATCCTGCAGTTTCTATTAGCTTGGATTCCCTATCGATGATGTCACTGGTAGACGGGATTCTGAACTGTCCACAGAGCTCCTCTGAGACACAGAGTAGGAAAAAATGGTACAATTTCATCATGAGCATTAGTGAGGACCAATGATATGAAGGTAGGAAATGGGTGAAGTTGTCCTTTAACTTGCTGTTGGCTTTAAGAGCGCATCTAATCTACAACTTAATGTTCATATGATAAACATGGCGTTTTAGCTTGTATGACTAATTGCAGTAAGTGTACAAAGTTAGGTATCTTTTGATAGATTCCTCCTTTAATCCTACTTACAGCTATTAGTTGTATCTTCCTGCATCGTGACAATTTTCTTTTGTTTTTTATATTTTTAAAATAAATGTGTGTAAACGTTTTGAATATAGGGTTAGGGGGTTATTTCTATAACCTATTCATGACCCCAAAATAGGTCACGCTCCTATGTTTGGGAAACAGTGGTGTAGCTCACATACTAAACAAGCTTAATGCACTCACATGGTGACAAGACATACACATGAGAGATAGAACACCAATCACACAAATGTAACCGTTCGCAATTGTTCCATAAAGATGTCATCCAGCACAGCTGTCCATGTCCCCTACATCTGTCCCTGATAACATGTTCCCTTAATGAGGAGTTGATCAGTTTTAATGTTTAATACAGTAAGGGGTTGTAGCTATATTTCATCATGTTGTACATTACATGTGGTTTGTACTAGTGGATCCTATTATGATGTTTTATTAGTTTTTCATCAGGTTTGTACTATTTGATTTAGATTTTTTTATTAACATTAATTTTTGTATTTGATTCACCGTCTGGATGTAAAAAGTAAAGTGTTGAAATTGTTATTACATCGTTTCTACAGAGACATGATCAGAGAGGTCAACTCTAAGAACCACCATGTACGGTTTGCAAAAAAATATTATCGCTGTCAGGTAGAGTTGATGTGATATACGTCCTCAGTTGATATGTAATACTGTACTGTTCTATATTGTTTATTGGTGATGTGCAGTGTTATAATTGTGCCACAGTGAGGCGCTAAGGTGCAGGGTATAGGACGCATGCCTACATCACCACGTTCTAATTATATTATGTTCACTACCTGTGAGGACTAGTTTATTGAGTGGGATCTGTCACCGTGAGACTGATGTGTGCACAGCCCGCTAATAAATATGCCAGTCTTGGCTAAATGTGTTCCATCTCCATCGTTTATTCCGAATGCAACGTTAGCTGTAGCCATGGTTCACATGACGCTTATGACAGTCATGTTTCAGGGCTACGTTAGCTGCAAAACTATAGAATAACTTAACAGGTAGAAACCCAATATACACAGTGACAGGAAGTAGTTTGATCCCACAGCAGAGAATTAATTTAGGCTCCTGGCTGCACCGTGGACAGTGATGCAAAACACGAACTCCATGAAAGGAGGCTGTTCACAACCTGACTTTAATCTGCTAATTTTGCTTATTTTGTGTGACATTGGCAAAGTGTTATAGGATGTTAATTTGTGAAGAAACCAAAATATGGAGATACGCGATTTCTGCCCAACAGTGACAATATATAATATTATTTTAACTGTTATATTTGCTTAAATTATTAATTTCTTTAATTAATTTATATTCAATGAATATTCACCTTCAATAAATTATCTGCAATAAAATATCTAGAATTTGAATTCATAATGTCACATAATTCACATTTCATATCTCTGGTTGATGAATATGACTCCTGGTAAACAGTACAATTATAGCCTAAAGGAGTAGTTCACCCTCAAAGAGTCTCCTTTGAGTCTCCTACCTCTGCCGGCCATCAAATTATTGGCTTAGGAATGCGACAAAACACACACAAATCTCCATGAATTCAAGGCTTCATGGGGTGTGTAATTGATAGAAAATAAGTACTTTTTTGGGTGAACTACTTCTTTATTATTATGAAAGATTGGTTAGTCATAAAGCAACATTTCCTATTAGTAAAAGTAGACTTACAGCTAAATATATTTGCTGAGAACCACAACAAGTGCTATGTCTTTTAGAGTGGAGGTATGGTAAAATGATGTGATTGTAAATGGTATATTTTCTATAGGTGACAGGGAGATGATTTTAAAGTGGAGGTATAAGTGATGTTCCACACACTTGGACTCATCCAGGACATATTATGGTGTGTACCACTAGTGGAGAATAATATGTTTTATTTGTTATCAGGCCTGAATTGCATTTAGTTTTTATCATTGACATGCAAGTGTGTGTGTGTGTGTGTGTGTGTGTGTGTGTGTGTGTGTGTGTGTGTGTGTGTGTGTGTGTGTGTGTGTGTGTGTGTGTGTGTGTGTGTGTGTGTGTGTGTGTGCGTGCGTGCGTGCGTGCGTGTGTGCGTGTCAGTGTGTAAAGTTGTAAAGTATAGCTCCCTGATTAAGTCTGGATCATTTGACAAATGTAACTTGATCCAAAATGAAGTAAATGCTGACACACTAGAACAATATTACACTTGATTGATTGATTGATGTAGTTTATTTAGAAAGACATGAGAATAGTACATGACAGTACATAACAGTACATGGAAGTACAAATTCACAATACAAGGTCTACTAAACTGGAAACCCTCATTAAGCATTACGCTTGTTTAAGATGAGGACCCCATGCACACAAATCATGATGAAATATAAGAGGCAGGCAGATATACACACTACTATACAGAATGTCATACAATCAGCTTTCAGGTTACTGGTATGACGAGAGAAAAAAAATAATATATATATATACAAAAGAGGAAAATGAAAGAGGGGGGGGGGGTAGGGAGGGGTAGGTTAAGACTTAGACAGGGGCCATTTTCGAATTGCAGCCTCCTGAAGGTGTATCTTTAGGGCAGTTTTGAAAGTGAGTAGGGTTTTACACTCCTTTACTCCTTTTGGTAGGGCATTCCACATTTTTGATGAATAGCATGAGAATGAGTTCATACCCTTAGTTGAGCCAAATCTGGGTTGAACATGATCAGTGGAGCTGCCTCTGGTGTTATGATCATGGACTTCATTAACATTTTTGAAGTATTTTGACAAATACAGGGGGATCCCAATGTTGTGGTGTATCTTGAAGACCAGGCCCATAGCAAGTTGCTGTACTCTGTCCTCAACCCTAAGCCATCCAATCCTAGCAAAATGAGCAGGGGTTAGATGGGTTCTGTGATTGAGGCCAAGAAGTAGCCTTACAAGTTTGTTTTGGGATGTTTGGAGCCTTGTTTTTAAGGCCTTGGAGGTGTTGTGATACCATGAAGTGCATGCATAATCATAATGACCTTGAATGAGGGCCCCTGCAAGAATCTTCAGAGTATTCTTACTGACTAGGCGATCAATCCTCCACAAATAGCGTGTTGTTCGGTTGACATTTTTGATCACTTTTTCGGCGTTTTTGTTACCGGAGAGGTTTGCCTCCAAGATGGAGCCCAGGTAGGTAATTTCATCCTTTCTTTTGATGACATTATCACCCACTTTGATCGTGAAACTCTCTGCCTTGCTAAGGTTAGGACTGGACCCAAAGAGGATGGATTCAGTTTTACCCAGGTGTAATGAAAGTTTGTTGTCAGAGAGCCAGATGCAGATCTTGTTGAGTTCGGAGCTGAGAGTTTTCTCAACCTGCAGCCTGTCCCTGTCCGAGACTAGCAGGGCCGAGTCATCTGCGAACAGGAACAGCTTGCAGTCGCAGGCCGATGACATGTCATTCACATATATCAGGAACAGTAAAGGTCCTAGTATACTTCCTTGTGGGACACCACAAGTCACAGGGAGGGGGGGGGACTGGGTGCCGTTTACTTCCACCACTTGCTCCCTCCCTTCCAGGTAGGATCTCATCCAGTTCACTGACGTATCATCAAAACCTATTGCTTTGAGCTTATTGATCATAATTGGGTGATTGACGGTGTCAAAGGCCTTTTGGAGGTCCAGCATGACCATGCCGCAATATTTGCCCTTGTCGACATCTTGTTTGATAGAGTCGTTCAAATAGAGAAGGCATGTGTCAGTGGAGTGGTTTGTTCTGAAACCAGATTGGAATTTGTAAATTAGATTTTTTTCGGCAAGATACTTATCGACCTGTTCATAGACTATTTTTTCCATGACTTTCGAGATGGAGCTAAGAATAGAAATAGGGCGGTAGTTGCCAGGGTCTAATTTGTTTCCTTTTTTGTACAGAGGGGTCACCCTTGCTTTTTTGAAATCGTTAGGGACCCGTCCCTGTATGATGGAGAGGTTTATTATGTGGGTAATGATTGGAGCAATGGAGGCGGCCGAGTCTTTTAGAAATTTGGCGGGGATATTGTCGAGGCCTGTGGCTTTGTGTTGATGAAGAGCACTCAATTTTTTAAACACCTCTTCTGTTTTCACAGGGGAGAGTTTAAAATCATCTTTCCGTACACCCTGTTTTTTGTAAAATGAGTCAACATGTTCTTCACCATAGCACCCAGAGTGAGGGGGAAGTTTTTCAACCAAATCTGAGGTTATGGTCGTGAAGAATATGTTGAGGATTTTACTCACTTCATGTTTGGATGTGATGAGAGTGTCATTCACCTTGAGGCTTATGTTTGTAAACCTGGTTTTCAATTTCTTGCTGCAGCCTAGTAGGTTGTTGAATAGCTTCCAAAGCTCTCGTGGTTTGCTTTTATTTTCCTCGATTTTGTCATCGAGGAAGCTTTTTTCTGCTAGTTCGAGCATGCGATTAACCTTGTTTCTTAGCTTGTTTCTTTCTTTTACAAGTTTAGCTACGTGGGATTCGAGACCTTTGTCAAAACACCTGGCGAGTTTGATCCTACCTTTATGAAGCTCAGAACACTTTTTGTTTCTGACCTTCATGGCAGTAAGGATGTCCGAATTCATCCATGGTACCGGGCGGGATTTGACCATGACGGTTTTCATGGGGGCCACACTGTCCAAAATTTGAATGAATTTGGTTTTGAAACCAAGCCAAGATTCGTCTACCTGTGTGCTGTTTAGTACGTCGGACCAGTCCAGTTCCTCTAGCCTGCGATCTAAGTCCTCACTCTTATAGTTTTTGAGGTCTCTGATCGTGACTGATTTGTGGTAACCGTTCTTAGGTTTACGTTTCTTTCTGGTGCAGAAGATCATGTTATGATCAGATATGCCACAGGTAGAAACACCACTATTGAGGATTTTGTCCTTGTCCGTTGCTAGAATGAGATCTATGGTAGTTTGAGTGGAAACACACAGCCTTGTGGGCTGGGTGATTAGCTGGTGGAGTGAGTGCCGATGACAAAACCCCCTGAATGACTTATACACTGACGCTTCCTTACAGAGCATGTCTGTGTTAAAGTCACCAAGAAGAATCGTCTCCGCACACTCCACCTTAGCTAAACACTCCTCAAGTCTTTCATAGAAATCAGTCTGGTTAGGAGGTCTGTATATGGTACCGACTAGCACAGGCTTGGAATTTTTAAAAATGATCTCGACCCACACAGCTTCAATGGCTGCATCCTTCAGGTCTTCGCGAAGGATGCACTCATTGTCAATATGTACATACATGCATACACCACCTCCGTTTCTCCCATTAATGCTCCTATCATTTCTGAAAAGTTTGTAATTTTCAATTTCAATCTCAATGTCCTTTATCGTATGATCAAGTTTAGTTTCAGAGAAAGTTAAAATGTCAACCTTACCATCATAAAACATCTGCTTGATTTGTGTTAGCTTGTTTCCTACAAGGGAATTCACATTGAGGTGAATCATGTGCAAGCCAACACCGAACGATTTGATCATTTGATCAATGGAGATGTGTTTGTCCACAGAGATATCAAGTTGAGGAGCAGTATCGAGGGGGGAGGGGGGTGTTGTGGTGTTAGCGTCCATCAAAGCATCTGTTCCGTCGTAGGCAACTAGCTGTGGGGGTTGGGGGGCGGTGGGGGGCCTTTGTCTGGTTCTCGGAGGTAAGCAACCAGCTGTGGAGCTTGGGGGGTGGGGGGATGGGGGGGGCCTTCGTCTGTGTTCTCGGTGGTCCATCCTGGTCCCTGCGCCGCCTGAAGCCACCAGAAGATGTGTCCGTGGATCGGCTTCTTCGGTCGCGCAGCGTCTCTCCGTAGGACTTCGTGGTGCGTTGAGGACGGCTGCGGTGTCGATGTAGTCCGAGGGTGCGTTGGCTTGCTGGGACAGAAAACTTGCGGTGTTAGCCTGGCGTTGTTGTTGTTCCCCGTTGCCGTTGGCAACGTTAGCAACGTTAGCAACGCTAGCTACGTTGGCAAAGTTTTCCTCCCTCGCCAGACGGGCAGAAGTTTGCCTGGTGGTAACTGGGCCTGGGTTAACGTGGATATCACCCGACAGGAGAAGAAATAGGATGATTATATATCTTCTGTCCATGCGTCCTGTCGGGGGCGCGTTCTTCTTTCTAGCCGAATTCATGGCCAGGAGCGTATGGAGAGCTCCAGCTGCGAATCCCAGATGTTTCGTTGATTCTGTCGAGCCGATCAGATAGAAGTCGGAGTGTTTTTCGTTTTTCATTTCCCGTGGATTCCCCTTTTCTGTCTCCATCAGGTGTAGATTCTGTGGATATTCGAGGAATGAATCCGTCGTCCACAGAAGGATGAAGATGAGAATTAAATCCAGTGGAAAAACTGGCAAAAATGTTGCCGTGAGTGCGAGAGCTCGTTCGCCCGAGAGCTCGTTCGTGAGAGCTCGGTCGGGAGCTAGTTCGCATGCGACCGTCCATCTCGGCGTCTAGACTAGACTCTGTCATTGATTCATTAGGATTAACAACTGAAACATGCTGCGTTGTTGGTTGTACGTTTTTCAGGCTAATCAAATGTGTGTCAGTGTGTTTACATCCAGACTGGTATCAATGGTCATGTTATTAGGCCATTGTGGATTTTACTGAGTTGTATTAAATAATATATGGGACTGAGCAGGGATGGCTTTGGTAAGCAGTTTCCAATTCAACTGCAGTGAGTCCTCTTATTTATAAGAGTCTGCTATAGTATTTATGTGTCCTCAGTGCTGCTCCATATTTCAAGTTCAGACTTATTTTGTATGAAAATGGAAAGAAAGAACTGGTTACAGCAAGCACAATACAGACATACAAACAAAATATATCAAAAACAGGGGATTGAGGATAAGGTTTAAGTGCAGAACATAACCAAGGCCTCGGGGAGATGGTCTATCTTTAATCCTGGGCAGTGGTGTATTTACACTCAAGTTCTCAAGTACTGTACTCAATTACAACTTTGAGATACTTTTTCTTTTCTAATCTCTAAAATATTGTTCTTTTTATTTCACTATAGTTATTTGACAACTTAGTTACAAGCTACTTTGCAGATTTAGATTAAGATTATTATTACAAAACATGCATTTACTACTTAATCCCTATTTTATAGGCTACAGCTGATCTACAAGCATAGTTCTACTTAGTTGCATCAATTGTGGCCGTTTTTGCTATTTTCGGTGCGCAACACTGCATGGCACAGCTAAGAATAACTCAGGGTGTCTTGCTCAAGGTCGCTTTGACACAAAGCCAAAGGAATCATGCATCAAATCAGGGATCTTCTGGTTCCTAGACAGCCTCTCTACCTCATGACTCTGAGCCATGCCGCCCTGGTATTGAGTTTGTGAGGTCTGATGCTGATGCTCTACTACAGGGGTCTTAAAGGGCAAGACCACTTTGGTAGAGGTTTGGGTTGTGTAGTTACCTTGCCATGATGTAACTCCAAAGGTGGGCAAGAAATACAAAATAATTGCTCCATTGATTAGAAATTGATAATTCAAAATATGCTCCCCATTGACTTACATTGTATGGTAAAACAGCTCTCAAAGTCACTATTTTAGCACGTAAACGAACGCAAACAAAGTTGATTCAGACAATATAGAACATCACCAAACCCAGTACTGTTTTTTTATTTTATGAAAATGTCAACTTCCTGTTGATTTTGCCATTTTTAATAAGTAGAAAACCTGGACTGGATCCGCGGATCCGGATCCAGATCTTCAAATAGTAAAATCAACAGGAAGTTGACATTTTTATTAAAAAAACAAACAGTACTGGGTTTGGTGATGCTCTATATTGTCTGAATCAGCTTTGTTTATGTTCATTTATGTGCTAAAAGAGTGACTTTGAGAGCTGTTTTACCATACAATGTAAGTCAATGAGGAGCATATTTTTGAATTATCAATTTCTAATCAATGGAGCAATTATTTTTGATTTCTTGCCCACCTTTGGAGTTACATCATGGCAAGGTAACTACACAACCCAAACCTCTACCAAAGTGGTCTTACCCTTTAAGTGTTTTTCAGGCCAAGAACCCCTTAGCTGATAGAGAGATGAAGCAGGGACTCCCTACAAAGTGTAGGATGCAATGTGTCCATCACTTAATAATAATACTTATTATTATTATTATTATTATTTACAATGTATATGATAAGCATCTATGCTGACCGCTCAGAAGGTGTCACTCACTTCAACAAAAAACAAACCTGAAATCACATTAAAGCAGGATAACTTGGAATAGGGCTCTGCTTTTGGGTTTATTCTTTCTTTCCCATGCATATATCAGATAGCTTTCTTTTTGTTGTCCCTATAATTTGGTTTAGTCCATTTGCTTTTCTGTCTGATGGCTCTGTGTTTGTGCCCCAGAACCAGCTGATTCCCAGATATCGCAACCATAGAGGGGAATTGGTTCTTGTCCAATATTTTTAGCCAGGTTTTAATTCGGAATTGGTCTTTCCTAGTCTCTCAGGTCGTTCACATCTTTGTTGAATTTACCCATGTTGCTGATGTTTAGGCCAAGGTACTGTAGGTATAGTGTAGTGCAATCATATTTAGAAAGAATGCTTGGTGCTGATGGCTGGGTCTTTTTTGGAATATCATACTTTTATTCTTGGTTAGATTCAGTGTCAGGGCCCAGGTCTGGAAGAATTTGTGCAGGAGATCAAGTTGCTCCTGTAGTCCTTTGGTTGGAGAGAGCAGCACCAGATCATTTGCAAAGAGTAGGCATTAGACTTCTGTGTCTGTGGGGGATGCCAGGTGCTGTTCTTATGTTTTTATCAATTCACATTTGCCACCCACCCCATTCCCTGACCCCCCCCCCCCCCCACGCCTATCCTCCACCCCCCAACTTACATACCAAGTAGTTAGACACCCCTACCCCATACCCTCCACCCACATCTTCCATACCCAGCCTAGATAGCCCCGCCCCACCCTGTTGATTTTGCTCACAATGCATCGCATCGCGACGCATTGTGAGCTTGTAGATCTGCTATCTTCAAAAGATTTTTATACATTTAAAAACTCGAAACGGGACATTCTGCACAATGAGTACTTTAACTTTTGGTATTTTAAGTACATTTTGATGCCAATACCTTTGTACTTTTACTCAAGTACATTTTGCATTCCGGACTTTTACTTTTACTACAGAGTATTTCTATTTTGCAGTATTGATACTTTTACTTAAGTAAAAAATGTGAGTACTTTTTCCACCACTGGTGTATTGTGATTCAGTTTCGTGCTTACTCTGAGTCTCTGTGAGCGCGTGGACGTCCACTGTCTGGTCCTCCCCGGTAGAGACGGTGCTCAGCCGCTCCCTGCTCTCAGGAGGACTGAGCTCCCCGCCACAGGCTGACTTTAGGAATGCGTCCCAGATGAACGCACCCACGTCAAAGTCCCCCGGGAGTGTCTTCTGCTCTTCCTTCCTCTCCACAGAGAGCAGCAGGGGGTTGGAGGAGCACCGCGGGACTTTGGCTGCTGGGCTTGGGCTTCCAGTTTCTGGGGACCGTTTCCTCTTTTGGACCGCCTCAGCCTTCAGACAGGACCCCCCCAGCGTGGTTCCCTCAGGGTGATGAGGGTCCCTGTTCTGGTCCACACTGCTGGTGCCTCCTGCTGCATCAAGTCGCTGCTGTGACTCCAGGTTGGTGTAGGGGCCGGTCTGGCTGCCTGTAGGTAGACCTGTCACAATTATTACATAATCGTTAAATCGCAATTATTTTTGCATAATCGTCATAATCGTTTCCATGTTGAAAAATGTCCACACATTTCCGAATATTAAAAAAAAGCAAAAATAGCAGATCTACAAGCTTACAACGCGTCACTTTGTGACCGTAGTAAGCTTGTAGATCAGCTATTTCAGTTTTTTTGTACATGTATAAAATGATTATATATGTCAATAAGTTCTTTGTATATTTAAGTTATTTGTCATATCTGCCCTGTGGATTTTTTAAATTACGAAGCCTAAATGGCAAACAGAAATAAAATGATGTATTCATATGTTCCAATACAATGTTCAGTGCCAAACACACAATTCAATCGTTAATCGCAATTATTTGAGTGACAATTAATCGTCAACTCGTCAATTTGTAATCGTGACAGCCCTACCTTCAGGCGGGCAGGGGCCGGTCTGGCTGCCTGTCCAGGGGCCGGTCTGGCTGCCTGTCCAGGGGCTGTTGGAGGGGAGCCGGCCTGCAGTGGGGTGTGCAGGGCTGAGTGGATCTGGACACAGGGCTTCATGCTGTTGCTCAAGGTGCCGGTCAGAAGGCTCTCGGCGTACTGAGGGTCGACCCTCCAGTACCCTCCTTTCCTCGACGGCTCACCTCTCTGACGCAGCACCTTGATGAAGACCTTCTGCGTGGACAGATTATGCCGGACCGTGTTCTGCGAAGAGGGGAGAAGCATTTTTCATGTGATGACACTTCAAACTGAGGCTATGTCAAGAGGCCACTTTTAATAACCACTTATGCCCTATTTTTTACTTTATTGTACTCGAAAATAGAAGATTTACAAGCTCAGAAAAGGTCACAACGTGATGCGTTGTAAGCTTGTAGTGCTTTTGCTGAAGTGAGTCTTCCATCACCAAATTTAACTCACAGAATTGACGTTGAGTCAACAAATCTCATCATGTCCATATACACTTTCGATGTGACAATTGTGAGTCACAAAGAACTGTACCAGGCATCATGCAAGTAAGATCTACTATTTACATTTATATTTTTTTAAACCAATTTCTTTTACAAATATTTTTCACCCAAGAATAGGCATGCTAGGGTTCATGTGGTTCCTTACCTTCCATGTTTGGTCAGCATGGTGGAAGTAGGTGAAGTTGCCGCTGATCCACTCGTACAGGTAGGACACCGGCACCTTGTCCTCCTCACTGTCCTGCATGGCCATGCAGATCAGTGTGGCACACGAGTACGGTGGCTTCACGCTGTTGGTCCTGTAATCAACCGTACCCTGTGCCACCATGCCAGGGAGAATCTGCAACAAGATTATTATACTTAAAGGTAGGGTAAGTGATATTTTTGGGGGTTTTTTTTGTTAAAAAGGTTAAAGTACTATATTCTGATAGTAATCATTGCTACAGAGCGTTTGTTCGGTCACAGGGGTCTCTCCAGCTCTTAACCCTTTAAGACCTGGAACTGTGTCATTTTTTGATTTGAGCTAAAAAGCATTATTTTATACTTTGGCTATTCAAAAATAGCAGATATACAAGCTCATAGCGCGGCACCGAGTGCCGCGCTACGAGCTTGTAGATCTGCTATTTTTGAAAAATCGTGAAAATATGTGCAAATCTTTGAATATATATATATTTTTAAAGCGAACATTTTTAACTCAAATCTTTGCTTCTGGGGGGTCCCTGGAACAAAATATTTTGATGGGGGTCTGCGGCCAAATACATGTAATTTTGGGGGTCCTTGACATGAAAAAGTTTGAGCACCACTGATATAGAAACATACGTTTTTCAGAAAACTGTTGAGATTTAGGAGACATGTAGAATCGGCTTCAGGTCTCAATGGGTTAAGTAAAGAGAATATAGTACATTTTCAGGTAGGTGACAACATTTAAGCCAATCAGGAGAGAGCACTGAAAATGCATTTTCTGTTTAATAAAGAGCTGGAGAAATATGGGAGACAACTTTTACTCTATAGCAATGAGTACCATCAGAATATAGACCCATTTTGCAATTATTTGAATAATTGCAAATCACTTACCCTACCTTTAATTAAAACTAACAACATAACAAAAACTTGAATTGCAAAAACTAAACAAAACAACTATTTATTTTTTATATATTTTTGGTTAAAACAAGAGGTTTTTCGTGAAAGTGAAGAAGCTCTACATTCTGATAGTAATCATTGCTGTATAGTGTTTGTTCAGTAACAGGGGTATAGCAATGATTATTTAACACTTATTTTAACAAAGATAAATCACTTACTGCACCTACCTATACATGTTTGAATCTCGCCCCTGACAAATAAAAATAACACAAAAACTACAAAACTAAACTAAAACTAGCCCTTAAAAATAAAAAGTAAAAAAACTAAACTAAACCAGCAAACCCACATCAATTGAAAACATGAAGTCATGAAACAAGAACACAAAATACAAATCTAAACTATACTAACCTTGTTCTGTATGCGGCTGCAGGTTGTCACTATGGGCTTGCTGGGGATCGGTGGCGTGTCCATGGATGCCAGGTCCCCAGCCAAAGGGGACAAAGGCCCCTCTGGAGATGCCAGCAGCTGGTTACAGATGAAGATGGGAGGTGGCTGGTGGTGGAGGATGGACAGCGGAGTGCCTAGCTGGGACCCTTGTCCTCCGCTGGCACTAGGGATTGAGCAGGCGACCTGTAGCCACTCTAGGCTGGTCAGGCTGTTGATGTTGATGTTTTTATTAACAAAAATGCATATACAGTATATATTATATTTGTACGTATCTGTCAAAAGCAGTGGTTCACAAAGGTTTTGATTTCAAGGAGCCCCAGTTTGCTGTGTGTGACTAGGCCACGAACAAATACAAGAACGCTCGCCCCAAAACACGCTCGATCCTGGGTCAAATCTGACGACCTCGGAGCGGTCGCCACAAGTTAGTCCTAAACGTAACCTCAGTAAAACTATGCCTAAACCTAACCTTATTCCTAAACGTAACCTCAGTAAAACTATGCCTAAACCTAACTTTATTCCTAAATGTAACCTCAGTAAAACTATGCCAAAACCTAACCTTATTCCTAAACGTAACCTCAGTAAAACTATATGCCTAAACCTAACCTTATTCCTAAACGTAACCTCAGTAAAATTATGCCTAAACCTAACCTTATTCCTAAACTTAACCTCAGTAAAACTATGCGTAACCTTAAACTTAGGCTATTCCTAACCTTATCCTCAGTAAAACAAAAACAAGAATACAACAACCGCAAAAAAATGGGGGCGAGTGTGTTTTGGGGCGAGTCTTCCGGTTACCCCACGAACCCCCATGTCTGAGAGTTACATATAGGTCAATTTGGTTCCTATTAAACTATCAACAATTTAGCTGGGGATCTTCTGGAACCCCCCCAAGGGCCTCTGAGGGTCCTCATACCCCACTTTGAGAACCACTGGTCAAAAGGATAAAACAGAAAAACGCTAGAGCTTTATATTTACCTGTCATCCATGTCCATGTCCAGCCATGTATCCAGGACCATGGTACCCTCAGGACACAGGTTACCCCAACTGAGAGACTGCATGGCTCTAGATTCTAGAAAGAAAGAAAGAAAGAAAGATGGATGGATGGAGATAGATAGACAGACAGACAGACAGACAGACATATACAGACAGACAGACAGACAGACAGACAGACAGACAGAGACAGACAGACAGACAGACAGACAGACAGACAGACAGACAGACAGACAGACAGACATGTGCAAGCCTGCATGCGTGCGTGCGTGTGGCTGGTTGACCGTTGACGCACAATCCCTCTTTATACCCAGTAGTACTAGGCCTACGACGGTGTTGCATGCCAACAAAATAATATATCTGCTAAAGGTTGTTATAGCAGTCAAGAATCTTGACTACAAGCTAGGAACAGATCTTGACTCAAGATCTGTTCTTTTTTTCTTTTTTTTGCACGCAACATGG
Organism: Gymnoscopelus braueri; assembly: GCF_963280865.1. Classification (NCBI taxonomy): domain Eukaryota; kingdom Metazoa; phylum Chordata; class Actinopteri; order Myctophiformes; family Myctophidae; genus Gymnoscopelus; species Gymnoscopelus braueri. The sequence continues at coordinate 38,238,264 of NC_137604.1, forward strand.
TGATTACTTTGAGAGATGTCAAAGGACAACCGGCATTCCATCATTTATTCAAATGAAATCAACTCGTTACATAGCTTGTTGCAGCAGGCCTAACTTTATCTCATCCTATATCAGACATAACGTCGATCAAAAATCGCAATCGCCTCAAAATCGATCCCCATAATTCCGTTAAGAACGTTATGAAAATCAACAACAGTTGGCTGATCTCTTGGCTGCAGATCAGGATGGTGACTCAATGACAAGCTGTGGCATCGATTCCACCATAAAAAAAACAAAACAATGCACAAAGATTATCCACAATGTGTTCGTTGTCGATACTATAGCTTCTAAAGAAATACGTTATAACTCATTTCATGTTAAAATCAAATGATTAAAATGACATTTTCCCCCTTTTAAATTTCAATAAAGCTTACCGTAGTCAGTCAAGGAAGTTAGTTAGTTAGTTGAAGAAAGCCGTTGAATTCAAACAAACAGTGAATTTCTGGAGCGTTTGTTCGATATGTGATGCTCTCTGCTGTGTCTCAAGGTGTGTGACTGATCTTGCACTTTCGAAGAGCATCTTCCAACGATGTGCCGGTGAGGAGAGCTTTGTGATTGGACAAAGGTTGTTGATTTTCAAGATAGCCAATACCACGCCTCGCACCTGTCCACGCCCCCAACCCCTTCATACCACCTCCCCATTGGCTGAGCGTCATGTGCTTCTGGTCTTCTTAGCGTGACAGCGCCCTCCCAGACGATGGGAGCCTACCATTGGGAGGCGATTTCACCAAGCGTTTCACCAAGTTCTCGCGTACAGACAACTTAACTATTCCACGAAAGCATTTGAAAATGGTGGGACTCATAACTCTATGATAGAGTTATAATATATTGGGAGGCAGTGGTGTAATGTAACTAAGTACATTTACTCAAGTACTGTACTTAATTACACTTTTGGGGAATTTTTACTACTGGAGTTTCCAATTTTCACTATTTTTACTTCCTACTTCATTACAACTCAGAGACAAATATTATTATTATTCATGTAGGACTCAAGTGTGTGTGTGTGTGTGTGTGTGTGTGTGTGTGTGTGTGTGTGTGTGTGTGTGTGTGTGTGTGTGTGTGTGTGTGTCTCTCTCTCTCTCTCTCTCTCTCTCTCTCTCTCTCTCTCTCTCTCTCTCTCTCTCTCTCACACACACACACACACACACACACACACACACACACACACACACACACACACACACACACACACACAGTGACTGACTATAACTGAGTCAAACCTCAGGATATTTTAAACTGGCTCTGACAGTCATCTGAATAGACGGGATATAGTGCATCAACCACATAGAGCAATCGCAACATCCCCAGTTCCATCATGTCCCGAGGGCAGAGAGGCTCTCCGTTTCCTGTCTCAACAACTGTAACTTGTGTGTAGTTGTTGAATCAGAACATGGACAACTACAGCTATCTCCAAGCAAAAGAGCATTTGCACTTGAACCTATCCAGAATAAATGAAGGTTAAAGAAGTGAGTATGAAAACTACTTGAGTCAAACCCTACGTACACATACTGTAGTGTGTCTTCAGGCGATAACATACTAGGCCCAGGAAGCTGCACAGCCATCCGATGTTGCAGGAGACTGATCAGTGACTTTCGTTGCAATGTCTATGTGCCCCGGTTCTCCACATTGGAAGCAGCCAGAGCATAGGCCTTTCTTCTGTCTATCCAGTGACGGGTAGAGACTGGAGACACCTGCTGTAACGGCTCTTCACTGTCCCCATTATCGCCCCTCCCCCCCACACACTTGGCTTGGCTTGTATGACATAGGCAAGGTCAGTTAAAGCATGGATGTTAACATGTAGTATGGACTCTTAAGCATTCTGCTTCTTTGAGGGCATTGGGACATGGATATGCTCTCTAAAACGGCCAGGATTATGTATCCTTGAACAAAGGCTTGTGGCACCAATGACATGACGCAGGAAAGTGTGATAGCTGCATTGGATTAGTCCATGCAGCTTGGTACCATAGGCTCCTATGCTCTACTTGTCTCCTCTCTATCTACTGGACAATCATCCCCGAAGGCAGACTGGCCAAAGGTTGCTTCGTTGAAGCAAGGTAACATGGCTCCTCTAGGTGGTGTGCTCGCAGTGGGATCAGCAGCAGGGAGTGGTGACTGTGAGGGACCCCTGGTGCTGCGGCAGCAAAGATACCTTGTTGGTGATGCTGAGCAATGAGGCCTGGGGAAGGAACGTAACCACCGGTGTTAAGGAGTACTTAGTGTTTCCTCAGCACCAAGACTCATGCGGTCTGCAGTGTGATTCCCAATGCAGAGTCATTGCGGCCTGTATCCCTCATGGCTGCACTCTTTGGCTGTTTGTGTGTGTGTGTGTGTGTGTGTGTGTGTGTGTGTGTGTGTGTGTGTGTGTGTGTGTGTGTGTGTGTGTGTGTGTGTGTGTGTGTGTGTGTGTGTGTGTGTGTGTGTGTGTGTGTGTGTGTGTGTGTGTGTGTGTGTGTGTGAGACAGAGAGCTTTTGTTTTCTTGGGGACAGGGACACCGGTGGCCTTTTCGAATCATGCAGGGATTATAGATTGGGGCAGGGAAAGATTGAAAGGTCCAAGGGGTTTATTGTCACATAAGACAGCAGCATTATATGCAGTAGGCTACTCAACAGTGTAGAAAAATACATTAAAACAATAAAATTATAGTAATAAAAATGAGTAATAAACCAAAATAACCATTAAATACAGAATCTGAATCTGAATCTGAATCTGAATCTGCAATCTGTATCTGTATCTGTAAACTAATAGCTGTGTTAAAGTTGATATCCTTTTTTTGGTTCAGACGTCTTATGACCTACGGATAGAAAATGTCCCTGAGCCTTTTGGTTTGAGACTTGATGGCTCCGGTATCATTTGCAAGATGGTAGCATTGCTGAGGTGAGAAGGATCTTTGATGATTGTCTGGGCCTTCACTATTCTTTGGGTGTAAAGGTCCTGCATGGCTGGCAACTCAGTTCTGCTGAAGGGTTTTAATAACCCACGGTAGAGTCTTGTAGTCATGTTTTTAGCATCTTATATATACCAAGCAGTGATGTAGCCACTAGCCAGTATACAGTACTATTGTGCACCTGTAGAAATTGCAGAGTATCCTATTGTCCATCCATGATGAATGTCCTCGTCGGGGTCTGCGGAAAAAGAGCTTGTCTCACCTTTCCAATGTCTCACCGCAGTAACATGTCTGAACTAGAAAAAGTGCTCCTCGGAGCACAAGTCTCCGCCAGGTCAGGTAGGTTATTATGGCCTCCTGGTGGCGCTATAATAGGCCAATGTGAAAAGGGTGCCATTTCTTCTTAGGCCTTTCACAGCAATCGGACACTGCATTCATGATTTGAGGCATTTTGTTCCAAAGATGTGGTTTTCTAAATTAGACCTGCTGGTGGCGCTATAACAGGCCAATGTGAAAAGGGGGGCATTTCTTCCTCGGCCTTGTGGGAATATGCGTACAAAAGCTCACGGAAATTGCACACTGCGTTCATGATTTGAGGAATTTTGTCCAAAACTGACCTATCCTGCAAACTTTGGAGGACAATGTTAGGCAAGTAGGATGGAATATGAAATATCGGACAAATCCATCTTGATCACATGACTATAGAGATACTGTGTACTGATTTGCGTATTTTTTGGACAGAATCTGAAGGAGTAAGAGCAAAACATTTGTTTTACAAAAGTCAGCCTCCTGGTGGCGCTCTAAAAGGCAGATGTGAAAAATGCAGGGCAAAGGTTTTTCCTTGGGCTTTAGGGAGTGTGCTTGCAAAGTTTCACGAAGATCGGTGCAGTTATAGGTAAAAACGTGAATCGGCCTGTTATAGCGCCACCATGAGGCTGATGTGAAAGTTTTCAAGTGGCATTTCTTCCTGGGCCAAGTGGGAATTTACGTGGAAAATTTCACGGAAATCACATGCTGCGTTCATGATTTGAGGCATTTTGTTCAAAACAAACCAATCCTGCAAACTTTGGAAGCCAATCTTAGCCAATCAGGGTGGAATATGGGAAATCGGACAGATCCGTGTTAATCACATGACTGTAGATACTGTGTACCGATTAGCGTGTTGTTCGGACAAAATCTGTAGGAGTATTATCTAAAAATGTGTTTTACAAAAGTCGGCCTCATGGTGGCGCTATGGCAGAGGTTCTGCTGTGGCATCCAAGGAGTGTGTGTGCGCAGTTTCACAGCGACTGGGCCAACTGTGGCGAAGATTAGCTGCTCGCAGACAGAAGGACGGACGGACGGACGGACGGACGGACACACGGACACACGGACGGACGGACAGAGGGCAAAACATACTCTCTCGCCATGCCTTTCGGCCTGGCGGAGACAATGACTGGAGACCTCACCTCAATTGTCAAAAAATGCTATGAGAGGTTGGTGAGGTTGGTGATTTATTCCATGTTACCTACCACGTTGGACCCATGGAAACATCATCAAAATAGATCTACTGACGATGCAATTGTCATGGCTTTTCACACTGCCCTTTCTCACCTGGAGGGGTAATAATGCTGTGTATGTACTACAGACAGTATTTTGGGAAATCAATGGTCTTTACCAAATGTTTCTCAGTTTTCGATGGTAATCTTTCCTGTAGAATCCATTTCTGCTTAGGACATTTTTGTATTTTGCATTTATAATGAGTATAAATATCATAATTTATTTGTGGTAAAACAAAAACAACAGAATACACAAATATACATTAATAAATAAAATGGCCATGCAGAGGAAAGAATACTTGACATATACAGTAAGTAATGCAAAATAGAACAAAATATTGCATAACAACTGTGCTACTGCTTATACCCAAAGTTAACAGACCAAAGTGGTTTAAACTGAGTGACATCATTGCCATCATTTGCGTGTGACCCCTAACCACCCAAAAAGAGAAAAAGAAGGTTTAGGCTAGTCTGAGGGTGGCGCTAGAGGAAAGGCCATCGGGTCACCAAAATCATTAAGGTTCATCCTCCGAGGAGCGTGAAGCACAGAAACTTCCATTGCAATCAAGTAGATCATGTAGATATCTGGTCCCATACATGAGATCTTGTCTGTGCCAAAAGTGTTGGACTGTCTGACCAACTGACCAAGCAACTGACCAACATTGCCATCCTTAGAGGCCAGTCCACACCAATGCAACTCCTTGCAACATGCAACTCCTTGCAACCATTATCCTCAATGGCAGTTGCAAGGAGTTGCATTGGTATGGACTGGCCTTAAAACTGTTTTGTTGCAAGGAGTTGCGACTAAGTTGCACTGGTGCAGTCTGGCCTTTAGGGCCCATCGCAAGCAGGGCAATTTTTTTGCAGCTTTTGTGTTTAATAGAATTGTTATGAGGCACTCATATTGCAAATAACATGTTCAATGTCTCATGAGCAGCACCTCAGATAAAGTTTTACTTAATCTCCTCCTAAGTGTTGTTACATTGCTCTAAGTGAGCTGGAACATCCTGCAGTCCCCTGTGACATTTGGACTCAGCTGAGAGCTGCTTCAGTACTGTATGTTTTGTAAGTGGAGAGGTCCATGCTCGCATAACCAGCATTCACCCCCCCCCCCCCTCTCTCTCTTCCAATGAGACACATATAGCAGGATGGCCTGTGACGAGGCTGAGTATCCAATGACAAACACAGGGGAGATGGAAACAACCTCTGTCTTTGCTGACCTAGTGTGGAACGAGGTAGCGGGAAGAGATTTTAGCAGGTCATGGAAAAGCAATTTTACTTCCTTGGTCTTGGAAATCCCTCTTGTGAAAAGTTTCCCATTTCGGGTCTGGTATTGTAATATGGCAACAGTGAACTTTTCCCTTTTCTGTTGGCTTGGTTTGTGAAGTGGATACTTACAGTACAATAAAAAAGTAAATGCCTGGGGTTAAAAGGAACACGGAACTGGCTGACGGAAATAAATGGTTTTCCCCCCCATTACGAGCAGGAATTGTGTGAAGAGAGAAGTTGAGTGGAAATGGTTAAACTACACTTGGTCGTTTTGTAGCTTTGTAGCTGCAGTTGAAGCCAGCTCAACTTGGATTGTAGCTTTGTATCTATTGTAGCAGCTACAATTGTTGGGTATCGCTTTATATCTTCATGTCGCTGGCTTCCATTGAAAATGAATGGTAGCCTGTAGCATTGTAGCTGCCAGTGTGAACGCAGCTTCAGGCAGTTATTGCACTTTATTATTTTAGGACAGTTTAGATTCCACAGGCTAGCGACAGTAGGCAAAAAAACTCTCATAACTTAACATGTATTTGTATAAGGCTAGGATCAGTCATAGATTTATTTTATTGAGTCAGACATTTGCTGCTCGCAAAGCCCATACTTCTCTGTACAAATGCAACATATGCAGTGCTGACCCTGTAGCCACAGATATTAACTCGCCATTCTGAACCTGCATGTGTGCACTGTATTAGTCCACATTTTTCAATAAATATGTGTTTTAATCCTTTCTGTGCCTTAACGCCATTGTATTTCCTTGTTTACATCGAGTGTAATACCGGCTTTCACCTGTTACGCCCTGCCACCACTAAATACTTAATTAGTTGCGTATTGGACATTACAATTTGTAAACAATGGCATCTTCATGCCATTTCACAGCCCCCTGATGACTCTGGCGTACCACTCATGTTAAAGTATTTTATTTACAGATGCAGGTCACACAACAACCTGGATCAGGGTGTAGTTCTCCTCCTTCCTGAACCTGCCTCTAAATTTAACCCTGTGCGTGCAGGTCAAGTCAGGGGGTTATCTTTCTCCTCCCAGTCACATCCTCGCTCCGGGACCACCGGATGAGTAGAAGAGGAAGAGCCTGGATTCTGATGCCATATAGTCGTTTGGTATTTTTGTTTTTTATTTGTAATTTTTCCTCCTTCAGGCTGTAATCAAGGCGTGAGGGGAAGTTGTGTTTGTTATGACAGAGTCCCCTCTCCCCCTGTCTCTGTCCTTGTCTCTATCCGTGTCTCTAGCCACTCTGGGATAGTCATTGTTATGTTTTTCTTTTAGAAAATATGAGGGACTGGAAAAACTGCCCCTGACAAGACTCGATCCTGGACCTGGTCATTAAATTTGGGTCTGGGGGGAGTTCTTAGCCACTTGACGAGCATCAATCTCTCCACCTTTCTCTCTCTCTCTCTCTCTCTCTCTCTCTCTCTCTCTCTCTCTCTCTCTCTCTCTCTCTCTCTCTCTCTCTTGTTCTATAAAGAAATGTGTTGCAATACTGTTAGCAAGCATTGTGTTTAATGCTTCGCTGCAAACATACATATATTTCCCATTTAAGACAGTAAACTTTGAACCTGAAATGTAACTGCATCCTCATGTACACACACAATCACACACTCTTTCCTCGCTCAGTTGGGGTGGATGGGTCTACAAATAAATGGACCTGTTTAGAAACTGGAGTTCAGACATTTATCAGCCACATGCCCACTCCATCTGATCTCTCCAAGGCTAGAAGACAAGATGCTATCACTAACAACAGGGTATACTGCCTCAAACCACAGGCCCCTGACAATGCTGCCTTACAAAACCAAAGAGCAGGAATTGCATGTGTAATCAAACCAAGAAAATAGAACTTGAGTCTATCTCAAGTTCAGATCATTGGTACAGACGTGGGCGGAATTTCGTTTCGACATTATTTATGGCATATTATTATTGTTGATAAGAAACCTAAACCCTCTGACTTTTGAAATATACTGTTGTTGCTGGTGTGTGGGAAACGTTCAAGTTGTGAAGTTCCCATAATGCATTGTGTCATTTCTTGCTGAAGCAGGCTTTAAAAGCCAGAGAACGATGGTTGTTGGCGTGTGCACATTTATGGGAAGTTGCCAAATGTGGTATCCAGACTTCCTTAGAAAAAACATTCTGCCCAGGGCACTTACACACTGTCTTGCTTAAAAGACTGTCTTTACATTAAAACCTGAAATGACCAAAAGGTGACCGCATAGCGCAAAAGGTGGCCGCTTTTAAAAGGTGCCAGTGAGTGAGCTTTTTTGGCTGAGTGGAGCGCTTTCAAAAGTTGAGAATAACCTTTTGAGAAATGCATATACAGTACGATGTGGGCTGCTTTTTTATCAGCTGACCAGTCACGATAAATTGTATCTGTTGTCTTAAGATTGCTGACTCAACCCTTTAAGCCTGAAGTAAGCTTTAAAACTCGTTTCGTCCAGACAGAGCTCCTGGACAAGGTGATATGTGATATGTCTACCGCTGTCATGGGCGGAGGATTTCAGCAAGACAATGCTCTAGGCAATGTTTTCTTCATAGCAGGCAGACAGTCAGTGTGAACACACTCTCACTCAGCGATGATGTTTATAATATAACTCAACACATCTCTCAACTCACAGCAACTCAAAGCAAGCAATGAGGGTTGGAATCTGCTCTGTCGCTGATACAGCATCAAATAGGAGAAGTAGGATATGAAGACTGAGTGACGCAACCCAGACAGACAGAGAGAGAGACCAACAGGAAGACAGGATAGACAGGTGGACAGAAAACAGAGAACAAAGGACCTGAAGAAGACACTGAGTGGTGCCAAAACAGGCCGACAGACAGACAGAGACAAAATACTGAAAGACAGAGGAACCATTACGGACAAACCAAAAGATAGACAGGGCGACCGATGGAACAACAGAGACCCACAGGAAGACAGAAAGGCAGGCACAAAAACACAGAAAGACCAATAATGCTACTCAAAGTGCTTTGACACACAGACAGCTATTTGACAGAATTTCGTCGATATTCACTTAGATCACGCTTAATTCGATCAGTAGTGGTCTGTGAACTAGGGCTGGTAAATGAATATTCAATATTTGAATATTATTCGAATATAAAAATGAATATTCAAATATAAAAATGAATATTCAAATATAAAATGTTTATTAAATGTTTATTTGACAGCGACAATACAAAAAACAATGTATCAAGTTATAAAAACAAACAAAATATATATTTTTTGGATCTGAGCACATCATTTTTGGAGTTAGCTGGTTGGAGTTAGCTGGTTTCTGCCCGACAGCAACGAATTATACAACAACCTCACATGAGCTGCATAGCTTTTTCGTAAAACAATAACTTACTACAGACATGTGTCCTGGGACACACCCAGTGTTGTCACTAAATATAGAAGCCTCAACCAGTGCTCAGTTGAACTTGAACCAAGAGGAGAGGTCTGATTTAACTTGACCCCACAACCACACACACACACACACACACACACACACACACACACACACACACATACACACACACACACACACACACACACACACACACACACACACACACACACACACACACACACACACACCTCTGTCTCTATCGTCTTACGGAGGACCCTGTGTTCTCGCAACCAAGTCAAGTTGCGCGGCAGCAATCAAACACCCTTTATGACTGCACTGGACTGTTCAGTCCTTTGTGCCACCTCGCTGCTTTCAGACATTCAAAGTGAATTGCTTTGCAAGATTCACGCACGTTAGGTTGTTGCCGGGGAAACACTTTTGCGCCATCACAAAAGGCAGCAGCAGTAGCAGCCAGCTGACTACACCAGCTCCCCGTTCCTCACAGAGTTCCTGTGCACTCACTGTCGAATATCCCATCACCCCTCCTCTGCCCCGGGCAATGAAAAGCTAGCCCCACTCCACCCCTCTCTCCCCCATCTCTTTCTGGTGCATGGAGGATGTCCATGTGAGCGGACGGGGAGGTTAGGTGGCGTGGGGAGACGTTGGACAATTCAGCAGTAGAGCCAATGCTGGCCACCAGGCTCACAATGTGAGGTCTCTAGTCTGTATACAGCACTGGACCAACACACAGAGAGTCCTTTCTCATGAGTCCTCTTGCTCAAGCAGTCCCACGCCAGCATTCCTCTGTTCCCCTAATTATGCAGCAAACACATGCCCATTCACGTGCCAATCACGTAACATGGCCACCTCAGCTTCGTGCCACTCAGTAACATGATTAAGGAAGCAAGCCGGAGGGTTTGGTCCAAGAGGGCAAACTTAAAGGAAGGTCAGAGATGAGTTGGAAAGTATTGCATAACAGTGATAATAAAAGTCTGGTTGATTGTGTTGATGTGCCTTGAAGCGACAAACACGGCTCCATGCTGTGTTCCTTGTTCTTTCTTTAACTAAGGTCTAATGAGCCTGGAGCTAGGGTTCATCTCATGTCAGAACCATAATCATATTAATAATATGTTACTGTATTCTATAGAACTTTCCCCCTCAGCCACCTGCACATTTCAACAAGACACTTGAATTTTGCGACAGTGGCAACGAAAAAGTCCCCCTTCACTGGAAGAAACGTCAGGCAGACCCAGGCTCTAGGGTGGGCGACCATCTGCCTCGACCATGTCGGGGGGGAAAGAAAGAGAGAGAGAGAGGAGAGACAGAGGGATAGACAGAGAGGGAGATACAAGCAAATACAAGTAGTAGCAATAACAACTAGAAAAAGTGCTCCTCGGAGCACAGGTCTCCGCCAGGTCAGGTAGGTTATTGTGGCCTCCTGGTGGAGCTATAATAGGCCAATGTGAAAAGGGTGCCATTTCTTTTTAGGCCTTGCATGGCAATAGGACACTGCATTCATGATTTGAGGCATTTTGTTCAAAAAAATTGTTTTGCTAAATTAGACCTGCTGGTGGCGCTATAACAGGCCAATGTTAAAAGGGTGGCATTTGTTCCTCAACATAGTGTGAATGTGCGTGCAAAGTTTGACCGCAATCAGACTGCGTTCATGCTTTGCGGCATTTTGTTCAAAACAAGCCACTACTGCAAACTTTAGATGTGAATCTTAGCCAATCAGGATGGAATATGAAAAATGAAACAGATCCGGTTTGATCACATGACTATAGAGATCATGTGTACCGATTTGCGTGAAATTTGGATAAAATCGGAAAGAGTAATATAAATAAATATGTTTTACATAAGTCGGCCTCCTGGTGGCGCTATAAAAGGCAGAAGTGAAAAATGCAGGGCAAAGGTTTTTCCTTGACCTCTAGGGAGTGCGGGAGTTTTACACAGATCGGTGCAGTTATAGGTAAAAACACAAATGGGCCTGTTATAGCGCCACCATGAGGCTGATTTGAAAATGTTCAAGTGGCATTTCTTCCTCTGCCTAATGGGAATGTGCTTGCAAAATATCATGGAAATTGCATGCTGTGTTCATGATTTGAGGCATTTTGTTCAAAACGGAGCACTCCTACAAACTTTGGAAGCCATTTTTAGCCAATCAAGATGTAATATGAAAAATCTGAAAGACTGGTTTTGTTTAATGACTATAGAGATACTGTGTACTGATTTGCATGATTTTTGGGCAAAATCTGTAGGAGTACATTAAAAAAATATTTTTTGCACAAAGCGGCCTCCTGGTGGCGCTATAACAGGCCTATGTGAAAAATGTGGGGCAGAGGTTCTGCTCTGGCATCCAGGGAGTGTGTGTGCACAGTTTGGCTGCGATCAAGCCAACGGTGCCGGAGATTAGCTGTACACAAAATGACAGAATGACACACGGACGGACGGACGGACGGACGGACACACACACACACACACACACACGGACGGACGGACAGGGGGTAAAACATACTCTCTCGTCATGCCTTTCGGCCTGGCGGAGACAATAATAATAAATATAATAGTGTAAGATAGTGTAGTATATAATAATATAATATAGTTAGTATAACAATAATTTTAGATAGTATATCGTCGGTGTCCGGGACGAACTCCATTTTCAGCTTTTTTTTTTTTTTTTCATAAATCAACGCTATTGAACACCCTTTACGTCTGTGTAAAAAAATCAAAACATTTGAACCAATGAAAAGTATTAAAAAGCGCCTCTGACGAAAACTCCCAACTCCATTGGATCCTCAAACTGTCCGTCAAAAACAAACAACTCCCCCCTCTCCTCTCCAGTGCTGCGTTTTCACAGCATGAGTAGAGCGCGCTGCGCAGTGAGCGAGGAGGAGGATCACGTTACAAACTCCCCGTAGTCTGTTAAAACTATGCAGTGTACCTGTTTATCAAACTTAGCACTGACGCTAATGTTATGAAAACAAGTAATTATATTTCTAAAATCTATGAAGTGTTTAATGAGGAGAGCAATGTGACAAGCATTTCTGTCGCGCTGAAACCTCTCCCTCAGCAGCGAGTGGAGCTATTGTTGTTTGGACAACAACTCCATTTCAGCTTGATTTCTGCTCGTCTGAAACTACTAACTCCACTAGCGCTGGGTAAAGTGTTGATTTACCCGCGATTTGGGTAAAGTGTTGATAATATAATGACACATGCAAGTATCTGACAATATATAAAGTCACTATACCAACTTTGATGAGGCAGTATTGATTTGTTTTACAAATATAAGGTTTTCTTCATTTCCTGAAAAACTTATATTTTGTTTTCTCGTTTCCTGAACAATGAGGGTTTTGGAGTTAGCGGTTTCAGGCTGGACAGCAGAGATATAATGGTATAGTATAATAATGTTAAGATAATATACAGTTGTGGTATAGTAGCAATCCACAGTTGTGTTCCATGGAGAGGCCCGGTCCACCGTCACTGCACTCTTGATGTGTGTGAGCGTGAGAATGTCAGTGCAAGCTGACATGGGGTTTCTATGGCACTGGGAAAAAAAGCACAATAGTTGAAGATTGCCAATCTTCCTAGACTTCAAATGTTACTGTCTTATAAAAGAGAGAGCACTTTCCTTTTTTCTTTTTCCATTGAATTTTTTAATGAGGAATGAAAATGTATGGGACACTCTTGTACACTGTACACTCTTCTCAGTGCAAAATATTTGTTATACACTAAGCACTACCAACATCATGTTGATTATATCTTGGCCACGCACCAACTTTATTCTGTCACAAAGACAGAAAGAAACACTTAGGCAGGAAGGGAGGTGACGGCAGGACCCCTGTTGGGGGAAGTTGAGTGATTATTGGCTCATAGTCAGATCAAGTGCAAAGGCATGAAAACGACACCACTTGAGGTTTTGGACAGGCGATGAAGAGGGACTTCAGTAATCCATTTAAACTCATGTGAGACAATACATTTTCCAGACATTAAACTAACCAAATGTGGAGTTACAAAACACAACAATCTTTAGGAAGCCCACTGACAGAGACGACCTATTGATGTTTGAGACTCACCATCTAATGCCATTAAAAATAAATCTTCCAATTACTCAACTCTAGGTCTACAAAAAGATGGTTTCACCTCACAAAGTGAGAAGAATACACTACACAGGTTCAGAGACGAGGGGTATCCACTATCCAGACTTTCAGAGTCATGCCTTTACTCAGCGATAGAGCATTGAACAAAACCAAATCTAAGGACCTCACAGTGATGAAACGTTGGCGCGTTCTGGCATCTGACAGAACACAAAATAATAACTTTCAACATCTTCCTTTGTTCACTTTCAAAATAATAAGAAAAGAAAGAAATTGGTAGACAAGCAGACCAAAAGCATTCATTTCAGGAAATTTCCCTTGTAGATTATGCACCTCTTGTTCCACCATGGTGAAAACTGATAAACTCCATTACAGGCATAGAGGAAAAGAGAACAAAATCATGTCTCTAATTGTTAGAAAGGCCACACTGACCTTACCTAATGATCGTGTGTATTGCCTCGAGGTCACACCGACCTTAATTAATAATTGTGTTCATTGCCTCCTGCTTCGGATTGGTTATTGATTCATACTAGTTTACTCTGATCACAGGTGCTATTCATTTGATTAAGCTACTTATACCAGCTGTTACTAATTGTTTTTGGCTCAGTTATAGTTTGACCTGGCTGGGAATTAGTCCCTCTCTCACTTTTCAGTTAAACTGTGTGCTACAGGCTCCTTCTATTCTTTCTTTTATGATGTGTGTGGATGCACAAAGACCACAGTTTTAATAAACCCCCTCAGCTGGAAAAGTCTTGTTCCTTGCGTCACTCTAAACCACATTCCCTGGAGACCCCTGTCTCCTTTACACTAATCATTTGCAATACAACTCAGTGAAGAACCTGATGTATGTTGAAATGTGCTTAGATTATTGTTGACTATTGTTTATTGTGGTTTATTCCCATTTTTTAATTATGCTTAATTACTATATATATTTCAATTTACACATACATCTTCTCAGGTGTAGGTGTCATCACAACGATTAGCAATTGGTAATCAGAAAGTATATCCACCTGTTATACACCCTTCCCCCTTTAAAGGGGGAATTAATGTTGTCATTTTAGTCTGGTTCACTATGTAATTTTGTTGAAGATTTGCAAAACTATATGTAGCCAGTCAGAGTGATCCTCAAGGGCCACCATAGGACAGCTGCACATTTCCTCATTGACAATCAGGCAGATTGTATAAATGCCCTGCAGTCTATACCAAACATAGGCTGCTTGGTGGTGACTGGCTGTGGGTCCTTAGACCTGGGTCTCCTCTCCTGTTTTTATTCTTTCTTTGCTCTGTTGGGGTGAGTTATGTGTGTGTGTGTATGCTTTAATGATGCCTTATTTTCTGATATTTATAATGACATCATCTTATGATCACTCAGGTTGATCCATGCCTCACTGATGTCCTGTGCCGAGTTGCATTTATGTTGCAAGAGGGTATAAGAACACAGACAATTTAAGGTACACAAACAAACCACTTGTTGAAATAATTTATGTATTGTTTTACTGTATGTATTGTTTGTATATTGTACTAAGTGTTTGTTTTTATATTCCTCTTTAGATCTTGCCACTGCTGTTTTGTTTAGTTTGATTTTAGTATTATATTTGAGCCATTTCTTGTTTATTAATCTGTGTTTGTTTCCTTTCCCCCACATGTACTGAGCCCTGTATTTCACCCAGAGTCTGAGTGAGCCGAGTGGTGCAGGCAACCTATGACGAGGGGTTTCACTAGGTCTCACATTCTATAGTCCACAGCCCTAAGGTTTGTTTGGTTGTGATCGTGTACACCCTTTTTCACAGTGGCGCTTTTGATTATTTCCTGCATGCTGTGTGTGCGCTCTTGCTGTATGATATTAGGCTGGGCATAGAATAGTAGCCTAGGTTAGCTGCCCCTGTTACTGGTTGTCGCCCACTGGCCAAAAGACTCTGCTTATGTGTAGTATATCTATATATTTTGGTTTCTAAATTATGCTACATAATGGTAACTGTACATTGCTAACTTATTATTGAAAGCTTGTGATTTTAATTAGGATTTTAATAAATACTACATCATTGCATTTTAGTTTTAGTGTATGCAGTGTCTTATCTCGTTCTAAATAAATGAATGTGTTTGGGGACACTCACGTTTCTGTCTCATTGATCTTATCTGTGTTTTGGGGAACCCGATTTATATAAAGGTTATTAATTCTATTCCTTGATACAAACAACATCAAGGTGGCGTAGTCGTACATTTATTATCAATAAGAGTAAATTCCTTGCTCGACACCCGGTTACATTCTGGCGTAGTCGGCAGGACTTCAATGAGACTAAAGAGACGTGAGGTTTTATTTTTATTTTTGTTGAAATGGCTCAAAGTTAAGTATAGGAAACAAAACAGCAGTTGGTGCTCCGTGGGACCCCCTAACTGCTCCCATCCTCCCCGGTGTGACAGCGGAAGTGCCTGACTAACCTGTGTCAGTATTGGCTGTTTTGCTATGGCTAGTGAGCGCCAGGAAAGCGTATTGGGGCAGCAACTTGGTGTTGTTTCTCCATGCAATGTCAACAGGGACATTTTACCTCCTGAATATCTGCTCTATGTACCCAGAGAGAGGAAATGTCCCTTATTTAGGGGGACCTCTGGGATTTTAGTAGAGGATTGGGTTGAGGAGGTAAGGGCTACAATAAGGACTCTACATCTAAGACCTACTGATCAGGCTGATTTCATTTATGACCATCTGGAGGGGGAGGCTAAAAATGAGATCAGGTACAGGCCCAGGGAAAATCGAGAAGACCCAGAATGTTTAATAGCTATTCTCCAGGATGTGTATGGCTGTTCTACACCGTATGTCTCCCTTCAACAGAGCTTCTTAGCTAGGAAGCAGCTGGAGGGAGAGTCGTTGCAACAATATTCCCATTCTTTATGTTATTTAATGGAGAAACTTGAACGCTGTGTCCCAGATGGAATGCCTAACTTTGCCACCCTGCTGCGTGACCAATTTGTTGAGCATATCAGTGATCCTGACCTCTGCAGGGAGCTGAAGCGCATTGTACGTGAACATCCTGACTATTCCCTCCTACAGATCAGGGCTGAGGCCATCCGTTGGGAGCGGGAGGGGCATTCAGCCGAATCTAGAGGTAGGAGTCACTCTCTCCCTGTTCTATGTGCCACTCATCATGTGGGTAAGGTGCCACCTAACCCTACTAGTGCAGAGATGACGGTGATCAAGAACATGTTGCAGCAACAGCAAGAGCAGCTAAACAAACTTGCACAAAGCCTCCTAGCATTACAGATAGCCCCTACACCCCGCCAGCCTAACTACTCAGGTAAAGTTATTTGCAGGCGTTGCCAGAAGCGAGGTCACTGTGCCAGGGAGTGCGGCAACACTCGTGTTGCTCCAGCGAGGCAGCAACCGAGGGATTACCAATCCACCGGCGCCTGGGCGCAGGCCCGTAACAGAACCCAGCAGCCTGTGACTGTGCTGCAAGCTGCAGGTGTGAGACAGCAAACAGCCACCCAGGCAGCCAATTCCACACTTTCAGAATGGTCAAATGTTGACCTGGCTGCACTACAATTGGCTGATCCCGCTATAGGTGCTCTTCAGTTCTGGCAGGAACAACGTATGCCTGGGCGCAGTGAGAAGCAAGGCCTCCCTTCCGAAACCCTGGGTCTCCTGACTCAGTGGGATTGTCTCACCCTAGAGGACGGGCTGCTGCACAGGATGTATAGAAGGCCAGATGGAAGGGGCAAAGTACATCAGTTTTTACTTCCAGAGTGTCTGAGGCGGGAGGTCTTCCAACAGCTACACTACAACCATGGTCACCAGAGCACGGAGAGAACCACTCAGCTGATACGGCAGAGCTGCTATTGGCCGGGCATGGGGCAGACCATCAAACGATGGTGCCAGCTGTGTGAGCGATGCAGCTTCAAAGACAGTCTGCCTCGGGAAAGGGCCCCTACCCTGCAACAGATCATCAGGCCCCCTAAGCCAAGGGGCTGTGTGTACTCTGAAGTGTCTAACGGTCCAGGTTATGCAGATGAGGACGAAGAGAACGGCAAGCTTTACATCATGGTGGGCCCTGCTGACCCCACAAGGCCACATCCAGATGCCCTGGTAGCAGTCCCTGTCATTGACGCCCCATCCCCTGGCCCCTCGGTATTGATTCCTCCTCCTGCCCAGGTGCATCCACCAGCCCCTCCCTGTGAAGTGGTACGAAGGTCTGCCCGTGAGACAGCCGGCAGACACTCAAATCTCCACCATCTACCAGTGACGCTGGGGGGTGGGATTATGAATTCCCGGGTGCCTGTTGTAAGCAACTCAACATCAGCTATGTTTAGGCCTTGGTGTCAGGCTAGTTCATTGTCGGGACGCCAATTAAAAAAAAAAATGGGGGTAGATGTAGCCAGTCAGAGTGATCCTCAAGGGCCACCATAGGACAGCTGCACATTTCCTCATTGACAATCAGGCAGATTGTATAAATGCCCTGCAGTCTATACCAAACATAGGCTGCTTGGTGGTGACTGGCTGTGGGTCCTTAGACCTGGGTCTCCTCTCCTGTTTTTATTCTTTCTTTGCTCTGTTGGGGTGAGTTATGTGTGTGTGTATGCTTTAATGATGCCTTATTTTCTGATATTTATAATGACATCATCTTATGATCACTCAGGTTGATCCATGCCTCACTGATGTCCTGTGCCGAGTTGCATTTATGTTGCAAGAGGGTATAAGAACACAGACAATTTAAGGTACACAAACAAACCACTTGTTGAAATAATTTATGTATTGTTTTACTGTATGTATTGTTTGTATATTGTACTAAGTGTTTGTTTTTATATTCCTCTTTAGATCTTGCCACTGCTGTTTTGTTTAGTTTGATTTTAGTATTATATTTGAGCCATTTCTTGTTTATTAATCCGTGTTTGTTTCCTTTCCCCCACATGTACTGAGCCCTGTATTTCACCCAGAGTCTGAGTGAGCCGAGTGGTGCAGGCAACCTATGACGAGGGGTTTCACTAGGTCTCACATTCTATAGTCCACAGCCCTAAGGTTTGTTTGGTTGTGATCGTGTACACCCTTTTTCACAGTGGCGCTTTTGATTATTTCCTGCATGCTGTGTGTGCGCTCTTGCTGTATGATATTAGGCTGGGCATAGAATAGTAGCCTAGGTTAGCTGCCCCTGTTACTGGTTGTCGCCCACTGGCCAAAAGACTCTGCTTATGTGTAGTATATCTATATATTTTGGTTTCTAAATTATGCTACATAATGGTAACTGTACATTGCTAACTTATTATTGAAAGCTTGTGATTTTAATTAGGATTTTAATAAATACTACATCATTGCATTTTAGTTTTAGTGTATGCAGTGTCTTATCTCGTTCTAAATAAATGAATGTGTTTGGGGACACTCACGTTTCTGTCTCATTGATCTTATCTGTGTTTTGGGGAACCCGATTTATATAAAGGTTATTAATTCTATTCCTTGATACAAACAACATCAAGGTGGCGTAGTCGTACATTTATTATCAATAAGAGTAAATTCCTTGCTCGACACCCGGTTACATTCTGGCGTAGTCGGCAGGACTTCAATGAGACTAAAGAGACGTGAGGTTTTATTTTTATTTTTGTTGAAATGGCTCAAAGTTAAGTATAGGAAACAAAACAGCAGTTGGTGCTCCGTGGGACCCCCTAACTGCTCCCATCCTCCCCGGTGTGACAGCGGAAGTGCCTGACTAACCTGTGTCAGTATTGGCTGTTTTGCTATGGCTAGTGAGCGCCAGGAAAGCGTATTGGGGCAGCAACTTGGTGTTGTTTCTCCATGCAATGTCAACAGGGACATTTTACCTCCTGAATATCTGCTCTATGTACCCAGAGAGAGGAAATGTCCCTTATTTAGGGGGACCTCTGGGATTTTAGTAGAGGATTGGGTTGAGGAGGTAAGGACTCTACATCTAAGACCTACTGATCAGGCTGATTTCATTTATGACCATCTGGAGGGGGAGGCTAAAAATGAGATCAGGTACAGGCCCAGGGAAAATCGAGAAGACCCAGAATGTTTAATAGCTATTCTCCAGGATGTGTATGGCTGTTCTACACCGTATGTCTCCCTTCAACAGAGCTTCTTAGCTAGGAAGCAGCTGGAGGGAGAGTCGTTGCAACAATATTCCCATTCTTTATGTTATTTAATGGAGAAACTTGAACGCTGTGTCCCAGATGGAATGCCTAACTTTGCCACCCTGCTGCGTGACCAATTTGTTGAGCATATCAGTGATCCTGACCTCTGCAGGGAGCTGAAGCGCATTGTACGTGAACATCCTGACTATTCCCTCCTACAGATCAGGGCTGAGGCCATCCGTTGGGAGCGGGAGGGGCATTCAGCCGAATCTAGAGGTAGGAGTCACTCTCTCCCTGTTCTATGTGCCACTCATCATGTGGGTAAGGTGCCACCTAACCCTACTAGTGCAGAGATGACGGTGATCAAGAACATGTTGCAGCAACAGCAAGAGCAGCTAAACAAACTTGCACAAAGCCTCCTAGCATTACAGATAGCCCCTACACCCCGCCAGCCTAACTACTCAGGTAAAGTTATTTGCAGGCGTTGCCAGAAGCGAGGTCACTGTGCCAGGGAGTGCGGCAACACTCGTGTTGCTCCAGCGAGGCAGCAACCGAGGGATTACCAATCCACCGGCGCCTGGGCGCAGGCCCGTAACAGAACCCAGCAGCCTGTGACTGTGCTGCAAGCTGCAGGTGTGAGACAGCAAACAGCCACCCAGGCAGCCAATTCCACACTTTCAGAATGGTCAAATGTTGACCTGGCTGCACTACAATTGGCTGATCCCGCTATAGGTGCTCTTCTTCAGTTCTGGCAGGAACAACGTATGCCTGGGCGCAGTGAGAAGCAAGGCCTCCCTTCCGAAACCCTGGGTCTCCTGACTCAGTGGGATCGTCTCACCCTAGAGGACGGGCTGCTGCACAGGATGTATAGAAGGCCAGATGGAAGGGGCAAAGTACATCAGTTTTTACTTCCAGAGTGTCTGAGGCGGGAGGTCTTCCAACAGCTACACTACAACCATGGTCACCAGAGCACGGAGAGAACCACTCAGCTGATACGGCAGAGCTGCTATTGGCCGGGCATGGGGCAGACCATCAAACGATGGTGCCAGCTGTGTGAGCGATGCAGCTTCAAAGACAGTCTGCCTCGGGAAAGGGCCCCTACCCTGCAACAGATCATCAGGCCCCCTAAGCCAAGGGGCTGTGTGTACTCTGAAGTGTCTAACGGTCCAGGTTATGCAGATGAGGACGAAGAGAACGGCAAGCTTTACATCATGGTGGGCCCTGCTGACCCCACAAGGCCACATCCAGATGCCCTGGTAGCAGTCCCTGTCATTGACGCCCCATCCCCTGGCCCCTCGGTATTGATTCCTCCTCCTGCCCAGGTGCATCCACCAGCCCCTCCCTGTGAAGTGGTACGAAGGTCTGCCCGTGAGACAGCCGGCAGACACTCAAATCTCCACCATCTACCAGTGACGCTGGGGGGTGGGATTATGAATTCCCGGGTGCCTGTTGTAAGCAACTCAACATCAGCTATGTTTAGGCCTTGGTGTCAGGCTAGTTCATTGTCGGGACGCCAATTAAAAAAAAAAATGGGGGTAGATGTAGCCAGTCAGAGTGATCCTCAAGGGCCACCATAGGACAGCTGCACATTTCCTCATTGACAATCAGGCAGATTGTATAAATGCCCTGCAGTCTATACCAAACATAGGCTGCTTGGTGGTGACTGGCTGTGGGTCCTTAGACCTGGGTCTCCTCTCCTGTTTTTATTCTTTCTTTGCTCTGTTGGGGTGAGTTATGTGTGTGTGTGTATGCTTTAATGATGCCTTATTTTCTGATATTTATAATGACATCATCTTATGATCACTCAGGTTGATCCATGCCTCACTGATGTCCTGTGCCGAGTTGCATTTATGTTGCAAGAGGGTATAAGAACACAGACAATTTAAGGTACACAAACAAACCACTTGTTGAAATAATTTATGTATTGTTTTACTGTATGTATTGTTTGTATATTGTACTAAGTGTTTGTTTTTATATTCCTCTTTAGATCTTGCCACTGCTGTTTTGTTTAGTTTGATTTTAGTATTATATTTGAGCCATTTCTTGTTTATTAATCCGTGTTTGTTTCCTTTCCCCCACATGTACTGAGCCCTGTATTTCACCCAGAGTCTGAGTGAGCCGAGTGGTGCAGGCAACCTATGACGAGGGGTTTCACTAGGTCTCACATTCTATAGTCCACAGCCCTAAGGTTTGTTTGGTTGTGATCGTGTACACCCTTTTTCACAGTGGCGCTTTTGATTATTTCCTGCATGCTGTGTGTGCGCTCTTGCTGTATGATATTAGGCTGGGCATAGAATAGTAGCCTAGGTTAGCTGCCCCTGTTACTGGTTGTCGCCCACTGGCCAAAAGACTCTGCTTATGTGTAGTATATCTATATATTTTGGTTTCTAAATTATGCTACATAATGGTAACTGTACATTGCTAACTTATTATTGAAAGCTTGTGATTTTAATTAGGATTTTAATAAATACTACATCATTGCATTTTAGTTTTAGTGTATGCAGTGTCTTATCTCGTTCTAAATAAATTAATGTGTTTGGGGACACTCACGTTTCTGTCTCATTGATCTTATCTGTGTTTTGGGGAACCCGATTTATATAAAGGTTATTAATTCTATTCCTTGATACAAACAACATCAAGGTGGCGTAGTCGTACATTTATTATCAATAAGAGTAAATTCCTTGCTCGACACCCGGTTACATATACATTTTTGGAAAGGTTATTGTCTAAGGAATCAGAAAATCAATGTTTGCATTTGCCCAGATGTGTATATGGCGGCCATATTGGCAATTATAAAATGGCCACCCTAAAATGTACGTTTTTTAATATCTCGGCCTCTAAATAAGCTGGAACATTGATTTTAACTCTTAAACCTACATTTTCAGTGTCGAGGAATCCAATGGTGGTAATTATAAAGCTACAACACTTTACAATATTAACCCTTAGATGCATGACTGAGTCCAAAATGACCAGATGTGGTTGTTTTCTTGCAATATCTTTGTAATTAAAAAAACATTTATCAATTAATATTGAAGATTTGCAAAACTATACATTTTTGGAAAGGTTATTGTCTAAGGAATCATAAAATCAATGTTTGCATTTGCCCAGATGTCTGTGGCCATATTGGAATTGACAAAATGGCCGCCGTAAAATGTATGTTTTGTAATATCTTGGCTTCTAAATAAGATGGAACATTGTTTTTAATGGCTAAACCTACATTTTCAGGGTCAAGGAATCCAATGGTGCAAGTTATCATTTTTTGTAACATCCCATTGACATAATCCATCATATGGGTAAAAATAGCACAGCCCAGGCAGTCAGTCAGATACTAACTCAGTGTTCTTTTTATTTATTTTAACTGTGAACTTTGGATGTTTGTGTAACCATCTTAAACATCATGACATGTGTAATCTTAGACAGTCTCTATCCATCATCATCATCATCATCATCATCATCATCATCATCACTTTCGTGCATCACAGCTTGGGAATCATCATCGTTCTGGCACTGGCTGCTGCACTGACACATTTCAGTACAGGCTAAGTCCTTAGCTTTGCAGGAACATCTGCCAGAAGAACAGTCTGATTTGCACTTGCATTGAACCATCTCAAGGATGGCCTTTGGAGCTGGGAGGACCTCTGTGGTCGTTGGTTTCAGCATGCCACCCGAGTGTTTGAAGTACCCATTTTGCAGGGGATCCAGCTGTGGATCCTGCAGAGCAATGGCTGCTTGTGCCCATGCCCTTGTTTGGACATGGACTCTCAAAATGTGCTGTTTCAGAGCTCCAGGTGTTGGAGGGAGCTTGTCACTTTCTGCCCTGTGCTTGCAGAACAGATGCCATCGCAGTTCAGGGATTGTCTTGATGTTGATACCCTTGGGTGAGTAAGCTGCACATACAAAGGACTCCAGTGTTGACAGCATTCCTTCTGTCACTTCTGCTTCATCCAAAAGCATCTGCAGAGCTTTGATAATATCGCCATCCGTTTTGAGGTAGACCTGCAGCCAGGTTGCCTTGCTTATACGGGAGAACCTCCCTGTGTTGTCGGCCCCAGTGAATGCATGGAAGGCTGGCAAAGCCTTTGCTCTTTCTTTACCTAGAGCTCGCCACAATCTTCAATCTGCACAACACCAGAGGCCATAGAAATGGACGTGTTCATCAGCAGGAGGTCATAGTTTGCTGTGACTAGCACTAAAACGTCCGTATCTGGGGAGAAAAATACCAACGGTGCATCAGGTGGGTTTCGCTGTGAAGCCAGCACAGCCTGGTGGATCAGCAGTGTGTCTGCTTCTTCGTGGTTATTTTCTTCAAAGACCAGGTCTTTGTTGCTCCTGGTGTATCTAGAAGCAGACGTGATGATCAGCTTGGAGGATCCCCTGTTGTACTCTAGTGTTTTGGTATCAAGATAGTCAGTCAGATCAGCCTTCGTCTTGTCATGGGAGAGGAACCTGCTCATCGGGATGTGTTTGATGGTAGGCAAGGCAACCTGGCTGCAGGTCTACCTCAAAACGGATGAAGATGTTATCAATGCTCTACAGATGCTTTTGGATGAAGCAGAAGTGATGGAAGGAATGCTGTCAACACTGGAGTCCTTACAGCTTACTCACCCAAGGGTATCAACATCAAGACAATCCCTGAACTGCGATGGCATCTGTTCTGCAAACACAGGGCAGAAAGTGACAAGCTCCCTCCAACACCTGGAGCTCTGAAGCAGCACATCTTGAGAATCCATGTCCAAACAAGGGCATGGGCACAAGCAGCCATTAATATGCAGGATCCACAGTTGCATCCCCTGCAAAATGGGTACTTCAAACACTTGGATGGCATGCTGAAACCAACGACCACAGAGGTCCTCCCAGCCCAAAAGGCCATCCTTGAGATGGTTCAATGCAAGTGTAAATCTGACTGTTCTTCTGGCAGATGTTCCTGCAAAGCTAAGGACTTAGCCTATACTGAAATGTGTCATTGCAGCAGCCAGTGTCAGAACGATGACGATTCCCAAGCTGTGACGCACGAAAGTGATGATGATGATGATGATGATTATGATGATGCATAGACTGTCTAAGATTACACATGTCATGATGTTTAAGATGGTTACACAAACATCCAAAGTTCACAGTTAAAAGAAATAAAAAGAACACTGAGTTAGTATCTGACTGACTGCCTGGGCTGTGCTGTTTTTACCCATATGATGGATTATGTCAATGGGATGATACAAAAAATGAAATGATAACTTGCACCATTGGATTCCTTGACCCTGAAAATGTAGGTTTAGCCATTAAAAACAATGTTCCATCTTATTTAGAAGCCAAGATATTACAAGACATACATTTTACGGCGGCCATTTTGTCAATTCCAATATGGCCACAGACATCTGGGCAAATGCAAACATTGATTTTATGATTTCTTAGACAATAACCTTTCCAAAAATGTATAGTTTTGCAAATCTTCAATATGAATTGATAAATGTTTTTTAATTACAAAGATATTGCAAGAAAACAACCACATCTGGTCATTTTGGACTCAGTCATGCATCTAAGGGTTAATATTGTAAAGTTTTGTAGCTTTATAATTACCACCATTGGATTCCTCAACACTGAAAATGTAGGTTTAGGAGTTAAAATCAATGTTCCAGCTTATTTAGAGGCCGAGATATTAAAAAACGTACATTTTAGGGTGGCCATTTTGTAATTGCCAATATGGCCGCCATATACACATCTGGGCAAATGCAAACATTGATTTTCTGATTCCTTAGACAATAACCTTTCCAAAAATGTATAGTTTTGCAAATCTTCAAAAAAATCCGACAACATTGTAAATCTAAGCATAAGGAACCAGACTATTTGTACACACTGATGAAGGCTGGATGGCCGAAAATGTTCTGTAATTACATAATGGACGATTAAAGAACAAGTTGAAGTAGAAGAACTGATTCTTTCGGAATGCAAATATTTTTCATTGATATGAAAATGACACCAGCCACCAGATTAAATGAGGTTATCGATGGAGGTCATGTGCAAGGCCAGTGGCTAAAGCCCCAATCGTAAACAAATAAAGCTGTTTATTTGTTTTACCTTGTAATCTGAATGTAGTGGGGGAAGCTTAAAACAAAAGAGGATCAGCTCATTGACATGTCCACAGACTCTGCCAATTCTGTCATTTTATGAAGCACTTGTTAAGTTCTGGATGAGTCGTCAGACACAATTCATAGAGCTTACAGTAAAAGCAAATGTATTTTACCTTTTGTAACTAACATATCACTGTGAGAGTGGTATTTCCACACTGGCACACCTGAAGAATTTGTACAGGGCAAGGACGGAGCCAGAAAATGACATAATAGTCTGTCCCTGTCCACCACTATAGCCAAGAAGAGACATGGACCTGTAATTATGGTCCATGGACCAATGAACCAGTACACTAAATGACCTGCTGACCTAAGATGACGCGCCAATGTTGTCATTTACTGGGAAGTCGAAGGTCAAGAAGTTCCACAGAAAAGTGTTATGGGAAAATTATACAGTATATCCAGTCAAGGTGAAGCTGATTAGAACCAATATGTTTGTTTGTCGAATCCAACCGCATCAAAAACAAAAACAAATTACAGATAGAATGGAATAATGAAATAATAGCACCCATACAATCATAAATGATAAATCAATATTTGACAGTCCAATACTGCCATAACAAAAGGGAGTAAGAATCTCAAGAAGGGAAAGTATCGTGCAATATCAAGCAGTCATTATTTAATTTTAAGCTTTCCCCCCACACCATGCCTATTAAATAAAACACTTTCTTAAATTTGATGGACTTATGAAGTATTAGTTAAACATATTTTAATACATTTAACAAAGGTACAATTAATATGTATTTGCATTTTTTTTTTTATGTGTGTGAATTTAATCAGAATTTTCAGCATTGTAGTTACAGGAAGAGTTAGAATATGGAAAGAGAGAATAGAGAAGAAAGATAAC
The DNA here is from genome assembly GCF_963280865.1 of Gymnoscopelus braueri. NCBI lineage: Eukaryota > Metazoa > Chordata > Actinopteri > Myctophiformes > Myctophidae > Gymnoscopelus > Gymnoscopelus braueri. The sequence goes on from NC_137604.1 coordinate 38,264,468, forward strand.
AGGAGGCACAGTCAAATCAAGTAAAAATCCAATATACAGTAAATAAGGGCTGGTGGAAAACATATCCAGCAAATAAAAATAGTAGCAGGTATATAAAATCACAGATTAATGTGCATGGTTAAAGTGACATGGATAAGAAAGAAATCAGCAGCTATGAAAACACATGAAAAAGCAGGGGGCATAAAATCATCGTTTCATGTGCTTAGTTAAAGTGGCTCGGCCATTCTATCTCTATGGTAAGTCTGTGGTGCTGTTCCTCACTCGGCCAGCCAATCAAAGGGCTAGCTCACTTTTGCAGAATCAGCCATCTTTTGTTTGGCGTTTCTGCGGACAGGATCACAGAGTGGTAAATATGTTTTTATTTACTGATAGAACACAAAAGTACATTACTAAACACACATGTATGACATAGTGTGTTTAGTCAGAATGCTATGCTGGCTGTGTTCGAAATCGTTATTGGAAGTTTGAAACGCTATCCAATTCGCTTTGTAATTTGCATATCCGGTCTAGAGCGGACACGGAAACAGCTGTTTGTGTTCATGTACTGTATGTGTGAGTGGAAATAATCAGATACAGTAGGTGGGATCTAAGCCCAGAACGAACGGTAAACAGAATGCTCTGTTTAAACTGCTCGCATACTACTACTTATCAGTGTGTCGTTGTCTGATAAGCCGTCTATTTGATTGATGAATGGCCCAAACAACACAGTTTACCGAGACCACCCATCCCCCATCTGACGACGTTGTCAGCGCTCTGTCTGATACAATAGCCTAGTTAAATTGTTAGATCATTAGAAACTCTGCGCTCAGGTCAGGATTGTATTACATAAAAATGAATAGCTTAATAAGAATGACATTCGCTATGTCTCTGAAACAGTGTAGTTGACAATACTTTTCAAGGGGTTTAGCTTGCTGTGAGCTGATATATATGACTGTGTCATTTCTTGTTTTCACCTTGAGCAGTTAAGAAACACACTACTACTCTGCCTGCTACTGTCCTGGCTCTTCAAAGGCTCTGGGGGGAAGTGTTAACTAACTCACACCTCTCTCAGCTATTGGCCAGCAGACTATTGGCAGCCTGAGGTCCTAATAGTGTGCCATAGCTGTGCCCAACAGACCTAGCCCCCCCTGCCTTTTGGGTGAGTCAGGGATGACGAAAGGCTAAGGGAGTACACCCCAACAAAAAGGCAAACCATGGCCTTGTGGGTAATGTCCGGGAGGACAAATAGGTTAAGGGAGCACACCTGACAGAAAAGCAACCTGATTACCCAGCCACTGGGGATGCACAAGTCGGTCCCAAGCCTGGTTAAATTGGGTAGGGTTGCATCAGGAAAGGTGTGTAAAACCTGCGGCAAATCAAATATGCGGACAACAAAACAGATTTCCATGCCAGATCGGTTGCGGTCCGGATTACCAACAACCGCCACCGGTACTGTAAAACAGGGTACCAGCAGAAAGTATGCTACTGTTGGGCGAAGAAGGAGCGGTGGAAGGCAGTTCCGGAGGCAGCAGAGAGGAGGAAAGGTAAGAGGGTGGGGGTGAAAGTAGTTACTTAAAATGTGGGCACTATGACAGGCAAGGGCAGAGAGCTAGCTGATATGATGGAAAGATGGAGGGTAGATATGTGCGTCCAAGAGACCAGATGGAAGGGGAGCAAGGCCAGGAGTATCGGAGGGGGTTTTAAACTGTTCTACCACAATGTGGACGGGAGGAGAAATGGCTTACTGTAGGTATAATCCTAAATGAAGAGTATATCTTGCAGTTAGGATGCAAGGAGTAGAGGTGGCAAAGGTGAAGGAGTTTAAATACCTGGGTCAACTATCCAAAGTAATGGGGAGTGTGGAAGAGAGGTGAAAAGGAGAGTGCAGGCATGATGGAACGGATGGAGGAAAGTGTCAGGAGTTATCTGTGACAGAAGGGTACCAGCAAGAGTGAGAGGGAAGATGTATAAGACAGTAGTGAGACCTGCCATGCTGTGCGGCTTGGAAGCGGTGGCACTGATGAAAAGACAGGAGGCGGAGCTGGAAGTGTCAGAATTAAGGATGCTACGATTCTCATTAGGAGTGACAAGGTAGTTAAAGAAAAACAGCAATGTAAAGCAGCGGGTATTGAGTCACCATCTCTTGTGCATGATATCAACTAAGTATATATTAACTCAATGGTTCCCAAACTGGGGGTCCCCAAATTATTTTGTGAGGTTCCCATATGATTAGCTTAACATTGTTTTCTCACTCAGCAGCAAACAAACCAATATAGAGTATAAGTGTATACAGGGTATCTGTACAATTCTAAAGGTACAATTTAATGACTTTTAAACTTTAAGACATTTTTAATACTAAATTGTCAAATATTACGTACGAAATAGGCAAACGTTGTGGAAAATAGCCGATCTACAAGCTCACAACGTGGTGAGCTTGTAGATCGGCTATTTTCACAATATTTATCTGTGGAACCGAGTCAAATTAAATGTAATGCCTACAATTCCAAGTGCTTGTCAGGGTCCTCAGTTCAAATATGATTATTTTGGGGCGTCCCGGCCTGAAAGGTTTGGGTACCCTTGCATTAACTAATAGTGTCTGTTAGTGCTGCAGCAGACAGTGCTGCACTAACTAATGTATACTAAGTGATATGCCTGAGGGAATACATGATGACAGGGCTCAGTCAGCACTTGTTCAGCAGTCTGATCGTTGTCAGGTGAAAACTGTTCAGAATTCTGGTGGAATGCCTTCTGATACACATATCGCTTGCCCCGGCAACAGCAGTGTCAACAGGTTGTGGCTGGCATGGCGAGTGTCCTTGATGATCCGCCCAGCCATGGCTATCAGCAATATTACACTGATGTAAATAGGCTGTGATATGTACTGAATGCTCTGTCCTGCCCTCTGACTTCTCTGTCTTGCGTTTGATTGTTTATTCATTGGAACTTTTATGCAGTGGTTCTCAAACGTTTTAATGTCAAGGACCCCCCAAATTGATATGTATTTGTCCACAGACCCCCTTCTTTTTGTGCCAGGGACCCCATAAGAGAGAAGACACTTCAGGTTTAAAATATACTATTCTTCTCTGCTCTACTCTACTCTACTCTACTCTATTCATTCTACCAGTTCTCCATGACTTGTTTGGACCTGTGAGATAAACTCACTTGACCGTGATTGCTGGCTCAGCCTCATGTTCACCTCTCATACAGTTACGGTGTCATTGGCTATGCAAAGCAGAACAGACAAAAAGTTGATGACATCTGTGGAAGTGAAACCATATGTGACTGAATTATGTCACTTGACCTCATGATCGAAACCCTGAGACCAAATGCATGGAGGTAACCTTTCTGAGATGTTGAAGTGTCAACTCCCCCCAGAAAGCCCATGAAACTAAGAAAACAGCCAGCACACAGTAAATGCCCTTTTCACATATATTTTTATTTTACCTCTCCACGGACAGAGCAACAGACGTGTTTGTTTCAACAGGTCTTCCACAGTGTAGCCAAAAAGCCCAAAACAGGCTTCCCCTGCATCTTGCGGAGCTTCCTGCTCAGCACCTTGAAACTCCTGTAGACAGACACACGTGTACATACTGTAGGCACACAGACATACGCATAGTAACTGTATACTACGACAATGAGAATTATGGTTTTATGTTTCAAAACACACACACACACACACACACACACACACACACACACACACACACACACACACACACACACACACACACACACACACACACACACACACACACACACACACACCACACACACACACCCACACACACACATTAGGCTATATAGGTAGTTACATTAGCTGTGTGGAAAATAATAATAGGCCTATTAATCAATAAAGCTTGAGTGATGTATAGATAGATAGATAGATAGATAGATAGATAGATAGATAGATAGATAGATAGATAGATAGATAGATAGATATACACTTTTTTAATCCCGAAGGAATTGTGTTCTGTTCAACGGCTCCAGTTTGATTGTACAAAATACATTCATACAGATTTGTCAGTAAAAGAAGCATGATGATAATATATAAAAAATACATTACATCAATAGAAATAGAATGCAGTGGAAAAACTACAAGTTATAAGATCTAAAAGTAAAGAAACACAACACAGTTAAAAAACAACAACTATATCTACAATATAAATGAGCTGACCCCCCTCCCACCTCCTCTTCCCCCAGTGCTTCATCGTACAGTCTAATGTCCCTTGGGATAAAGGAGTTCTTAAATCTGTCTGTGCTACACTTCTGTGATCCAAACCACTGAAAATCACTGAATGTGCTCTTCTGTGAGAAAGGGCTGTGTGCAGTGGGTGGCTGGCATCATCCAGTATGGATACTGTCTTATAGCCAAAGTCCTCTTCTCTGCCATTGTGTGTCCTTCTGTCTAGCATTGCCTCCCCAGCAAACCACAGCATAAAAAAGGACGCTGGAAACCGCTGTCTGATAGAACATCTGCAGGAGCTTCCTGCAGATGTTGAAAGAAGTCAGTCTCCTCAAGAAATACAGTCTACTCTGTCCCTTCTTGTAAAAACAGTCTGTGTTTTCTAACCAGTCCAATTTGTAGTCAAGCTGCACCCCCCACTTGTATGACTCGACCACCTCAACCTCCAACCCCCCCGATGGAAACTGGCTGTGGGGTGGGGCGGGGTCTCCGAAAGTCAATCACAATCTCCTTGGTTTTGGAGACGTTGAGCTGTAGCTGGTTCAGCCGACTCCAGCCCACAACGTCCTCAATCAGTTTCCTGTACTCTTCCCCCTTGATACACTGACGAAGGCAGTGTCATCAGAGAACTTCTTCAGGTGGCATATCTCCGAGCAGTGTGTGAAATCTGCTGTGTACAGGGTGAAGAGAAAGGGGGGGGGGGGTGGAGTGCTCCAATGCATGCAGCTACACCAAAATATGGAGTATGTTGTCTAACCTCAATGTGTCGTCATGGCATCAGGTGCAAACAAATCTCCATATATTGGCACACATTGGTGCATTCCCAAATACTGATGTCATCAGGGATCTCCATATATGGGCATATAAGGGACAAGGACTGATAGATAGGCCTACAGAGATCTCCACATGGGCATATCAGCATGCCCACATGGGCATATACTGATAATATCATGGATCTCCATATATGCATGGGCATAAAATGGACAAGGGCTGACATATACAGAGATCTCCATATATGGGAATAAAGGGGACAAGGACTGACAGATACAGAGATCTCCATATGTGGGCATATCAGTGGATTGGCGGTGCAACGTAGGTGAGGGCCGCGTAGTGGCTCGAACCTCTAGTTATAGCTAAAGTTGTGTTGGTGTTGTTGGTGCTGTTTTCTTACAGTGGTGTGTAGGCCACTGCAGGGTAATCTGACAAATGCAACCCTCAAACTGTTTGTAATGCTGCAAGGTAAAAAAAAAAAAAAAAAAAGATCTACAAGCTCACAGTATAGATCGACTATAGGTTTGAAGTGGTTAATAAATCGATGCTCATTTTGCTGGGGTCTGGGGCCCCCCTGGAACCCCCCCAAGGACCCCTAGGGGTCCCCTGACCCTTTGATAGGACCCTTTGAGAATCTATCTATCTATCTATCTATCTATCCATCCATCCATCCATCCATCCATCCATCCATCCATCCATCCATCCATCCATCCTTCCTTCCTTCCTTCCTTCCTTCCTTCCTTCCTTCCTTCCTTCCTTTCCTTCCTTCAATCGTGATACGATCAAACAGTCGCTCAGCATACAGTAGAACAGATGATGAGTCGCTCAGCACTACACGGCACAGGGCAGGCGCTCCGCACCGAGGGGCCGGTCTTCTTCCGCGGATAAACGACGTCATCGTCCTCCTCATATTTATTAATCGGAAGGCAACGGCCACGGAGAAACTGGCTGCTTCTGGTTTCAAGACACATCAATACAAAGCGGAGCAGCACCGGGTTGTAGGACAACACACTGACTACACACAAAGCCAAGCGGAGCGTTTAGAGGCATTTAAACCTGAAGACCCACGGAGTGAGGTAAATGATGATGATGGTGATCACCGCCTGGCTTTGATTTGATTCATGACAGAACAGCTGACGTGTTAATGATACCCGTCATTAGACACTAGTCTGTGGGAAATGTGGTGCTTAGATTCCACACTGTAAATGTATGAGTAGATCGCTGACTTTAGTTGTTGTTCTCACAGATCAGATCCATCCTTTAGCGTAGCGAGTTATATTTGATAGAATAGCCTAATAAAATAATAAAACGATACATAAATCTAAACAGTAGCCTATTACGTCAATTATGATGATATTATGCATGATATTTATACATACATATTTGTGGGGATTTAGATTTTTATGTGTTACAGATCAGATTTTTCGCTTTATTTGAAAAAGAAAATGTTTTTGTGTTACATTTTTTTTAAATAGAAAACCCTATCCATATGGTCAGGGTTTTCTATTTATTTTTCTTATTTTTTGGCGATTTGCGTTATTATCATGGTTATCATAGTAACTGTAAATGTAAGAAATGAACTTGTGTCTTTGTTTCAAAGTGCAGAGAGCTGCCACTCTGGCACATAGCTACTTAATTACGTGGCAGCGATGACTGGGATACACCATAGCCTACTGACTGTTCGCTGCTGTCAGCAAAATAACAGATAAGACGAGGACAATGTCGTCACCACTATCTTCACTTTTATGCTCCAGTCGTCTTTTATGGTTTTACACATTCTCGCCGACTTGGCACATAATTCATTTATGTCTGTCTGCAGCCAAAAATCTAAATCGCCCAAGACAAACCGCGAAGAGTCGCTGTATTCCCGAACCTTATGTCCTCACAGTTTTCTTGTTTGCCTTTTGCCTTTAATACTGTTTGTTTGGGGTAGTTGTTGAGTTCACGTGAGGGTGGGGGGGGGGGGGGGGGGGGTCGCCCCCCCCCCGCTCCCTGCTCCCCTCCAGCCCCATGCAGTCATGAACTGAAAGTCGGAAATGTTTCAAACTGCATGAACCCTTCTAACGGAGAAACACCACCTGTCATTTATTGTTGGGTCGGCATTAACTGCACTGTACTGGGCATGTTCAACTTCTTTATGACAATGTGTGTTTATTTACAGTGTTGATATGGGCTCTGTGACTGTCTCTCTGTGTCTATTTATTTAGATCATAACGGTGTGGAATTGAATGGTCAAGAGGAGAAGGAGAAAGAGTAGATATGAGTGGGGGTATCTGTCCTCTTGAAAAATGTGTGTGTGTGTGTGTGTGTGTGTGTGTGTGTGTGTGTGTGTGTGTGTGTGTGTGTGTGTGTGCGCGTGCGTGCGTGCGTGCGTATGTTATATTCAACTTTGAGTCAAAGTTGTTGTTTTTCCCCCAACAAAATAACAACAGGCTGTGTTGGTGGTGGTGTGTGTGTGTATGTGTGTGTGTGTGTGTGTGTGTGTGTGTGTGTGTGTGTGTGTGTGTGTGTGTGTGTGTGTGTGTGTGTGTGCGTGCGCGCGCGCATGTGCGTGTATGTACTGTATGTGGGGGGAGGGGGGTATCTCTATTTCCAACATCCCTGCTTGGGAACTCCGGAGACGGAGTTTGAAGAGGTGTGGAATGTCTGGGTCTTGGCACAGGGCCCCATACACCAGACTAGAGCACACACACTGCCAGGGTATTATTATTATTTATGTTTAATAATGCGTTATAGGAAGTGTTGTTAAGTTTCCGTACAAGCACACCCTGGCAGAGACTGATAAAGCAGTTGAGGGAAATGATGGCATGCAGCTGTGTAGGGAGCAATGTGAGGACAGTTGTCTGGATTTAAAGCAGATGGAAATGCCCAGTGTGGGTGGATCTGGGTGAGACCTCAGTCTGCCTCTCCATCCACATATACTGTACCTCCTGAGCCTCAGGGACCACCCATTCTCCTAGAGAAGAATAGATGGGTTGAGGGAAGAAAAACAATGAGTATGGGGGATTGTGTGTGTGTGTGTGTGTGTGTGTGTGTGTGTGTGTGTGTGTGTGTGTGTGTGTGTGTGTGTGTGTGTGTGTGTGTGTGTGTGTGTGTGTGTGTGTGTGTGTGTGCGCGCACATGTGTGTATGAAACACTAATCAAATCTATAGTATATCCTACTACACATTCCTGTTAGTGAGATAACATTTGTTGGACATGACACCCCAGCCCTAATCCTGTGTAGCACTAGCCAGACGATTGCAGATCTCCGCCTACCGATCTGTACTGATTCAATGTAGAAACTAAAACTGAGTGGAAATAATTCGAAGAGGGGAAAAAACTGCAATGCAGAGCAATGCTAAGTGTTAAGGGCGGCCCTTCATATTGGGACACTATCAGGATAAGTTTTCAAAGCAGTAGACATGCATTTGTCAGCGGCCACACTCACCGCTGTTCTAGCCAATATATTGAATTTAGATGGTACCCAGACGGAGATCTCTGATGGTCTGGCTACGTGAGACTAACCCGTCCTAGCTATCCCCACAGACTACATTGATTGTACAAGCGTTGTGTGACTAGACTACAAGTTCTGTTTCATGGACGTTGTTGTCAGATGGCTGTCACATGTCATGTGCATTTTCAGGCATTTACTGTAGTATGGACAGAGATGATTTAAGCTAAAACTCTCGTGTGGAGAGAGATCGTGGGGGGCCTGAGTGGAATGAGAATGTTTTTGAGGACACAAAGGTGATAATTAAAGTGGCACAAATGTAGCAGTAAAATAGCTCAAGTCAAGTAGTCCGGCAAGTTTTATCAAGAGATTTGTAACCGGGACAGCAACATCTTGAAACGGCCGATTCTGCAAATGCCTTCTAAATCAGTAGTTCTCACACTTAAAAGATTTTTTTCAAAAATAGCAGTTGTACAAGCTCGCAGTGACGTGCTGTGAGCATGTATATCTGCGAGTGTACAAATGTACAGTATTAGACCAAGGTCACAGTTACAAATGGATAAATTAACACTGAGGATTGTGCGATGTAGGCCTAAATAACAATCAGTCCATTTCGTTCCTGCTCAGATCTGTCTTGACGCTTGGAGGATGTACTGTAGGGCAGCCGTTTCTAGGTCAGCCTTGGTCACCCCCACCTCCCAATGCCCTCCCTCACACAGGCACGTGTGCACACAAACACACGCTAGAAGGCCAGCCCACCAATAATCTGTGGTGGGTGAGTGCACTGCACAATCCTGACTGTTGATTTAACCCTGAGAGTGCAAAAAATGGGCTCACAGCGTTATATTAACACTCAGGATTTCCCAGCGTGGTGACATGTGGTGAGTGTATTAAGCAGAAGGAGATAATAGCAGCCACTGCCAGGGAGAGATGCACGGGCTGTCTATCTCTGTGTCTGTCTGAGGTGATCAGACACTTTCTATGTCAATGTAACTCTGTATGTTTCTGCAGTTTCTGCATGTGTATATTTCTACGTTTGTATTTTTGTTGGTCTCTCTGGGTCTGTCCCGTCTCTCCGTCCATCAATTGTGCGAGTGATGTATGCAGTATGTACTGCTTTCAGAATCGTGATCTGTTGCACTGCTAAGATGAATCTGTGTTGTACATAATTTTAGATGTACATATAGGTCACATACATTACAAGCAGCCGATGGTGAAGTGTCCAAGGGTCACCCTGGTCATTGTGTCGTGACTATGTTCCTGTATTCCTGGAAAGATTGTGCAAATGAATAGCTGAGAGAATATAAAGGAGACAAGAAGATGAAGGGGTGTAGAATTATTACTTTCTTTATGATGAGAAAACAAAAACGATGCTGTATGGAATACAGAGGTTTTGTCCTTTTTACTCAGCTACATTTATAAAATGCAAGTGTCTTTGGCTCTTCTGGTCTCCACTCTATGGTCATGTGATGCAAGCAGCTGAGGGGTCAAATGTGACAATGCTGAAGGGAACAATCTGTGAAGCTGTAATAGCTGTTCCTTAAAGAGGCATACTACCCATAATCTCATGGATTAAAGTTCTCAGTTACCACGACTGATTTCAGTAATTTCTATAAGATTAAAGAGTATTGGAATGGGTCAAACTAGCAATTAAATGCATGTTCTATTGTTAAAATTGTAAATTGATGTTGATTGATTTATCTTCCATAAAACCCTAATGGTCTTATATTTCAAAGGTTAAACCATCTACAATTTCTTCAACTGGTTCGCTGTACGTAGAACAGAAAGAACATACTGTAGGTTTATAATGATAGTACCTAAACATCATAATTCTACATATTGTGCTAATTGTTTAGGAAACACAGTGCTATTGTGGAGGACTCCTTTCATGCTGTTTCACAAATAACAGATTGGGACAGCATAACAAAAACATTCAGTCGTGAGATTAGTTTTTGTTTTGCGTTAATCCCTGAATGCATCTGAATGTATCTTGTCTCAGGCATCACTGTAATTGTCTCCGCCAGGCCAAAAGTCATATTATAGACTTATGTTTTGCACCCTGTCCGTCCGTCCGTCCGTGTGTGTGTGTGTGGTTCCGTCTGTGAACAGCTAATCTCCGGCACCGGAGAGGCAAGCAAAACTGTGCACACACACTCCCTGAATGCCAGAGCAGAACCTCTGCCCCAAATTTCTAACATGGGCCTGTTATAGCGCCACCAGGAGGCCGATTTTTGCAAAACAACTTTTTTGACAGTACTGCTACAAATGTTGTCCAAACATCACACAAATCGGTACAGAGTATCTCTATAGTCATTAAACGAAACGGGTCTTTCAGATTTTTCCTGATTGGCTAAGATTAGCTACCAAAGTTTGCAGTGCTCCGTTTTGAACAAAATGCCTCAAATCATGAACACAGTGTGCAATTTCCGTGAAATGTTGCAAGCACATTCCCACTAGACAGAGGAAGAAATGCCACTTGAAAATGTTCATGGTGGCGCTATAACAGGCCCATTCACGTTTTTACCTATAACAGCACCGATCTGTGTAAAACTTTGTATGCGCAATCCCTAGAGGCCAAGGAAAGACCTTTGCCCTGCATTTTTCACATCTGCCTTTTATATCGCTCCAGGAGGCCGACTTATGTAAAACAATTGTTTTGATATTACTCCTTCAGAGACAGTAGTGTTGTAAATGGCTAGTTAGATTAAGAGTCCATAAGCCTGAACGGACAGGTTTCTGACATGAGCCTTGCATATCTCATCGCCTGGTGGGCAGATTGGTCTTTGATTGTTAATTCACAACAAACATATAGTTGTTGAATTGAAGAGATATGGCGCTGATCAGCCCATTAGGATGCAGAATTAGAAACACACACACACACACACACACACACACACACACACACACACACACACACACACACACACACACACACACACACACACACACACACACACACACACACACACACACACACACACACACACACACGAACATATACTCAGCCACAGCTGTGAGTTGATGTTTGGAATAGATTATTTTCAAGCAGTTTGACTCCAGCGTGTTTTCTCTCTACTGTACCATGTGGGCCTCCATGTGTCTAGTGTTGCTGCGGTAACAAAGCAGGGAGCTGGTTGGTTCCAGAGGCAAGGGCACGCAAAGCCATTGGCGTTCTGCTCACATACAGATGTCCATGAATCAACTCACCATATTGTTATTTAGAAGGTTACTGAACTTCAAAGCTGACCCCATAGCTATAATTCCAGATTCTGTGTTTTTTACATCACCTTGTACAAGTGTAAGAGATTCAAATTATTGGGTTTTCCTTCAATTTACAGCAAGACCCTTCAGAAAATATTGCAATGAAATAACAATGGAAACAAAAAAAACAACTAAAAGAACAGTGGGGGTGTCACCACAAATTTCACTATACGATACATGATATTGAGCTCACGATAATGATACGAGACAATATTTTAAGTTTTTTGTTTGTTTATCTTTTTTCAAATTATCATCAACATCAACGTTGCCCATCATCTTCAGTTTGCTGTGGTGAAAGTTAATACAATTAATAATGTCAGGATCTGTCTCCTTGTACTTTTATTATGTAGTGATGTCTAGTGTTACCTGTTTTGCCTAGTTACTGTCTTGTCTCATCCAGAGTGTAGAAGAGAGAGTAATGTCAAACTTTGATCTCGCCGCAAAGCGGGCTGCTATGGGCTATAGTTCCAAACATTGGAACTATCTCATTGAGCTAGACAGAGCACTTTCGCATTCCATTCTTACAATCTGAGTTGACAGCAGTGTCAGAACTCTCTTATATGGCTCTGGTCTCACCTTCCTGTGATTACTCGTTTTCTCCACCTGTGTCCTGTTAGTCTCCCAGCCAATCCCTGTGTTGATTGTCTTTGAGTTTCACCTGTGTCTATTTAGTCCTGTGTCTATTTAAACCCTCAGTTCCTTACCTTCTGTGTGCTAGATCACATATAAATGTTGTCATGAAGACGAAGTAATGTTACAATCCTGTGCCTTTGTGTTAAATGAGATTAAATACTTAGCATTTGACCTGCCTGCCTTGTTCTACTTCTGGGTCCTCACCTGACACGCACCATGACAAATAACCTTTATTTGTAAAGCCTTTTTCCACGATACCAGAGAGGTTTGCTTGTAAATCCTTGGACACAATCTTAGATATTGCCTAGTTTTACATGGTTGATGCACGGTGGAACTCCCTTAAGCCCTCGTTTCATTGTGAAGCACTTTGGAAAAAGGCACTAAATAAATGCAGTCCATTTGCCACTGATGTCGGCCATGTCCAGTCCATATATGAACTGGACATACAGTATCTGTGTGCTCGCAGTCGCCACAGAGACACCCTTAAACTTTATATAGTAGATATTTATTTATTCATTTATTTAAATGTGCAATTATAAATATAACGTGTCGGGTGCCTGTGTGTGGAATGTATTTAAATAATATGAATAATGTGCAGTGTGTGTATGTTGTTGTTGGAATGATTGTGTGTTGTGTATGCACAGCTGTGTGTGTGTGTGTGTGTGTGTGCGCGCGTGCGTGCGTGCGTGTGACAGGCAGACAGGTCCATTGTCCATAAGCCTGGTTGACTGGCTCAGGGTGATTGTGTAATTATTTTATACTGTAGCTTGTAAATGACGTGTTTGTCACGACCACTACATCACAAACAGGACTGTGTGAGTGAGTGGGTAGTGCTTTCTGTTGTGTTATGTAGATGTTTAAAAAGCTGAGAGACAGAGAGACAGCAAAATGAAGACACTAGTAGGATTTAATGAGGCCAGTTAATGATACATATGGATGCAGAGACAAACATCCTGACCACCAACAACGTTGATAGATGCATAATAGTGATTTTTCTGAGCATTTAAAAACTAAAAGTGGCTTGCGGAATAGGGATGGGCATTGGGGCATTTTCTTGTAAGTGTGTACACGTGGAGTGTTGACCGGTTAAACATACCGTGATCCTTGATGACATATTTGTACGATTTAACTTTGCATGACCCATAAGCCCATGGCAACTGTATCCCACGGTTAACCGTTTAAATGTCCCATCCCTATTGCAGACTACAAACTGTGTCTTTCAGTGGAACATTTGGATATATGTTCAGATTTAGAATGAAGTGAAATGGGTTGATGCAATAAATAGTGATTGAATAGGCTTTGAAGGAATGGTACTGTATATATTTAGCTTCCAACACATTCGGCCCCGTCTCTTACCCTCTTCTCCTGCGTAGAGGTCGGACGTCCCCCTCCCATTCCAATCACATGCTGTCTCCCTCTGTCTATGTTCTGTTTTCCAAACTTTTAACTATTTTCTTTTTCCCCCCTCATCTGTCCCCCAGCACCCCTAGGAGACGAGCTTGGACGGCATGCAAAGTTGTGAAATTTCATCAGACGGTACTGATGATCCTCTTAGTAGCGGCTTACGCACTCGTCGGCAGCCTCGAATAGTGGTGATTGGCGCTGGCCTGGCAGGTCTGGCTGCAACCAAGATCCTCCTGCAACACGGCTTCTCTGATGTCACAGTCCTAGAGGCGTCAGAGCGCATTGGGGGGAGAGTTCAGAGCATTCAGCAAGGTGAGAAGATGTGCTATTATTTTTTTATTCCCTTATGTCAATGGACAAATATTTTGTGCCAGGGACCGCCATAAGAGAAGATTTCACAAGATTTGTCAAATTGTTTTGAAAATAGCTAATCTACAACTTCACAGTTGATTTGCTGTGAGTTTGTAGATTGGAGTTTTTTTTTTTAAAGCCAAACAATAAAATAGAGCTCGAGAGTTTAAACTGTTCCTCATTTTGTGCTGGGAACCCATTGGAACCCCCTCAATGACCCATGGGGGTCCCTGGACCCCACTTTGAGAAACAGTGCCTTAAGCTCTGTTGTTATGTACAAGCTCGCATAGCGGCACGAAGTGACACGCTGTGAGCTTGTATATCTGCTATTTTTGAGAACCACTGTTCTAAAACCTAAGAGTTTTCTGAAAAACGTATGTTCCTATATATATATATATAGCTGAAAAAGGTGACAAAGGGCATGCACAAATTGCACATCCTGTTAGGCTGGGTGCTGGATCAAAACTATCACGTGAAACAACAATAAAATCCGCACACCAGAATACTGCTCCCTGTGTGGGTATTTACATATTATTATATACAGTATATGGCTAAAATAAAAAATGACACAGATGCTTTCCCGGTTTTAATGCCCTCAGGCCTCTCTGTTAATTCAGTTACTGGCAGAAGAATTGTGTATTTTGCCTTTGGGAGGACTTCATATTTGCCTTTGCTTAGTGTCTTTGTGCTGCATATGATGAATTCAACCGCAGTTAAACTATTAACTGATTAGTCAGCATTTAATGTCTCTGTTTTCCATGGAACAAAGTTTAACTGCCTCAAGTGGCCTGGGATATACAAACCTTTGCCCCGATTATGATCAATGAACGATTATTTAGAAAATATATATCTACAAGCTCACAGTGCATCGCATCCAGCTTGTAGTTCGGCAATATTAGCAATTTTTGTACAATGAAATATAATACAGGGTTAAGCGGTTAATCAGATAAATCAATTTAGTCAATTATGAAATATCTATTCCAATTTTTCCATGTCGATTCATTGACATATAAGAAATAAACCTTGCTTCTCGATTATTTGGTTATAAGTCAGTTATTGGTTCTAAATATCAGTTTCGATATATTTCTGGTTAATTTCCCAGCCCTATAGCTAGAGCCTGGGAGCCTAAAGGATCTTGTGTTTCATGATTAATATTTGTGTCATGTAAATCTTTGTTCATACACACATTGCATAATGATAGGCCTACTGTATATATATATAGTGCCATCAACCTCTTTGGCCTCATCCTATCTTATATAAATTAATCTCAAAAGACACGCCGCTACTGACACTGGGTTGGTCCATTGTCCTCTGGGAAAACTATGAAAGTGACACCATTTGTATGTAGGTTTTAACTGGGGTGTTGATTGAATTGACTCTTTCCTTTGACAGTCTTATCACCCCATCACACCAGCCTCTGTATTGCAGCTAAGCAGTGAGCGCGTTTTGTTTCTGTATCTTGCAGTTTCATTCATTGTGAACTTATGTAAGTGCTCTTTTAAATTTGTGTGATGATAATCTCGCGGTAGGCATTGAAGATGAAGGGATCCATTTTACGTAATGCTTACACAGCACACCATATGCAAGAGTAGAGTTACCATGAGAGGACAAATCCATGTTTCATTAGAATAATTCTAATGGAACAAGTCTATTCAGGTTTACTCTTCCAGGTCTGGTTGTTCTGCTTTTTACCACTGAATGACATCTCCTCTCCCATAAAGTCCTCCTCTGCCTACTCTAATAGGCCTTTTTGATTGAAAATTAAGGGTTAGGGGTTGATCATTATATGATAACGATGATTAACCTTATTGTCTGCATGCAATGTTGATGCTCCAGGACTGAAAGTTATTCTACTGTTGCTCTTTATGTAAATCACCTGCAAAAACCCCTAAGGAAGAAAGTAAGAGGAAGACTATTATAATCAATGTTTAAATAGTTCTTCAAAGCAGTCTAAATACACAAGAATATGCTTCCAGCATGGTTTCTTCAGGAGTTTGCATTTGTGTTTCCCTTTCAAATCTGCTGCTGAACCAATCAAACAAAGCTATGGAACACTGAACCGGGACAGGAAACGGGTATGCCACCTTCTGGAAACCTGAGACTACAGTTATGCACAGAGCTTTTAGGCTACAAGTTAAATCTGAGTATCTGAAAGGGTTTCAATGCCCATTTGTCAGTGCCATGCATTCTACACTTCTCATCTCTGGCCTACCTAGAGGGAAAACTAACTCCACAGCGACACATCGCCGGTGATCGATCAAGCAGCCCTAATAAAAGTTTTGTGTCCCCTCTCTTCTCTTGTCTCTGCCTAGTAGACTAGTACTAGAGGAAATAAATACTCTGACAGTAACACTTGTCACGTGTGTTGCGCGTGCACAGACACACACACAAGCTGGTGTGCGAGGAAGCAGCTCCAATAACACTCTTTCACACGCACAATGTAGATTTGCTTCATTCTTGTTAGTCTGGCAGTCCTGGCAATCTCTTGTCCAATCAGAGGCTGACTAAATACATGCGTAATGTGTGCATATCAGGTGTTTATGTATATCTTTGATGAGGCTTTGATTGGCATCGAGTGAGTGATGTTGCACCCCGATTGAGTTGCGTGCCTTATGTCACACCAGTTTTCAGAGAGTGTTGATCTCAAAATCAGATTTGTTTTGTAAAAATCCATATTAATACTTTATATGTATGCAGAGTGCAACAAAACAAACACTCAACCACTCAAAAAACATGATTTTTGGTGAAGTGGACTTTTAATATTGGACCACACCCATCTTCAAACTTCAAAGCATCTTGCACTTGGTGTGATGCTATCGAGTTGACAATATCTGTCAACAGACTGATAAGACAGAAATATGAACACCTGGCAAAGCATTGAAAACTGCTTCTACTGGTGGTTCCAGCTACCTATGTCTCCAAGACCACATTTTGCCATAATCACAGATTCATAAGGTGAAAACACCAGCTTCTGTATGCTGTCACAGCTGGTAAATAACAAGGCTGATTGACTGGCTTTAGAAGGCTCAGACAAACAGCCCAATTAAACACATTCCATACGTCATAATTGCAAAACTGGCAGACCCAAAAGCAGACACGAGTCTGCCTGCAGGCAGGCAGGCAGGCAGGCAGGCAGGCAGGCAGGCAGGCAGGCAGGCAGGCAGGCAGGCAATGGAGCAGGTGAGTGTGGTTTTCTGCGGTATAGGAGTAGAAAATGAGTGCAGGCAAACACATGAGGAGCAAAAACCCAAAGGTTGGATGATGGAAAAAACAAGTAATAGGTAACACTGAGAAAAGACTAACACTTGAGTTCATCAAGAACAAATCGCTTATTAACTGGATACAAGCCTATCTATCTATCTATCTATCTATCTATCTATCTATCTATCTATCTATCTATCTATCTATCTATCTATCTATCTATCTATCTATCTATACCGTTTATATACAGTACATAAGAATCTATCCTACCCTATTCTAATCCAACCTTCCTGTCCAATTCTAATTTCATTGTGCCTCTTACAGGAACAGCAACTTTGGAGCTAGGAGCCACCTGGATCCATGGAGCCAACGGTAACCCAGTGTATCACCTGGCAGAGGACAACAGGCTGCTGGAGGACACCACGGATGGGGAGCGGAGCGTGGGACGCATCAGCCTGTACACCAAGAATGGCGTGGCCCACTACCAAACGAGCAGTGGGAAAAGGATCCCCAAACACCTGGTGGAGGAATTCAGCGACCTATACAACGAGGTGAGGAACACACACATGTACATAATGTCTACGGTTCTTACTGTATGTGAAAATGTGCTTCTACAGTATGTGAAACATAGAAGATAAAATATGAAGATACAAGGTTATACTGTATGTGCTCACATGCACATACACACAGGCTCATGATATATACACCTACCCACTCAATTCCAAAACATTTCCATTTGCATGCACCTGGGGTCAAACACACACACACGCGCACACACACACACACGCACGCGCGCGCGCGCGCGCACACACACACACACACACACACACACACACACACACACACACACACACACACACACACACACACACACACACACACACACACACACACACACACACACACACACACACAGAGAGGCTCAAGTACACTGGCCCACTCAATTGAAAACATGTCTATATTTGCTTGCATCTGTGCACAATGTATTGTGCAGTGACCTATCGGGGAGCTGGATTGAGGTTACATAAAACCTCATATACTGTAGCATATTTGAACCAGAAACACATACAGTATGAAGGTTTCATGTGTTTCCGATTAAAATATGCTGCCAAGTCAATCAAACGAGGCTATGGGACATTACCCAGAGATTACACATAAGCACAGAGCCTATAGCACAGTAACAGCAAGAGCTTGACATCTGCTTGAATTATTTGATCACCCGGGTGCGCATGCGCATGCAGCCCCGCTAGCGAATATCAAAGAAAAATAGAGGCCGCACACTGGGTCATGCTCCAAAAGATTAAGGATGTTGGGGACGTCTGGGGTTACACTGTAAATGATCAATGAAATTACACTGCTGTGTGCGTAAATGCACACAGCTTCCCTCAACAGGGAGAGAGACCCATCATTTCTACTTTTTATATTTACTAGTTAACGTTAGGGAAGGGCTACTTCAGAAACAATAATTTAATTCACTGTGTCGCTCAAATACCGGCAGAAGTGGATGTCTTAGTGGTCCATGAGTTGATGCAGTTTTCCCTGTGGGATAATTTGACAGCGTGAGAAATAGGCTGTGTGTAGAGTGACTGCGTGTGAAGAACATCCTTTGTGTGTGTCTCGCGTTCATTGCGTGACAGTCGGTAGCTCTGTTAAAATGCTGAAATTCTACCAGCTAAAATAGTTTTCCGTTTGACAAGGTAGCTTCAATAGCTGTGGTTTCCATTAAGGTGAATTCTGTGTTGAAAAATGAGCAGGGGTTAAATGGGTTGTAGGTGTGAGGCCAAGCAGTAGCCTGACCAGTTTGTTTTGGGGTGTCTGAAGGCTGAAGCCTTGTTTTTAAGGCCTTTGTGGTGCTATGGTACCATGAGGTGCATGCATAGTCGAAGTGACATTGGATGAGTGCTCCTGCTAGGGTCCTCAGTGTATTCCTACTGACCAGTGAGGAGATCCTGTACAAAAATCTTGTTCTTTGGCTGACTTTTTTGATACATTTTGTTGCAATTTCTTTCACTGGAAAGATTTGCCTTTAAAATACAACCCAGGTAGGTATTTTCCTATTTTCTTGTGATAACATTGTCACCCACTGTGACTGTGAAGCCATCGGCTTCACAGTCACACAGTAGGTTTATTTTGGACCCAAAGAGAATGGATTCAGTTTTACCCAGGTGTAATGATAGTTTGTTATCAGAGAGCCAGGTGCAGATTTGACAGAGCTAAGGGTTTTTTCAACCTGCAATTTGTCCTTGTCCGCGACCAGGAGAGCCGAGTCATCCATAAACAAGAACAAATGGCAGTCACAAGCTGATGTCATGTCGTTTACATATACTAGGAACAGTATGCTTCCTTGCGGAACGCCACAGCTCACTGGGAGGGGTGGGGACAGGGTTCCGTTCACCTCCACCACCTGTTGTCTCCCCTCTAGATATGATTGCGTCCAGTTCACTGATATGCTATCAAAACCGATTGCTTTTAGCTTATCAATCAATATTGATAGAGTGATTTACGGTGTCAAATGCCTTTTGGAGATCCAGCATGACCATGCCGCAGTATTTGCCCGCGTCCATCTCATGTTTGATGTGGTCGTTCAAATAGAGTAGGCATGTGTCAGTGGAATGAGATGTTCTGAAGCCAGATTAGAATTCGTAATTATTTTTTTTCAGCAAGATACTTTTCAACCTATCATCCCGACACTTAACGAGTCAGCAACAAATTCTTAAAAGATTAGATTGTGAATATTTAGGATACATACCGGTATGTTTTTACATTATAATGATAGTTTTTTTAATACATTATTTTTCTTCTTCTTTTTTGTTTGTTTTTCCAAATATAAAATGTCCCACGTACATGGACAAGTCTTGCCACTGACATGTTTGTCCATGTATTGTACGGACATGTTAATGACCCCTGATTATGTGGCAGCTAGGCCTGACCTCGACTAAGTCGAATAGTCGACTGGTTAGTTTTGGCCAAGTCTACACCTGCAAACTTCCACTTTATTCTTCTTATTCCTTGTCTTTGTATTGGTATTGTTTGTGTTGGAGCGCCTCAGTGCAGAGTTCATGTGCAACCTCTTCCAGAGAGAGATAGAGACACTAGAAACTCTGCTGGAGACACAAAACAAACTGTGTAGACTTGGCCCTTTGAAATAAAATGTATTTTGGCCCTAAAAAAAAAAAGTCGCATTAGTCGACTGCCAGTCGACTATTGGCAATTAGTCGCCAATTAGATTTGACTAAACAAATCCTTAGTCGGGGACAGGCCTAGTGGCAGCCATAGTAGTATCAAAGGTATGTCCATATTATGGCCATGGATATGCTCTAAAAGTGTGAAAAACAAATCCTTCATTTCACTTCTTTAAGTCTTCCACCGTCACTGTGTTGTGTTCTTTGGGATTACTGACTCCAGCTTTGACTCTGGTACTGGTACTGTCTGTTCTTTTGGATTATTACTGCACAGTATGTGGCATCGACTCTGGCACATGCACTACTAGGTTGTACTGATGAGAAACGTAATTAATATTCTCTCGTTATCTCATTTTAGAAGAGCGTCCGTCCATCTGTCCATATCTGTCTGTCCGTGGCTAATCTCGCAAACTACTGGGCTAATCAGTGCCAAAATGATTGTGCACACTGCCAGTAGGCCAATTAAATAAATCCCAGAATATTTTTCCACATAATTGTCATTTTGTTTTGTTTGTGTGATATTTCACATTTTGTGATAATCTCATACCGCCACCCTCCAC
The DNA here is from genome assembly GCF_963280865.1 of Gymnoscopelus braueri. Classification (NCBI taxonomy): domain Eukaryota; kingdom Metazoa; phylum Chordata; class Actinopteri; order Myctophiformes; family Myctophidae; genus Gymnoscopelus; species Gymnoscopelus braueri. The sequence goes on from NC_137604.1 coordinate 38,285,426, forward strand.
CTGACATTAGGGATTAGGGAAAACACACTGTTATTAGACCGTGCCAATGCTTATGTTTACTTTTCTATTCTTCTTGTATTTGTTTTGTATACCTTGTGATTGAGGTTGTCAAACCCGCACTCATTAGTTTTCAGTGTTTTTGTGGTTCCAGTCTTAGATTGATCCAAGAGCAGATTAATACTAAGCATTGATTTGATCCCGACACAAGTTGACAGCCTGTGCTGTGTAAGAAAGGGCTTATTGTTCCCTCTGACAAATCCATCAAAACAACAACAAGTTTGCTCAAATACTGAATAATTACAGCATAGGTTACAGTTACAGACTTAACCCATTAAAACCGGGAATACATCTGTGTAACCACCACTTAAACCATTATTGTATACTTTGGCTATTCAAGAATATCAGATATACAAGCTCATAGGGCGGCACTGAGTGCCGCCCTATGAGCTTGTGAATATTATTAGATTGTGAATATTTAGGATACATACCGGTATGTTTTTTTTTTTTCTTCTTCTTTTGTTAGTTTTTCCAAATATAAAATGTCCCACGTACATAGACATCCAGTGTGGCTGAAAGTACATGAAGATTGTAATGCCTGCCTGATATAGGGTGCGTTCAGAAATGCGCACCAGGAGTGCACTCACCTATTAGTTTGTATTGGCCAGTGCGCCAATGGATGCCAAGAAATAAAACACTCCAAAGTTCAATAAAAGGTGAACGTGCCACAACTGGAAGTTCTGGTTGTGGCACGCTCATGGCTCTGTAATGTGAAATGTGAGCTTGTAGATCAGATATTTTAGGCATGCGACACCAGCACGCACAACGAAGTATAAATCAGGCTCATGTCTCTTAAGTCTACCATTAAAGTAGTAAACCTGGCTAAAATCTGAAACAGCATTTAGCAATGTGTTTTGTTAACACATTGCACACACACACACACACACACACACACACACACACACACACACACACACACACACACACACACACACACACACACACACACACACACACACTAGGGGTGTGCCGATATATCGTCCCGCGATATAAAAATAAAAAATAATAAAAATGCCATATATCGTATCGTATCGATATCGTATCGATGTCGTGAGCCCAATATCGTATCGTATCGGCACACCCCTAACACACACACACACACACACACACACACACACACACACACACACACACACACACACACACACACACACACACACACATTTCACAGTGTATCAAACGTCCATGTAATAACGTCATTGGGCTTGTCTACCTGTCTCTGTGTCCCAGGTGTATGAGTTGACTCAGGAGTTCTTCCAGAATGGGAAGCCAGTATGTGCAGAGAGCCAGAACAGCGTGGGCGTGTTCACGCGCGATGTGGTCCGAAAGAAGATCATGTTGGATCCCGATGACCTGGAGAGCATCAAGAGGCTCAAACTGTCCATGCTGCAGCAGTACCTCAAGGTACACATGAACCTGAACATTTTTTACACACTCAGAGTTGTGTGTGTGAGTGTTATGGCTGTCCTAGTCTCGCATATCCAGACAACTATTCCACAATCTCCGAATGCTACAGTATATAGAGTATGGAACTACACCTCCCAAAAGCCAAGAAAGGACGCTGTCATCTGTTCACGAAAATATATTTGAAAATGTCTTTAAAACATATTTTTGAATTCCCATTTCTGATAAGCAGCAAGTTACATATGCTTTGACTAATTAGATTTACAGTATTAAATTAAATTGAGGCGAGGGCAAATTAAATTTAGGCGAGTTTAGGAGTAGTTTATACTACTCAGTCCTTACTGGGAAATGGCAGGATCTTGATCTTTTTTATTATCTATGCTTTTAATTGTTAATTTAATGAGTGTTACACAGTATGTGTTTGTTTTGTTTCATTCTAAGTATTGTAGGTAAAATCACTATATCTCTGGGAACGTCTTCCTGACTCCCTGTGTGTCATTCCTCCACAGGTGGAGAGCTGTGAGAGCAGCTCCCCCAGCATGGACGAGGTGTCTCTCAGCGAGTTTGGAGAGTGGACTGAGATCCCAGGAGCCCACTACGTCATTCCAGAGGGCTTCATGAAGGTGGTGGAGGTCCTGGCACAGGACGTCCCCTCCCACACCGTCTGCCTGGGAAAACCCGTCCGATGTGTTCACTGGAACTACTCCACCAACCAGCAGGAGGGGGGGGAGGAGATGGCCGGGGGCAACGGCCATCTCGGCTACTGCGGCGACAACCACAACGAGGACCGCCGCCGTGGCAGCGGGGGGGGCCAACCTCGCGGCAAATATGACCACTTGATTGAGGGTTGCTACCCCATACACGTGGAGTGCGAGGATGAGGAGTGGATCGCAGCCGACCATGTGATCATTACAGCGTCTCTGGGTGTGCTGAAGAGGAGCCATGAGTCCCTGTTCTCCCCCTTGCTGCCCGAGGACAAGGTGACTCTCAGTGAACATGTCAGCATGTCTAGATGGTACAGTGCAGCGTAGCAGTTCATTCATTAGGACCGGGAAAGCATCTGTGTCATCTTAGATTTGAGCTAAAAAGCATTATTTTATGCTTTGGCTATTCAAAAAGAGTAAATGATGAGTACAAGCTCATATCTGCTCTTTTTGAATAGCCAAAGAAATCTAAAATGACACAGATGCTTTCCCGGTCTTAACCCATTTAGACTTACTTACTTACCTACCTACCTACCTACCTACCTACCTACCTACCTACCTACCTACCTATACCTACCTACCTACCTACCTACCTACCTACCTACCTACCTACCTACCTACCTACCTACCTACCTATACCTACCTACCTACCTACCTACCTACCTACCTACCTACCTACCTACCTACCTACCTACCTATACCTACCTACCTACCTACCTACCTACCTACCTACCTACCTACCTACCTACCTACCTACCTACCTACCTATACCTACCTACCTAACTACCTACCTACCTACCTACCTACCTACCTACCTACCTACCTATACCTACCTACCTACCTACCTACCTACCGACCTATACCTACCTACCTACCTACCTACCTACCTACCTACCTACCTATACCTACCTACCTACCTACCTACCTACCTACCTACCTACCTACCTACCTACCTACCTACCTATACTGTACCTACCTACCTACCTACCTACCTACCTACCTACCTATACCTACTTACCTACCTACCTACCTACCTACGTATACCTACCTACCTACCTACCTACCTACCTACCTACCTACCTATACCTACCTACCTATACCTACCTACCTACCTACCTACCTACCTATACCTACCTACCTACCTACCTACCTACCTACCTACCTATACCTACCTACCTACCTACCTACCTATACCTACCTACCTACCTATACCTACCTACCTACCTACCTACCTACCTATACCTACCTACCTACCTACCTACCTACCCCTACCTACCTACCTACCTACCTACCTACCTACCTACCTACCTACCTACCCACGTACTTACTTACTTACTTACTTACTTTTCTAATGTCAATGTCCTGTAATTGTTGAAGGTCATGTTTTTATGTTACGGTACTCCAAGTGGACTTGCTTGATAATAAACTCAATGCTTAATTTTAATTTCAAGGTTCTGGCCATTGAGAAATTGGGTATCAGCACCACAGACAAGATCTTCCTGGAGTTTGCTGAGCCCTTCTGGAGCCCTGAGTGCAACAGCATCCAGTTTGTCTGGGAAGATGAGGCTACGCTTGAGCAGCCAGTGTACCCAGGGGAGCTGTGGTAAGATGAGAAATGATGAGCGAAGATGGGACAACATTATGAAACATAATGGCACAGTATGATAACACAAGTTAACAACAAAAAGAGGAATTGGGTTGTTACAATGGCTAGGATAGACAAATCTTGGGAGGAAGAGAATAAATGATCAGAAACTCAAGTGCAAAGTTAATATATCAACAATACTGTCAAAGAGTAACTGCCCCAGTAGAAAGGTGGTGTAATCCACTGGGATGTTCCAACAGTGTAGGGAGAGTTGGCCCAGAACATAGAAGTTGCTGCTTGTGTGCCTCATGTGAACCATTGAAGATTACTTTTCTGCTCTGTGTTTTGGTTCCTTTGCGTCCGGATTAACTCCACTCCAATTTCATCCACGTTTGACCAGTGCAAACGTAGAATTGTATCACTACACTCACTCAGGGCAAATAAAGTGTGTGTGTGTGTGTGTGTGTGTGTGTGTGTGTGTGTGTGTGTGTGTGTGTGTGTGTGTGTGTGTGTGTGTGTGTGTGTGTGTGTGTGTGTGTGTGTGTGTGTGTGTGTGTGTGTGTGTGTGTGTGTGTGTGTGTGGTTAATGTATAGTATAGTAAATGTTCAACTCCAGTCTAATACTTCTTTATTGCCACCAGGTACAAGAAGATCTGCAGCTTTGATGTGCTGTACCCTCCGGAGCGCTATGGACACATGTTGAGTGGCTGGATCTGTGGCCAGGAGGCTCTACTGATGGAGCGCTGTGATGATGAGACCGTAGCCGAGGTCTGCACCGAGCTACTCAGGCGATTCACAGGTAAACAGGCCATAAAAGAGCTCCTGTCCGCAATTTACAACAGGATTTTACAACAGGATCTAGGAACCAGGCACGCAAATCCTGGGGGGGGGGGGGGGGGTTTCGCCCTCCCTAGCTTCAGATTGGACCCCCCTAAGTCATTTAGTATAATACAAATAAATGTTAAAATATTTTTCTTTTTTAATAATAAATCAGTAAAATCAGGCAAAAGTTTGAATTAAATAACCTAACCTAACCCTAAACCTAACCCTAAAACCGAAATAAAGTAACCAAAAACCGACCCCCCCAGCCTCAAGCCAGATTTTCGCTCCTGGTAGGAACAGGAAACAAGGCATCAAGGCTTTTTTTGTGTCATCCTTAGGCATTTAGCATTGCTTGCGTAATTGTACTTGCTGTACTGTTTGGAAACTGTTAATCAATCAATGGTGCCATACACACACACACACACACACACACACACACACACACACACACACACACACACACACACACACACACACACACACACACACACACACACACACACACACACACACACAGCCACGCACACAGCATCAAAGAAAAGGCTATTGTTGTTGCTTAACAGTGGGTTTCACTCACGTTAGCTTCTATGAATCAGTAAACTAACACCGTCACAGTAACCCTTGGTATGTTACATGCTCAAGTGCATCACCGCAGCTCTGCCAATTTGAGTGCAGTGACTCAATAGAGATTGAGCTTCCCCATTCAGTCCTTGTGTTGCACAGAAAGGAAATCACGTCATCAGCCTATTGCTTTGAGGCGTGGCTATTTCCTAGCAAAGAGATTTTATCAATGAGTCAGATACTATGTAGGCTATCTGTAGAACACTGGAATGACTCATAACTACCCCCTGGGTCAGTAACCGCTTTGGTCTAAAGATAAAAACTACTGTATGCTAATGTTTTCCCAGAAGTTAGAGAGAGTGATTCCTAGTTAGGAGGTCATAGGCTTGAGCCCCGCCTCAGCTCATGTCTCCTATTCCTACTCCAAAGTGTAACAGGACCTCAATCTCCATATTGGACAGAAACTCTACCAGCTGAGTCAGTGTGGCTAAAGCCTAACTCCTGCTTCTAAAAGTGTCGTGTGACATGTTGCAATTATGTATTTTCAAAATGATGTCTTTTCAATATGCCAACGCATTAAGTCATTAAGTCCCCTTACTGTCTCACGCGTTTAAACGCCTATCAGCCCAGTATTCTTGTTTGTTCTCGCTTTACATGACTACATGACTACTCACACTTGATTAATACAGGGACCCTGGTAGGGCTGAAGTACTCGATCAGTTTCAGTATTTTGTTCGTCTCGGCCTCATCTTGTGTCCCTTTAATGGATCAAACTGGTGTCAATACATGTCATTGTCATTGTCCTCAGCTATAAATCGTATTAAATTAATTTAAATATTACCAAACTTACCAAACATTATTGAATGGTTATAAACGTTTGAATTCTGTTTGTAAATCAATCTTTTCTATTTTCAAATAGACTTTTCAAATAATTTTGCACTTCAAAATGTATAAAACACAATGATAAGGTAACTTTGACTAAACATAAACATGAGAAGACATTTAGTGTGTTGGTTTACCTACAGTACAGTAACTGTCGGTGGGCTTAACATGTCAGACCAGCACGTGACTCACTCACTGTGACTTATATTTCTATTTGACTTCCATGACTCGTCTCCTATTACTTGAGAGTAATAGTGAGCCAAGTATAGTACATTTTGAACAAAAAAACTAAAGACAAATTGTGGAAAAGGCTGAAAAAGCTAAACCTTGTGTACTGTGTAACTTTGTTCATCAGTTACACATGAGCAGCTCTAGCAGATCTCAGATGGGCTTAGAGGTAGATAGTTAATATTAACTCCCAACTTGATTGCAACACTGGAAACTTCAGATTTGTACATACATACACATAGTCCTCCTGAAGAGGAGCATAGATCCAAACATTAACTCTCTAACAACTTGGTGCGAGATAACTATAGGCTGATCATCAGCGCAATTCAGCGCGGTTACAACCGAACCGGACTGAGGTGGAAACACCAGCAGAACTGGTTCTCCACCGTGCCGAACCGAACTGTACCGCGCTCAAAACCCTAATGGAAAGGTACCTTTATAGTTTTCTGTTAAGAAACCTGTGAACCCTGTCCTCTGTTTCTGATGTACAGTAGCATACAATGAATGTTTACCCTTCTCAGTACTGACATAAAAGGGAAAACTGCAGTGCTATGTATAGGGTAAGGGTTTAGACAATGCTTTTTAAACTAATTGTATTACTATTATTACAGAGTCACCTCCTGTTTTGGCCTTGTAGGGAAGAATACTTGGTCCAACTGCCTGCCCAAGCCAATTAGCTGAGACATGAATCACATGTTAAAGTGCTATGTTTAGCATTATGTCAACAATGCAGTTACGGTCGCTGCATGATTCACTGGGCTCTAGATGCATACTGTAAACGTACACACACACACACGAGCACACACACACACACACACACACACACACACACACACACACACACACACACACACACACACACACACACACACACACACACACACACACACACACACACACACACACACACACACACCAGATTTAGGTCACTAATCCTGTCAGCTGTGTTTTCATTATATACAGTATATACTAGCGTGTGTCCTTAGAGACCTATGGGCTGATTAGTGATAGCAGCCTTTGCTTGATTGTCCCAGTGACCTGACTGACACTCAGAGTCACTGATAATCTTTACTTGAACTTCACTGTCAGACCACTCTATTGCTCACGGAATGTGTCTGTGTGTCACACAAATTCTTTCCCTGGCATAACTCGGACAGTGTCCCACCGTTTGGTCTCAAACTTGCTGTGTGTGTCTCGTATGATCCTGAGGTGTCCAGAGCTGAATGGCGTATTCGGACGGACTAACGGTTTCCGAGAACCGAAAAATCACAAATGTCTGTATGTGTCGGCCTGCTGCGGGTCTGAGAAAGAGGCAGAAATGATTTGTGTGTTCTGGAGATTGTATGCATCACATTTCAATGTATTTATTTATTTTGGGAAATTTTCCCCCCTTTTCTCCCAATTCAGACATTAGGTATGCCGATTGCCGAATTCCCCATGCATGTGTGTATTCTTGTCTGCTGACCCCTACTGGTTGGTCTTCACAGTTCAACACCCCTGCTGACAGGCCTCGTACCAGTCTCTGGTGCAGTGGCTTCTCTCCCACGAACACGACCAGTTGTCCTCGTTTGGATGCCCGGCCAAGCCGGAGGCACCGCAGAGGATTTGAACTTTACGCCTGCTCTACCTAATGCGCCCAATGCAATCAATTTCGGCTCAATAACAGAGCATTGAATCAGTTGGAGGTTGGGGTGGAGGTGGTAGGTTACTGATGCAATCATGCAGTGTCAGGATGCAGAGAATGAGTAGTATAGGGGGCTGTCATTAAAGAGACTGTCTGGTTTGTGAGGATTAATGTGATTGGTGAGTGAAACAACTGTCAACTGACATGGTTGATCAGCTGAGGCATCAGAGAGCTATACCAGCTTGACTATGTGACCTGCCTGAACTAACGTACTGTAATGCTCAATTGAATAAAGTGAGTGCTCAGTGACAGAGAACATCCTTACATCCTTATTATATAACGTAATGTGGCACTCTTCACTGTTTGATTTTGATGTTCGTTCTTCTTTCCTCTATCCACAGGGAACCCCGACATTCCAAAGCCAAGGCGTATCCTGCGCTCATCTTGGGGCAGTAACCCCTACATCCGCGGTTCTTATTCCTTCACCAGGGTGGGCTCCAGCGGCGGGGACTTCGAGAGGCTGGCAATGCCACTGCCTTATGCCAAGAGCACCAAAGCTCCGGTGAGTTAGTTTAGAAGAGCACAGTTTTGCAGCATACGTTTCTAATGCTCTTAACAATGTGATTCGCTGTACAATGAGTGGGAAGTTAATGTACAATAGGAATAAATGGACATGAAGATTTTATGTGCATTTTCACCATGTACAGAGGAAGAGTACACACTTTGCAATTAGGGGTGCGTGGGTATTATTTGGGGATCCTTGGCGTTATTTGGAGACTACACAAGGCTAGCAATGCCGCTGCCTTATGCCAAGAGGGGAGAATAGCAGCTCACAACACGTTCCAGTGCGATGCGTTGTGAGTTTGTAGATCAGCTATTCTTTGGGTTTTTTAAAAGCTGTTTTGCAATAAGGGGACCGCAGCCAGAGGCTATGGTTATTTAGGGGTCCTTGGTGTGTTCACAATACCTCCGTGAACTCATAGGACCTTGCTAATGTACTGTAGCTGTGTCAGCATTACTGTGTGTCACCTCATAGAGAACGTACACTAGGTCCCAGCACAGCACGTCTCACATGAGTTATGGAGTCATGGCACCTGGTTTCAGGCCCAGAAGTCTAGACCCTGAAACATGAAGCTGCAGGTGGTTCATAGTAATGGAGGCGTGGTGGGGGAGGGTTTTAGTGGTGAATGCTGACCTCTCTATAGGCCATGATTGTCTTTTTGCAATTTCTTTTCAGATTTCTTTCATACCTTTTTTATGTCTTTGAAAAACACTTTGTAAATATTCACTTTAGATTAACTCTATTCAATAAAGGCTTAGAGACAGGGAGGACTTGTGTCAACATGAAATGTGTGTTTTTTTATTTATTTATTACTCTTTAATTTGTACCTGCCAACTCCTCTCCTTCACCAACCCTCATGGGTGTGTTATTGCCATACGTGAAATATGACATGAGAACGTGGCGCTGAACAGGTTCTTGTGTGTGCTGTATATGAAATGTGCTGGTTCTTACTGTTACTCTTCTCCACTCCACTCTTCCCCAACTTCTCAGCCTCTCCAGGTGCTGTTTGCTGGTGAAGCCACCCACAGGAAATACTATTCCACTACCCACGGTGCTTTGCTGTCGGGCGAGAGAGAAGCCACTCGCCTGATAGAGATGTACCAGGACTTGCACAGTGCTCAAACCACAAAGCCTAACATGTAAACACGACTAAACAAAACCACTGACTAGTGAAAACAAATAAAACTCTGTGATTAAAACTTTCTGTATTACTAAGAAAAGTGATTAAGTTATGACATAATGGTAGCTGGGGCATTATAACAAATAAGTATTATTTTTACTGTATCATAGATCTAAGACGTATGTATACTAGATTTTATTTGAGACTTATTGTTCAAATGTTGCCAAGGGTCCTGTACTTTATTGTCTTTATCATTCTGTTGTTGTTTTTTTAATCAGTAAAATTATGTTTATAATAACATCATTTATAATTTAAGGTCTTTTTTTTGTAAGTGCCTTCTTGTACTTATATTATGTTGTTTCAAAATAATCATAAAAATAAAACTGATACAAAAAAGATATTCAAATCAAATATTGTAATTGTCATTTATGGTCATAGCTTCTTCTGGTTTATTAATTGAACAACATTATTATAATTTTACAGTGGCCTGGAAACAAAAACAAACCTCTTCTTGTTCTACAGAAGCTTTCCTCTTCTGTAGGATGTTCTGAAAGCCAACAGAGGAGAGGACAAGGTCAAAAGGGGACAGAGAGAGAGATGCAGGCAGTCCAGTGTGTGAGAGAGAATATATTTGGCCCCTATGCCTAACTTATGCTCCATCATACAAGCAACAGTGGCATCAAAAATTGCAGATGATTCTACAAGCTCACATGTTGTGAGCTTGTACTGTAGATTGGCTATTTTCGACATGCAACGCCATTGTACGATGAAGTTTAAATCAGGCTTAAGTGACCGTCGAGACTTCCACCCTCATCAACTTTAAGTGAGCTAAAAGCATGTGGCTGGTAGCACAGGAGCGGGATAATAGCATTTCCTTCACCTGTCTATCCACTTTTTAATGACAAGAGCCAGTGAACAGTGAGCAAAGGAAAATGTCACCGTGCCCGTGTTACTTTGCCAAAGTGACAGATGGTGTTAGAACAGACCCCAGTCTCTACTCAATTCTCTTGATTTGTCTAAGGAAGTATTAAATTATCCTTAACACCCATACTACTATAGCAGTGGTTCTCAACCTTTTCAGGCCGTGACCCACCAAAATAATCATATTTGAACTTGGGACCCCCCACCCTGACAAGCACTTTTTAGAATTGTAGGAGTTGAGGCATTCAATATTGTTTGACTCTGTAATTTTTGCCTCTTTCTTTCTTATATTATTTGGCCAATGTTTGACCAGTATTTATAGTGTAGTTTGTTCATTGCTTTTGATGCAGTAACAGTTTTTTTTTTAGCTATTTAAAAGGTCTTAATAGTCCTTAAATTGTCACTTCACTGTCATCTGTGGACCCCCAAAAACACATGTGGGGACCCCCCTGGGGGTCCCGACCCACAGGTTGAGAACCACTGTTCTGTTAGCGTGAGAGATTGGTCAGTGTTTTATAAACACAACAAAGTCCCTGGTTTGAATCCACTACTTGCTACAAATGTTCAAACATTTTACAAGACTTTGTGGTGCTAGAGATAAGGCGGTGTCCTAGAAACACAGGTCCCTGGTTCAAGTCCACCTTTTGGATCATCTTCACTTTGAATCTAAATCCTATTCAGCTTCATAAAACATTCCCTTGATATAACAGTTCAAACTAATGTTTTAATCATTAGATGAATTCTATTCACACTATGATTAAGCAACATTTAATTAGACTGGTGTCATTAGTAATTACTAATAAGCAAATCCAAAGATGTCTTATACAATTTTGGAACCCATTGATAAAAAGAAAAAAACATGTATTTATGTCTTACAGTATGTAGCTTGGAAGGGCATGAACATTTTAATGTGTGGATGTTTAAGTTAGTTAATGAATAATGACTTAAGCTACAGTAACATTATTTCTATTCACAAGCTGTGAGTTTTAAAATAATATAATTAATAATGTATGATAATCTATGATCATAACAAAGGACACCAGAAACCACTGGACACTGAATGAAAGTAAGCCATTTTATTGATGTAATGAGTGGAAATGGGTAATAAAACGTTTTCATTTTCTATTGCAGTGGTCTGAGCAAAGCATTCTCAACTGGAGGACTACATTTCCAGCATCAAAACCTCCCTTTGTCTGAGTAGAAACACAAATTAAGTTTGGTTAAATAAAAAAAATCTGCATATCTGTCTGTGACAGTCAACAATATATATATAAATTAAATATTTAAACCATAAAATAAAAGAGGGTGGGGTGCACACTTAGTTGCCCAGATAAGTGTTGAGGTAATGTGTATAATACTATTCAGACAAATGGGCAGAGTACAATCATTCAATCAGACAGGGAATATATACATGAGAGGTACATAATAAATGACCTTAAGACTGATGCACACACACTGTATTAACTAAAACCTTGGCATGATGCTAGTCTTAGAAAAAAAGCTTTTTTTCTTTTTGTTTTCAAAACACACAGTATATGACATAGTGTTACAGTGCCAAAGACAGATCAATAAAATCAATCAGTACAAATAAAAAAAAACTGTGCCCACAAGGAAGCACCTTACCTTGACAAGCTATGTTTCTGATGTAAAAAAAACAACATAATAAATAATTTCACTAAAAAGAGACAGTTGAGATGGTAAGTGAATGCTGAAGTAAGCCACACATTATTTTGGCATAATACTTGGCAACTTTGTCTTCTGTTCATAAGTAAATGGTCTGAATCTTCAGCAGGTCCTGTTTGAGAGTTAAGCATAATACTGTACTATTAGTGAGGAATTTGAAATCAAGTAGACAAAAGCAAAATAACAAACAACTTGTTCCTACTCAGCGATCATAAGTCAACAAATAAATCCACGTGAAAGCCTATACAGTCATTAGCTCTACTTGTGATAACGCAAAAACATTTGGATGTGGTCAACTCAGGTCCAACCATCAACTTCAACAACCGATGACAGATGACAGATACAGTATGAATATGTGTGTCAACCCGTTCAATCCGGGAACACATACAGTAGGCCTACTGTGTAATTTTAGATTGTTTCGCTATAACCATTATTTCACACGTTGGGCTATTCAAAAATAGCAGATCTACAAGCTCATAGCGCTACGAGCTTGTAGATCTGCTATTTTTTTCTAAATTGTGAAAATGTGTGCAAATATATATTTTTTTTTTACTCAAATATTTGCTTCTGGGGATTCTACAAATGTATATATATATATATTCAAAGATTTGCACACATTTTCATGATTTGTTTTCAAAAATAGCAGATCTACAAGCTCATAGTGCGGCAAATGACACAGATGCGTTCCCGGATTGAATGTGTGTGAGAGAGAGAGAGAGAGCATAAAGGGTCAAAGAGATAATGCAAAGGGACCAATATGCTTGCACTGGAAATAAATGTTGCCAAAGGCCGACTGTACATCAAAGTCTGTTAAGTCCTGGTGCTTCACTGGTGATTGTTCCACATATCCCGTCCACGTCACGATCATAATAAATAAGTAGCCCACAGCCTACAACAACAGAATCTATGGATATGGGTGTCATATTGGCAGAAACCGATGATTGTTTAAGACAAAAACTGATGCCCAATGGGCTGGTAAAAGCGCTCTAGAAAAAAAGTGCATTATAGGCTATTATGTCAAATACTGAGAACATTTAAAAACAACACTCTAATAATAAACATCTGTATTTTTTTTCTCTCACTAGTGCAACGACATAATTGATTAAAATAAAGAGAAATAGCGTTTACCTGCAAGCAATCAAAGCTCTTAAAACATCTAAATAGATTCCTCGCCACAATAGCAGAACATTTAAGAAGGCAACTTAATGATTGATGCTTAAAACAGAAACATGCCAACATCATTAGACATTGCTCTCTTTTTTTTATAGAAATAAATAGTTGAATTAATTAATTCATCTTTATCCTCTTCTTAAATATTTTTTCCAACTCTATATGACTCTGATGCACATTGAATATAAAGTCTCTATAGTACAGAACTGCAATTTTCAAACACTACAGGTACATAATATAATTCTCTATGTTTACTCTTTTGTTCAGCTTTGGAGAGAAGACATTTACAGAATGATCTGACCTATAATTGTCCACTTCGTCCATCAGAAGATTCCCATTATTCACAACTTATTATTATAGAACATCAATTGTCATTTTTTTGTTTGTTCTTTTTACAAACAACCTATGTACAGAGGAAGGCTCATAGCCGAAACGCGTAAGCGTTCAATTTATTGGTGTGCCAATAAAAAAAGTGGAAATGTGAGTAATTTGTCCTCCATTTAATTGATTTTTTTTGGATGTGCTACCTTTTTGGAATTTTTTAAATTCCTTTTTTTATATGTATACTGAATTTGGGTCTAGCACTCCACTGAGAACCCATTGTTGATGCGCAACCTCTTTTTCTTATTTAACCTATGTACAGTATTTTAAGTCTTAGCGAAGACAGGATTGTCTGAAACTCAAAAATCGCCAAGTGCATTGTGTTTTCTCTACTGTGTCAGCAAAAGTAAAAAAATGTATTAAAAAAAAGCAAAATAATCAAAAAAAAAAGAATCTTGAAGCCCGTTTGAAGCATACAATGTGTCAGTAACCCAGTACTAGCTTGTCACAATATACTGAACTGGGAAAAACATGGAGAAAATGGAGACCTGCACAACTACACAATGTGTCACATTATGAATTTGGAAACACACATATCAGCGCAATAAGCAAACTGCACAACTCCTCATAAACATATCGACTGTGGTAGAGACCCAAAGAACAGCATGAAGCATGATTTTTTTACTTTGTCAAACGACCATATCGCTTGCTGAAAATAACCGACTTTCAATTGCACGACCATGTCCTTCAATGAAAATAATTGACTTTCAAATAAAAACAATTTAGGCCTAAGTATATAAGCGTTTCATCATCTAACTGAGAACATTGAAAGAAGCCCATTCTACAAATAGCATTGAAAGAAACCCATTCTACAAATATCTTGGTCCACTATCTTGGAATCTACTGTATAGGAGACTTTGCTGCCCTTTATGCTTCAAAGGAAGATAATAATAATAGCATTGAGTTTTGACCTAATCAAAAAACACACCATATAAATGCCCCTTAATGATACACTATTAACTTTGGTACCCAAAAAAATCCCATTTCAGTGGGACATCATAGCAGGGAATTAACTTTGCACTTATTTCTATCTCTCACTGTGCAGTTTCTGCTATTTGACATTGCAGGGCATTGCTTTAGTCTCCTCATGATCGGGTACGTGTTAAACCTGGAGACGAGGCTAGCTGCATGGCTAAATAATTACACTACTATAAGTTTAGGAAAATAAGGAATGACTTATTTTGCAGCTGTGCCATAGCTTGTCAAAACAGATACTTGGGATATTCATCCTGATGAATAGTACTTCAGAAAAGTTCAGGAGCATCTTTCAAATGCAAACATGACAGTTCTTTGAGGACTATTGAGATGTTAAGTCTCTCTATCAATAATATCAACTTTGATAACTTGACCACTATTATTGTTGTTGTTGCATTCCCGACCATGTTATGAGCTTTGCTGCCCAGAACTCTCTAAAACTTAAAATAATAATGTCAGTTAGGGCCATACTAAGATATGCTATAGTAACACTTCAGCTTGAATAGATGTGATGCTATGGTCCTGAACATATGTTGCTGGCACATGCAGTACATACTGCAAAGATAACTCCCAACAGCCCTGCAAAACGTTCAAGTGTGTAGTTGCCTTATTAAATCAGCAGATGGCACCATAGAATGCTGACTGAGTTCAGTGAGAAATGGAGAGGGACTTGACCATGGGAAGCCCTTTAACTGTAACAGTTAGAAATGCTAAAATATATGAAGCTCCCATCACACTGTTAACATAAATGGTTTCACCATGTGAGGCATGAAAATACTGTAAATGGAGCAATATGCACCATGTTCTCAAACTATAGTGAGGACAACCCTGTTCTTTTTCTTTTTTTACTAGCAATGCGCCATTACACGGATGTAGGCTACATCAATTGTGCATTCAACTGGGAGTTAGTTGCCTATTGCAGTGGTTCTCGACCTTTTTCATGTCAAGGACCCCTAAATGTATTTGGCCGCAGACCCACATCGGAAAATAATTTGTGCCAGGCACAAAATGTTTAAAAAAAAATTCACATTCTTTCAAGATTTTTTGGAAAATATCTGATCTACAAGCTGTAGACGCATCGCATTGTGACGTGTCATGAGCGTGTACATCGGCTATTTTCAAATAGCCAATGTATTATAGGGTTAAAGTGGTAAAACTGATATTGATGCTATATTAACAAATTTTTCTGGGGACCCCCTGGAAGCCCCTCAAGGATGCCTGGGGCTCCCCAGACCCCACTTTGAGAAACACTGGCCTGTTGGACAAACAGCCACATTGCACGTATTCTCTGCCCCATTCCGTGGCATGCCAGAGAAAACACTTGACAGCATGAGAGGACACACAAATAACCCAAAGCTCCAGTCTTTACAAATGGTAGAAGAGCTAGGAGAGAAAGGCATTACGAATGAAACTGCAGCCTTGTTTTAACAACAGCAATTCGATACTGCATTCTAGTCTGGCGCTCAAGAACCAACTCTGGAGATATTACACAGTAAAAATCTGGTGTGTCAATTTAACTCGATTGCAGTCGATTTTACTGTATAGCCTACGAGCGCAAAAAGTGGGAAACATCCTCTTAACCACTTAAACCCCAGCATCCGTATTGTGGAGAAAGCTTTCGCTGAAAATAGCAGATCGACAAGCTCACAACGCGACAGAAAAGGTACTGGTATAGAGCCCTGAGGGACTCCGCTTAACCATATGGCGTTTAAGTGGTTAAACATGTCAAGTCCAGAGGTGTGAGACAGGAAGTCGGGGAAATAAGAAAACAAAAAAATATCCAGTTGAGTTGGAAAGCAGAATATGCTGATACAAAGGTTTTCAAATGCACAGTTGCCATGACAACCACTCAGCCATAGAGCGTCCGTAGAAGAACTCATGGGAGTGAAGTTCTGTGTTATCTTTTACACATTGCTTTTTATTCTTTCTTTCTTTTCAAAACGCAGTAATCTTCTTCTTTTTGCCACTGCTGGGAGCTACATGTTGAGTTCTGTGTAGAAACAACATGGTCATTCTGTCATTTCTGAGTTGTGGGAGGGGGGGGGGGGGGGGCTGAGTGAAAAATATGTATCGTGACAGCGGCCATATTTCCTTCCAATGTACACACGCACACACAGAGACATGCATGCATGTAGGTACATACGGACACACACAGCCTCTAAATATAGGCATCCTAGCTTGAGATTCTTGAAAGTATAACATCCTCTGTGAAAAAAAAGAAATTATTAAAACAATTATTATTATGTTTTTTTGTTTGTCTTTGTTTTAGTTTTTTGCACTTTCACCAGTTTGTGTTTAAAGGCAGGGGTCTGGCTCCATTATGTCTTCATGGCCCACTTGGCCTAACAGCGTGGTGCTGTAGAACAACCAAAAGAAAACCAAGGATAAAGGGTTCTATTAAGTTACCTTGTTCTGTTGCCTCAGAGCCTCTGTCTGGCATACGTAATACTATTGTTAGTTCTGTTACCAGGGGGGAGGTGTTCTGGATTCCCCCAACTGGAATTGTAATGAGCATGTTTTCCCCAGGTTTGTGTTATAGTCAGAGATGATGTGGCGCTAGCCCGAGCTGGCTGCTGGACAGTCATTTGTTAGCTTCCTGGCGACCTCGCCAGTTAGCTTCTGGTTTAGCTTCTCATTTAGCTCTCTAGTTTGCTTCCAGGTTAGCTTCCCAGTTCATCATAGAGTCTGTGGTCATCTGTTATTTGATCTGTTAGTGCTTCAGATGCAACCGTACAGTACATCCTGTGAAGAGGAGTTACAGTAACAGAGTCAGTTGAGACTTGAGAGTGGCTAAAGCCTAGATGACAGTCACTATCTGAGCTGTTTAGCCGTGCAGAGGATGTTAGCAGAGACTGTCAGCTTTCACGTGGAGAATTTTGGAGAAACCGGGTCTCTTCCTCAGAGCCTGAAATAAAAAGTATGGGAGAGAAATCAGAACATAGGCCTCATTTTAGGTTGAGGTGACTTCATTATAAAACTGATAAGAAGCTTAACATAAAGGAGCTGGGGAGGGGCAGTAGAGAAACAGATATATCAGTTTTCGTAATTAAGGGATAGCGCATAGTGCCAAGGGATAGCGCAAGGGCGCACGATAGGGACCTTTGTGTGTACCACATACTTGTCCCCCATTCTAGTCCAGCTGGAGACCTGGGTTGCATGGAGCAGTGGTTCTCAAACTTTTTTTTGCATACAGTAGTACCCCCTTCACCTGATTTCTGAATCTGATGCTATGAATTAATAACCCACCATAAGAAAAATATAACATTACAAATAAAGTCAAAGTCAAAGAGTTACAAGTATTACCTCCTGAGCAGATTAATTTTAAACTGGCCATTAAGTGTAAAGGTCCTTACACACCGGGGCGATTTTTTTCATGCGAATAATACGTTTTTTTTTTAAACCTTATAAAGTCAATGCAAGCTTCCACACCAGTTTCGCGGAGCAAAAAAAGCGTATTTTAATTATTCGGAACGAGTCCGAATTTTGCGTATATTCGCATATTCGCCGATGTGTAACCGCCTTAAGTCCAGTCAATATATTCAAATAATTGTGCAAATTCTATTCAGTAACAGTTTTCCTAGGCAAGTTTTCAATGTAATTTGGTTTAACACTTGTCAACTT
Organism: Gymnoscopelus braueri; assembly: GCF_963280865.1. Classification (NCBI taxonomy): domain Eukaryota; kingdom Metazoa; phylum Chordata; class Actinopteri; order Myctophiformes; family Myctophidae; genus Gymnoscopelus; species Gymnoscopelus braueri. The sequence goes on from NC_137604.1 coordinate 38,303,726, forward strand.
GCCAATGTTTTATCATTAAACAATTCAATAAATTCTTCCATTTTCCTCTTTCTCTCGCGTACCTCCTGTAGTACCTCTGAGTACCCCTAGGAGTACACGTACCCCCTTTTGAGAACAATTTAGAATTTAGGCATTTAGCAGATGCTCTTAATCCAGAGCGATTTACAGTAAGCAAGGAAAACACAAGGTAATATATCAAATGCATAGAAATAGTAATCTAGGATCATAGGTAAACCAAGAACCTATCATCAGTCTACAGTATAACAGTACAATAGGCCTATAAACAAAATCTATAATCTGTACATAGAGTAGCGAGTCCTTATTCTCTGCTTCCTCTCTCTCTACACTCAGCTATAATAAAACTAAACTAAAGGGGAGCTTGCTTACCAGCTACTATGAATCACAATATCTGCAGAATAGCCCACTGTACCTGACTCATAAATAAAAGATCTGGATTGTCCGCCTCTCTACTGATTAGTCAACTGTGTAGTATTGTGGAATGAGCTGCCAATGTAAAAACACAATGAGGCAGCCTTCAGGTCCTAGGTGTAGTGGAACATAGCGAGACACTACCTGTAGCTTGTTCACCATCTCTTCAAATAGTTTCCTGGCCTCGGGACTGTTGGGGTCCTCAAAATAGTCCTCTACACCAATTTGAACCACTATGGATTTCAGATTGCGGCACACACCTGCAGGAAAGGAGAACATATTCATTTGGGTGTGTTTTCCTGTGTTAAAGCATACGTACGGTAACTAACATACACTTTGGCTGGTTTATAATTAAAGCTTTCTGTATCACTGTAGTGTTACACTAGGTTTACCCATGTTAAAACAGTGTGTGTATTTCTACTCACTGTTGAAGTGGAGCAGAGCCTTGGGGGTGACAGGGGTGGAGGAGAGGACCAGCATTTCCAGACCTTTCAGTCCTTCCCTGCACACCTCCGCCGCTACTTCCTGGTTGATCTCACTCACATGGTCCAGCTCCAACACCTGCAGACGCATACAGTTCCTTGCTGTGTGTGTGTGTGTGTGTGTGTGTGTGTGTGTGTGTGTGTGTGTGTGTGTGTGTGTGTGTGTGTGTGTGTGTGTGTGTGTGTGTGTGTGTGTGTGTGTGTGGGCGGGCGGGCGGGCAGGCGGGCGGGCGTGCGAGCATTTGTGTTGTGGGTTCAACGATGCAAAGAGAAAGGAGACGAGAGGTAAAAAAGAGAAAGCGGAGTGAAACAGTAGGATAAGAGAGGGACAATCAGAGTCAGTGTAGTGCAGTAGCCCTGTCTGTATCCCACAAGCCTAATATCTCCCATGGCTAACCTTACAAATACTATGGGACAGAAGTCCCGAGCTGAGCGTGCTCTACTGTCAGTTAATTAAGAGAAGGACAGACGGGTGCAGACTCTCAGTGAACAGTCTATAGAAACAGTCCGCACTCAGAAATTCTTTAAATTGTTTTATTTACCGCAGCAGCAGTCATGACAAACGGATGTGTTTCGGCTAACCAGGCCTTCATCTATAACATTTACATCCTACTTACCCAATGAGGCTAGTCCCTGGATGCCACACCCAGCCCCACCCACACCCAGGGCACGGAGGTGTGGCCAGCATCTTCCAATGGTCTGTAGGCATCTGTTGCTGAAGCGTGCTGGTTGTTGGCTGAAAAGCAACGAGAATATTTGCAGCAACAATGAACACACTGTAAAGGACTACAAACTACACTCCTTTAATACAGAGCAGAACCAAGAGGAGCGGTCCATTACCATGGGTGTAGTGGCGCCACCTGCAGAGAGATAATGTCTCTACAGCCGGCTCCGAGGGCCCAGATCACCTCCTGGCCAACTGGGTCTGTGGCACTCCTGCAACAGACATACGTACAGTACATAGCTTATGTCCATATTCATACTTTAATATGAGGAGTGCCATTTTCTACTGGAGAATGACATACAAAATAATACTTAAACCTCAGAACGTCAATTTATTATCATCTATCTCTCTCTATCTCTCACTCGCTCTCTATCTCTATCTCTCAGACACACACAAACGTGTCACAGACACTTTCACAGGAGAGGGCAATACACACTGCAAGACGTATACGACAAGTTCTGTGTGGAACTGTTCTGAACAATTTAATAAAAACAAGGTCAAATGAAAGTCTGAGGAAGGGGGAGAGCCCTAAACATTCAGCAGCACTCAGGTGCAATAAAAGAATCCTACAACTGGAGCCCACAGTTCTCTTTCAGTTTTCATGTTATATCTTTTCACCCAATTTTGGGTGTGGATGTGCATGTCTCTCCTCCCTTCAAATGAAAGCTCTGCAATGCCAAGTTTCCCACCACAAACCAACAACAATGCACACGCCACATTACTAGCGTCACTGCGAGGTCATGCTGCATGCAGGTCAAACCACAACGGCAATCACAGAGATGGATACATGTACATGGAATATACCCCCTGTCCCTTAAAATGTTACCACTTACATTGAAAAGCTCTATGGAGGAGACTGAACAAGATCTCTAGAAAACTTAATCAATTGTCCCAAAGCTCCCTCTAACCACAGACACACCATTTATAACCACTTAAACCCCAACATCCTTATTGCGGGGAAGGCTTTAGCAGAAAATAGCCAATCGACAAGCTCGATCTGGCGTGTGCGTGTGCGTGTGTGAGACAGCATGTGAAGCAGGTTGCGTTGTACCTATATGTGACAGCCTGCAGGCACGGCAGTAGCAGCTGGCCAGCCAGAGGGAGCGGTCAGTGAGCAGGTTGGGGCAGTGGGACACCTTCAGGATCAGCAGGTTGGTGCCTGTAGCCTTCAGCAGAGCCTCCAGACCCTCCTCCAAGCACCCACTGAGGACAGAGAGAGAGAGAGAGAGAGAGAGAGAGAGGTAAATGCAAAACGATCGATCATCCTCCTCTTTGCCATTTGATGTCTTCTATTAATTGTTTAGTTCATGTTGGGATGTATTGCTGCAATACAATGTGCCCTACTGTAAATGCAGATTTTCAACAATACATTTTCAAATACATATAATCTTTATTTTTTGAGGGCACAAAGGCCAAATTTAAGGGTTAAGGATGATTTTAAATGTAATATGTAGACTATCTGCAGTGAAATAAATACATTATAGAATTTACAATCTGATCCGTGCTCAGCCCTGCACCAATCAAAGTCACTGGATTGGTTTAAAGATGGGGACTCAGGGGGATTCAGAATCTCAACAAAAGACACTGGTGTCTACATGAAAAGAAAGAGACACTGGTGTCTACATATTGACAAGACAGAAACAGGAGAAAGTGGTACAGTCATCTGGGGCATTAAGGCTACTGTGGCCTCAGGGCGTGCCATTTTTTGAGGGGCACAATGCCAAACTGAGGTGCAACGACGGCCATGGCCTTCGTGGCCTCTGCACAGTAAAATCCGGAATGCCGATCCTGCTGTGTGTGGAGTGTGTCTCACCGTGTGCTCTTGAGGTATTCCTCCTTAGTTTCCTTCTTCCCTCTCTGTCGTGGTTTGAGGTTCTGCAGAATGAGGGAGTGAGTCTGGGTGCACCACGTGGACATTGTGCTCAGGAACTGACAAAGGAAACATGGGAATTTATCAATACTGTATGAATGAATACTACTGATAAATGTGAATAGAATAGTGAAAAGACAACATACTGTACAGGCAGTTTACTGATGCAATAGTCCCCCAGAGAGCATTCTAGGTGTAAATGCTAGGTTTATGACTACTATATCAACAGTGTACAGTACAATAAGTCTTCACAGATATTGTCGTTTTATAAAATGGGTTATCAATACGTACACTGACGACAACGTATTTTTTTTAATGTATTGTATTGATTTAACAATAAGAAAGAAACAGGACTAAAATAACACAGAACCACAGAAATGCTACCTGGTGACCACAGTTTAATTGGGGTAAACCCAGCAAGTGAAGTACACATCTCTTCTGTGGCCGTGGTGTTCACCTTGGAAGAGATGCGAGCGTTCTCCAGCAGTACTCTGGTCCACACGGCCGGGTGACGTGCCACAAACTTCCAGTCGCGGCAGACCTCGGCTGCCCGCAGCAGCGTCTTGGTGTCCAAGTACGTGAATATGCAGAAGAGAGCAGCACGCATCTTCAGGATCTCCGGGCTGATCACCTCATTTGACTTAGAGGGGCTCTTCTCATGGCGGCAAGGCCTACTATACCCCCCCTCTGAACGACCTGGGAGAAGGGGTCAAAGAATGCACATTTTGTTTGCTTGTACATAGCCTGTACTAGCACTTCCCAAAAAGAATCACAAAGAAACCTAAAGGAAAAAATAAAACAAATTAAAGGGGAAAAAAAGCAGTAATGATATGGTAATGTGAAATATTTCTTAAGAATGTTCTATGTAATCATATCTCACACGTTGACAAGATATTCTCTGTATGTCCATTTGGTGGCGCTAACTGTCAACCTGAATCCC
>NC_137604.1:38308370-38363370 GCF_963280865.1 Gymnoscopelus braueri
ATTGTATCGACAGAGAAGACTAATAAAAACATATTTGGAGGCTGCTTTTGACCCAGTTGTGTCTCTTTTAGACCTGCACAGCTAAATGGTACATTTTTACATTCAGATTTAAACGAATACTCTGGATTCTTCTATATGCTGTTAATAATAATGACAGGAGCATAGGGCATGCTGGAGCAGCTTGAATTAAGGATCTTGACAGTCTAAGAAGTTAGTTTTTTTTTAGGGTTTTGGGACCCATGTCAAAGGATGTGTTGTACAAAACTGTCTGTCACCACACCAGACACTGTCAAATCCTCTGTTACTTTAACTCTGCAAGTGCAAATATTGATCCAAATGGACCCATCAATTTTGGTCCATTACAGAGTTAATTAACACTGTGGCTGTGCAGCTGACAGCTGACATACAGACACACAAACAGATACAGATACACACACACGTGCAGAATATAGCACTAACAATGCAATATGTTGTTCACCCATCCCTTCTATAACAGCAACCTTTCAGAAATCAAATGTGAGAGCCCTGGCCTCCAGTGGGTCCATGTGACCCTATTGGCAGATGGAGAAGTGTTTAGTCAGTAGCTGGATGAGACAGTCCCTAGTAGTAGCACACACAGGGGTCTTCAATGTTTTTCAGCCCAAGGACTCCCTAGCTGAAAGAGAGATTAAGCAGGGACCCCCACTACATACTGCATAAAATTGTATTTTCATAGATTTCATAGACCAACACCAAACCTCTTAGAGGAGTTTAAAACTTGTTTAGTTTGGTATAATAGTTTCTTTTGGTATAATAATCGTTTGGTATGTCCATTTTCTATTCTAAACTAATTAATTCGCATTATGTGGGGAACAAAAACAATGAGACGCCAACCGGAACCCAACAAAGGAACCACAATTCTTTTTTTCGAATACCAGGCTTTCTTCCGTGGTGGGAAGTCTGGTGACGCAAGGTTACTAATTTAGTCGTTTAGTTGTTGGCCATTAGAAGTGACATACACAAGCCTGCATTCAACTTTGATAATCAGAGATTGTCTAAGGAGCTAAGTCTAACACTTACTACAGAGGGGGCTTACTTTGAACCCAAGCTGGACCTGGCTGACACAGTGACACGCTGATAGTTCGGTATCTAATACCATACTGTTCGCTGTGTGTCAATGTTCAAAAGATACGATGCAGGCAGTTCTTCATGCAAAATAAGTCTATTATTACTCAACAGTGCAAAAATAAGTATTCAAATGATCACCTTTGAGATCCATACATATTGAAGCATGAAACATGCCAAACAAATCCTTGCACCACAGCGACAGCGGTCAAAAACCTGTTGCCCTTCTGGGTCAAACCTCCTGACAATGACAATGAACTTCACAGTTAAATACCTGCGCACATCAGAGCCACCCCATGTTTACACAAACCCGAAGAACACATTTGACATTTTTACCCATTTGGCTCCTACAGAGGTAATTATATTTGAATCATACGCATCTTCCTGGCTGTCTGGTAATAATACATTTCCATAATGGTTGTTACCTGTGGGAAGGGCGGTATCCTGACCGGCTGTGGTGAGTATGCGAGTGAGAATGGGGGTGGTTTGAATGGGGAGGAGCGGAGGATTGCTGGACCTCAGCCACAGCCCTCCTGTTGTCCTGCTCCCACACCTCCACCTCGGATTCGGTGGTTCTCGAACCCACGTCCGACACGTCCCCTTCGTCCCCGTCCTCTGTGCTGTTCCGGTACGGCCGTCGCTGCCAGTTCTGTATCGCCTGCTTACGGAGGCCCCAGCTCCGAGAACCACCGACCCCAGTTCCGCCTCCTCCGGGGGAACGCTCATAACCCCCCTCGCCCAGCCGGCAGTGGACATGGTAATACTGGGACTCGGGGCAGTCGTCCATTGGGTGCATTTCCACGCTGTCGCTATCATAGCCTCCCGAGCCCTGGGACACCGACTTCCCCCTCCCTGACGCACTGGGGGAAGAGAAGGAGTAATGGGAGAGAGGTGAGGAACTAGTAAATAATAGCACATTTATAAAACATTAACGATGAAAATATTACTGTGCAGTTGTCCAACCTACGTGTTTCAAAGTGATCTACACCCATTCACACCTAACCCATTGAATTGAGCACCTGGTACTGTAGCTGTTCAATTCAATCTCTAACTCAGTGGTGTGTTCTACCGTGTTATGCTATATACTGTACGTAGTGTGACCTGCAGAACATTTTCGTAGCCAAGCGTAGCCATCCAAAAACCGTCCGAGAAAGCGTATCTGATACGCAGGAGGAGGGGCTGGGGGCAGCAAGAATCTAGACTTCAGTTCAAATAGCCTTTTTCATGAGATAATGTGGCGTCTGAAGTGAAGGCCTATGTGTGACTATTGTCTTGAGGTGATAATGACCGCTGGCCATTGGAGTTTTGAAGTAATTCACAGTTCACACATTAACTACTTAACAATAGAGTGGTTATTTCATTCGGCGACCACACACGCGCGTACATACGCGTGTATGTGTGCGTGCAGGTGCCGTGAGTGTGGGAGGGAATAATTATACTATGTCCTCCGAAAAAACGAGAACACACCACTGCTCTATCCTCTGTCCTGTTGGCTTCTGAGCAGCTCCACTATCGGTACTACTACTATTAATACTATGATTATGGGTACTACTGCTAAAAGTAGTGTGCTATAAATAACTACAGCTGTTGGAAACAAAACGAGCACTAGCATTATTATTTTGTATTGGATGATTATAATATATAGGTGACAGTGTTATTTAAGTCAAGATTGTTTGCACATTTGGGTTAAATGTAAGAAGGCTCTCAGGACGGGACTTCCATTTGAGAAATTCACACGTGCCTACAGCAGGGGAAACTGCTGAAGCACTCAATGAGTCCCGGAGCGACAAGTCTGACAGTGGAAGAGAGCTGCATTTCAGAGGAGCCGCAATAGCATGGAGACAGCTTTTATACATACTGCTAACAGCACTTTACAATATAACTTCCCTCAAAACAGAGCAAAAATAATGAGCAGCTAAAAAACATCAGCCTCTGCGAAAAGTAGGACATGTTTCTGTCTTCTGACTTTGTCCCCTGCCTGCTCTGCTCATTTTCACATGAAGCAAGAATCAGTGAGTCTGCAAGCCTCGCTTTGTAGGATGTTACTCGTTATAGAATGACAGCTGATAATGCAAGCTGCCAATTACAGACAGTTACATCAATATAAGTGACATCATGTCAAGTGTCTGCAGCAGTCTGGATTGAATAACACGGTAAGCTACAAATATAAATGAAGTCTACCCTAAGCTTACCCCGCCAAATCGTTTATTATGTCAGCATTCTAATTTAATCTGGGTCAATACAATCATACTGTCTGTTTCAACTACTGTCTAGCAACATCTTGATTAAATGTAGCAGCAAATTGATTAAAAGTAATTCCCCTATACAAGTGATGAAACGAGTGGTAAATGGTAAGGGCTGGTCTCAAACATGAGAAGCTCCTGTTGCAGCTAATTAATGATTTAAGAGTACTGTATGTACTGTATCCTCTGATTGTTAGGAGTGTTGGAGAGTAAATGCAAAGCAGCTTTAGTGATTAGCCTTGTAATCTCTGATACTCTGCGCCTAGCTCTCGGTTTATGCATGAAGTAAAAATAGCATCATGTATAATTTATTATGTAGTGAAATAGCTCTGAATAAACATGATTAGATTTAAATACTTACAAACGCACATACGGTGCATACATACATACAGTATATACATACAAACATACATACATACAGTATAATTTACAGTATAGTTCAGTATGTGCATCAAATGTTAGAGTTAAAACCAGAGACGTAAAAGAAAAAAAAAAATTCTGATGATGTTTTTTCCTAGCTTGACATGTTAGAACCCACCCACCTCCATTGTCTCCACATTTCACTTTCAGTGAGCATGTGAGAAACAAATCACACCTGCCCATCGCATTAACTATGTAACGGTAACAATCAGCTAAAAGGCTCAGAGTCTACCTTCGATGTGCAGAAATTTGACACATGTCAGCCTGTGGCATGTTCTGGAACTGTAAATAATAACAGTCAGAACACACAGACTGTGTCCTTGCAGTTTGAGTAGCTGGTACACAACCATTCTTCTACTCCATGGTTTCCCATGGAAACAATGAATCGTGATTACAAACGGGCTGATCCTGAGCTTCTGATCAAAGCTGAATCTAAGCAGGTTGATATGTCCATCAATTCACCTGCCCAACTGTGATTTACTGTAAAACATTCCTCAAACATCCCCCCCGCCCCCTCAAACTGTTTATTGTACATATTTTTGGTTTTGTTTTCTAACTGTTTATATGTCTTGCATAGTAGTGTATATTTGTCTGTCATTAAATGTTTCGATGAATTGAGTACAAAGGACCCCAAAGGAAACAAGCCACAGGCTTTCTTGGGTTTAAAATCCTCTTAGCAGACCTTGTATTGAACTGTACTTTCCTGTGCTTGTTTTTGCAAACTGCTAATAAAGTATTCAATCAATCAATCAATCAACACTGTATGGCGAGGTTATAAATACTAACCACTTTCAACCGGGTGTCCCTATTTTGAGCATGTGATTATCGTGAAATTTATCAAAAATGAACAAAACCAAAAAATAGCAGATCTGCACACTGTCTATGCTTGCAGATCAGTTATTTCTGCTACTTTCAGGTGACACCACTGTACAACAAAGTATAAAATATGGCTCTGCAGTTGCCTTTTTATTCTTATGTATCTGCAACAACAGTGAAGGTTGTACAGTACACATGTACTGTATAGGTATTGGCTCTCTAACCTTGAAGATGTTCTCAATTTAGAGTTATATACTGTACTCCCTGCGGGGGAAATTCCACCTCTGCACTTGACCCATCTTAATATTAGGAGCAGTGGGCTGTCACTGAGCACGAGCAGTACCCAGGGACCAGCTCCAGCTCTAATGCCAGTGTTAATGTCCTTAACATGCATATGTTTTGTTTTGTGGTGTGGGATGAATCCAGAGTCCCCGGAGAAACCCCATGTAAACACAGGCTCAAACACAGGACCTTCTAGCTGTGAGGCAACAGTGCTAACCCCTGAGCCACAAGGATGCCCCATGCTTCTTGCATGTAAATAATTACAATAAAGAACACGCTCTCTGATATTATTCCAAATGTATTATTCTCGGGTGTTATTCCAACTGTGAAACCTCCGTCATCTTTGGGTGTTGACATAGTGATCTATACTGTAAGTCAGTAACCAAAGATGATGAATACATGATGTATTCATACGTCCTGCAGCTAAAATGGCATTTGGTATCACAGCAAACAGATCCACTTTTGATGGATTATTAATAACAAAAGACAGAAGGCAGCCAGGACTTCTGTCAGGACACTATCTGACAAGAATTACACATGATTCACTGGGGGAAGGCCTGAGAATGGATTGCGTGACATCATGTTTGGACACACATACAATACTGTACATGCACCAAATGGGAACACCTACTGTATCACGCAGAAGTGTACGTAATTGCCAAAGTGTGTGAAAACTCATGCAGAGATGCTGATACATATACTGTACATGCAAATGTCACTCTCCAAGTGACTAAACATACGCATGCAGTCCTGGTAAATGATTCGACAGGGACTCAAATTCAGAACAAGGGGAAAAGGCAAGATAAATACAAGATGAAAAAGTCTTATAGTCTAAAATGTGTCAAACGGCTCATTCAGCTCAGTGTTTTTCATTGTTCTTCATAAAGCCTTGGAATTTTGCGCAAGGGTGGTGAGGTGAGAGATTGAACTTTGTAAGTCACTCTGGATAAGAGCATCTGCTAAATGCCTACATTGTAATTGTAAGATTAGAGCTGCTATTTTGAATCAGAGAGAAACCTAAACGAACATCTGGATGGGAAAAGTGGATGAGAAATGTTCCCCCGCCTTTGACAACGTACTACTGACAATGTAGGCCTTTTGCAAAGCACTTAACCTCCATTAGGCTAGGACACCAAAAGATAACAGACCACCTAAGGCAAATACGCCATTCTGGCTGAGATGTGTCACGGGGGGGGGGGGGGGGGGCAATACAAACCAATACGTGAGTGCGCTCCCGATGCGCAAATCTAAACACAACCATAATGCTCAATGTACAATGTATGTATAGCTACTTATAATTGGTTTACTTTAGGCCATCTCATAACTAACAACACCTGACAAAATATGTTGCCGTAGTTAGTAGCTAAATGGAATGAATGAATTTAGATTAGATGTCTTTATTATCCACCAACCAAGGGAAAATTGTTTTGCTCAGGTCAATGCATACATTCAAGACAAGACAATACATAAATATACATGAATGAATGAATGAATGAATGAATAAATAAGAACCATGGAAGATTCTTCTAATTTGTTTGTTTGACGATTATGGATACTTTGCAGGTTAGCTGGTATAAGCAAGATATTGCACAGGTATGATAAAATAACCGCAATTCACTGCTACTTTTTACACCAACTTATTACATTATAAAAGTACAGGGCAGCTCATAGTTGGGACTTTATTTATTTATATATCAGGGACAAAGCATATTAGTCAACATTTCTGTTACCACATCAATATAAATGTGCCAGAGTAGCTAATGAGCTAATTTTCATCTGTACTGGGCAAGTTGTTAAAATTGGTGGCCTGGAAATTGTCAATACGATATACACACATACAGTATGAACACAATACACAAGTATATACTAAAAGTAACAGTTACAGTATATGTAAAATCAAAGAGGGCATGTAACAGCAGTGTGAGAATTGAGGAATTGTATGATTAACCATGTTTGCAAGTTTGGTTTACTTCATGCCATATCTTAAGTTTAAGTTTAAAAAGTTTAACTACAAGAGAGCTAAGCATAGTGCTTCAATGCATCCGTGCTCAGTCGACTTTCCCTGGATGAGTACAGCATATAAAAAATGAGGTTGTGCAGCTGTATTCTGAGTGGCAGAGTGCACAGGATGTCACAGTAAAGTATAACTGTACATTACAGATATATTTTACATTCCAATTCTCAACACTGTCTAGAGATGTGGGGCTAGTCTGGTCCAGTTCCATTTCTGCACGACTAACATGATATGTTCTGTGCAGTGTACTGTGTGTGCCCTTCTGTGTGTGTGTGTGTGTGTGTGTGTGTGTGTGTGTGTGTGTGTGTGTGTGTGTGTGTGTGTGTGTGTGTGTGTGTGTGTGTGTGTGTGTGTGTGTGTGTGTGTGTGTGTGTGTGTGTGTGTGTGTGCGTGCGTGCGTGCGTGCGTGCGTGCGTGCGTGCGTGCGTGTGTGTGTGTGTGTGTCTGTTCTTCCTGACATGGAATGAAACCACCTTCTATCCTTTTATAAATGGAATATATCAAGCTGAAAAAAACAGGACAGACTGTATCCCGTTTTCTCGATATGAATTAATCCCTCAACGTCAAGAGTACGATGCTTCACTGGACGAGTCTAAGTAAATGAAAGACCCAGCGAAATTCTCTTCAACCTCGATGACTCGCCCTGAGCACTGTCCCAGTGGGTGCCATTAGAAAATCCATTATCTGTTCTGTCACCAGTGTGTTAGACGTTTAATTCACTATGACAGTCTCTGTTCACCACTCTTTTCTCCAGCAAGGCATTGAACAGTCCTACAGGCATGCTACAAGAAGCATGGCTAGCCCTCTGGTAATATAATCAGTATGACATCGATTCCCAACCTGTGAGCCGACAATATCGCCCCCAATTTTTTGGGGGGGCAAAATAAAACTTTTAAGATTTTAATGACAATATAGCATTAATATGAACAAAGTAATGGAAGAAAATAATGTATAAAAATCATTGTGATACCAATAAATAGGAACTTTAAATACACTATATGTTAGTTCCATTGATCCCAGCTGGAACACAATCGATTGATCGATCGTTAAAATAAACATGCTCTGAAAATGCACGTGGCCTCCCCCCATCTGACCACACTGCCTGCCATGTTACGTGGTTAGATGGGTGGGCCACGAACACTGTCTAGACTTTTGATTAGGCCCTGATCCAGCAAAGGTTGGGATCCAATGCAGTATAACCATCGCAAGAAACAAATTCATAGTCATCCTATAGTCATAATTTGGCAACTGCGCGCTCATAAAACCCCACACTTCATCGTTCATAATGGTTTAGTGCACTAGTGTGAGTTATACTCATGAGACTTCCTCTGTACTAAGAAATGCTCATATCTAAATCCAGTTATGGCACAGTTGGCCCCTGGCTCCATTTTATGTCGGGTCTATTTATAAGGCGAGGCAATTGCTATTCTTATTTAAGGAAAGCCTCTTTGTACTAGAGTTTTAAAAGGTCTCAAAGTTCACAACTCATAAGTAGGAAGAGGATTTCATAACAGACATTAAACAGTACATACTCACATGTCACACATATAAACCCGGAAGTAATTTTCCCACAGTTTCACCACTCAAACTGTTGTCTCTCGCTCTAATGGTACAGTGATGCAATGCTATGGATTAAAAGTATCTTAAATAAAGGTATTAAATAAAGGTATATATCTATCTATATACTATGATTCAGTGTATACTGTATAACTGGAAATGGTGTGTTGTGCAATAGTGCATTATGCCATACGGGCAGCAGAACATAATGTAAGAGTCCAGTTCAATAGCTTACCCTGTGCTGGGCGAGGAGCGTCGTTCAGACACCTGGTACATGCCCCTGTTACTCCCAGATACACTGGAGTTTCTCTGGATAGAGACACAAGGGGAACAGACAGGAGTTACAAGAGAAAACAAACAAATGGCAGCATATTTATGTTATTGATACACTGATGATCATTTTCTACTATCAAATATCGCTCTTTTTCAAACACAAATTTACATCCTCGACTGGGGTCCCCCAGGGGTCTGTATTTGTCCCCTACTTTTTTCCTTCTACACCCTATCTTTTTGCCGAAAATAGCCAATCTGCAAGCTCACAATGCGCAGCTACGTGTTGTGCGCTTGTAGATCTGCTATTCTCACTGAATGTTCACCTATTATCACATGCCCAGTACAGAGACACTAGGTCCTACAAAATAAAGATGTACGGCAGAAAGACATCTTCTCAGATTGGGTGCCAAGTTCTGCCAACATTGTTTTCCACTTCTTTCTTTCTTTTTTAAATCAAAAAGCAGAGCAAGTGGTGCACTCTTCTGCAGTTCAGTCCTTCACCAGTAGGGGTATGTGTGGTTCCTGATCATGCATACCATCAAGACACTACATCAAAGCTGTTAAGTTGAGTTAATACAGATAAATGACTAAACATGAGTAAACTTATGGATCATACTCAGTAAAGGGTGTCTACTAGGTTGACAATGAAAGTGTAATAGGGACATCATAAGAGAGAGAGAGAGAGAGAGAGAGAGAGAGAGAGAGAGAGAGAGAGAGAGAGAGAGAGAGAGAGAGAGACCAGAGCATGGTTGACTGAGAGAATAAGGAAACTCCTCACTACAGCCTGAAACAATGTGTTTGTGTCATAAATCTAAAATATATAATATTATATATAACATTATAATTGCGAACGCAGCGGAAGGAGGCGTGCCGAAGGCTTACTATGAAACCGTGCTCGGCTTGTGTGTGAGTCTCTCTGTGTGCACTCACGCTCTCATTGGCTGCATCCACTACCCATGTGACTCACGCTCTCATTGCCTGCCTGCCCGCCCCTGGGTCACATGACTCACATGCGTGCACTGCCTGTAAGCAGCCACCCGAGTGCGCCAGAGTGCAGGAATTTAGACAATGCTCTGACACACACACACACACACACACACACACACACACACAGTCACACACACACACACACACACACACACACACACACACACACACACTGTCAATGTTCTCTCTCCATCACGGTGAAATAACACGGATTACAAGTCCGTAAATACACAATATTTTCGAGCTGCGTTCGCTTCCCGCGTTCGCGCGTCTTACTTGTTATTATTAATTATATATTATATACATATTTATATATATTTCCTGTCATAAATCCCTTAACATAATGTATAGTTACAGAGACAGACAGTCTATAGAAGGCGTCACATACCGTAGGATCACATAGCCTCCTCAACTCAATTTTGTCATCTGTGTGTGTGTGTGTGTGTGTGTGTGTGTGTGTGTGTGTGTGTGTGTGTGTGTGTGTGTGTGTGTGTGTGTGTGTGTGTGTGTGTGTGTGTGTGTGTGTGTGTGTGTGTGTGTGTGTGTGTGTGTGTTACTGTAGGTGTGGTTATGCATTCAGGGAAATCATCTCTTCTCCAGTTTTAGTCTTTCTTTTTCTCGCCCTAAGTGCAAATCCTCCTATAGTCACTCACAGTGTTCAATGCAACCTGTGTACTATTGGTGTGTGTGTGTGTGTGTGTGTGTGTGTGTGTGTGTGTGTGTGTGTGTGTGTGTGTGTGGGGTGTGTGTGGTGTTTGAGATAGTGCCAACAGGATTTGTGAGCACCAGACTGGTGTGAGGTGCTGCAAAGGGAATGCAAACACTCTCCAACACACACGCACAGACGCAGACAGACACACACACACACACACACACACACACACACACACACACACACACACACACACACACACACACACACACACACACACACACACACACACACACACACACACACACACACACACACACACACACACACACACACACACACACACACACACACACACACACACACACCTCTAGACCTGGGCTTAGTGCCAGTTGAAACGGATGAGAGAATAACCATATAAACTCAATCCATCTCTTTCGCCTCATCCCAACCAGCAGTGAACGCTGGGCAGAGCAGGAAAGGCTGATCCTCCAGAAATGGAATGGAACACAAAGCATCTGTCCCATCCATCTAGGGTACACGGGGAAAACCCCTTGAGTGGACTTCAGTCCGATTTCTAATACATTGTGTGATGCCGTCGTGGCCCGGAAATAGCCAAATTACAAGCTCACAATGCGTCACGGATGCGTATGAGAGAGCATAAATTATGCATTACATTGAACTGATTTATCTCCTTCCCCTGTTCCTCTCCCTAACCTCTTTTCTCCTAAAAATCTTGCTTGAAAAGTAACTGTGAATTATAGCTTGAGACCAATTTATACTTCATTGACCACCTACTGTTTGTAGAAACCGCATTTAGATGTTGCAAGATAAAGCGGCGTGGTAGAAGGCAGACACACGACACACGTGTCATCGTGGTTGTTGTCAGATTATAAATTCCACAAGATCTAATGAAGGATCAGCAGCCTAAGATAATGCAGAGTGTCATCCTCGCCCTTCACATTTACAATTTAGGCATTTAGCAGACGCTCTTTATGACATTATCCTTTGCATAAGACTACATGGTGGTCAATGCTAGGTCAAGCGCTACAGGCTAAGGCGGAGTCTAAAGAGGTGAGTCTTCAGATTACGGCGGAAATTTGGGAGTGAATCTGCAAAGTGTTACCATGCACGCTATAAAAACAAGAATACCTCTGCACTGTATAGGACAGAGATTTTGAGCAGATGTGTCCGAAAATAACCAAACAGGAACAAAGTAGCAGATCCCGCATTTTCTCACGCTTCCAACTACAGTATAACTTTTTATTATATAAGAATAAGATACAAGCTGACGTTTCGCTTTGCGACATGTCAGCTTGAGGTTCGGTACCCATAGCATTTTCTGGGTTATTGCGTGGGTTAAGTAGCCTCTCTCTCCCTAGCTGGGTTATTGTGTGGGTGAAATAGGCTCTCTCCTACTCCTTCTACCTCTCTCTTTCCGTCCCTCCCTCCCTCCCTCCCTCTCTCTCGCGCTGACCAAGCTCTGGTGTGCCATTCGAAACATCTAATCCACCCATTTAGATATCTTGTGTGCAAGGGCACATTTTGGTCAAAGGGCCACGGTGCCACCAAAAGCAGTACTGTTCATTCATGAAGGTCTACACAGCAAATTCCATGGCAGTCCAGCCAGTAGTTTTTAAGATAACTTGTGACCAAAGAGTTGGACGGACGTACATTGCCGTCCTTAAGACATTAATAATCAGATTAATCTGTAGTTGAGCAACAACAGAAATGAAAAACAACTGTGATCATAGCATCAGTGTTACGTCCTAAAAGTTAAAAGTCAGGGCTGAAAAACTGTAACATTTTTAATAAAGCAATTCAAACCGGATAGTAACCCATTAAGACCGGGAACGCATACTGAGTCATTTTAGATTTTTAGCTATAACCATTATTTTATACTTTTGGCTATTCAAAAATAGCAGATATACAAGCTCATAGCGCAGCACCGAGTTCCACGCTATGAGCTTGTAGATCAGCTATTTTTTTTTAAATCATGAACATTTGTGCAAATCTTTGAATATATATATTTTAATGCGAACATTTGTAACTCAAATATTTGCTTCTGTTTGTTTTTTTTATCTGTGGTTCTCAAACTTTTTCATGTCAAGGACCCCGAAAACGATATGCATTTGGCCACGGACCCCCATCTCAAAATATGTTGTTCGTAGAAGCAAAGATTTGAGTTAAAACTGTATATATATACAAAGATTTGCACACATTTTTACATTGTTTTTAAAAAAAAAGCAGATCTACAAGCTCATAACGCGGCACTCTGTGAGTTTGTATATCTGCAATTTCTCTTAATAGCCAAAGAAATCTAAAGTGACACAGATACGTTCCCGGATTGAATGGGTTAAACTACTAGAATTAAACAACGGCAGCGTCCTCTCATGTCCTCTGCATGACATCCTCTGCATCTCTACAGCACGTCTCTAACAAAACAATCTCTGTAGCATTAGAGGACGTGAGCAGGCGCTGGTTTCCATGGCAACAACACCGGGTTGTGCAATGGTGAGGTTGTTCATCTGCTTCCCACAGTGGAGTTGTTAGGGTGTTAGATAATGACTCAAATAAGAGACACCTCTGAGAATAGAAATGATCCCGGAATATACGGTATATCTACAGTGTGTAATTTAATCACAACTTAATCAGGCTAAGAAAGAGAGGGAAAGGGGCCATGTTGCAAACTGCAGCACAGTGCAGCATGTTCAGACGGCGAGTACGTGTTGGGTTTTGAAACACGCGTAAATCATTCCATGAGTAACAGCCTAAGTTATACATTACATTGTCGCACCACGGTCTCGCTCGCTGAAAATGACTCATTTTCAAGCTAACAGCACGAAGCGTTAACTTGAATGTCAGTGTGACAAAGTATAACTTAGGCTTAAGTCAGCTATAAATAGAAGGACAGGAGCCAATGGAATTTCTTGTGTAGGTCAGATAATGACATGGTGACGTAAGATTCAGTTTGGGAGGAGGTAGGACAGATTTACAGCCATTCCCAGACCTCTGGTGCCAAATGCCAAGTCAAGTTGAAAAGTTTGATTTGTTATTCAGTCATATGTTTTAATGTTGTTTTATCCTTTTGCTTTTCTTTTTTTGCTTTATTGTTAAATTAGTTTCTGTAATTGTATTCTTGCTCTGTAAAGCACTTTGAGCTGCATTTCATGTCATGAAAGGTGCTATACAAATAAAGTTTATTATTATTATTATCATATAAATCATATATATTTTCTCCAGATGCAGTGTCTACAACAATAATACAGTGATTAAGAAAACTACAGATTTAGTATAATGGACAGATAGTAAAGACAACATAGTGCGAGTGGTGTACACCTTAAATGACAAAGTGGTGCTGTGGTGCGCAGCAAGGGGGGTTGCGTGGCAGGCCTCTAGGAGAGTATGCCTTGTGTTGATCGTGTGCCATGTGAGGGGGGGTTCGACCAGGGAGTTGAGAAGCCTGACTGACTGAGGGAAGAAACTGTTTGCAGAGTCTTGTGTTTCCGGGCCCTGATGCTGCAGAACATTTTTCCGGAAGGCAGAAGGGTGAACAGTCCGTGGGAGGGGTGGAAGGGGTCTCTCTCAATGCTGGAGGCCCCGCTTAAGCAGCATGAGTGAGTGGTACAGTAGATGTCTATAATTGGCAGTAGGGAGCATCCTATGATTTTCTCAGCTGTTCTCACCATCCTTTTCAGGATCTTTTAGGTGGTGCAGTTTCTGCACCATGCAGTGATGCTGTCTCTCTCTTTGGTGGAATGTGGTGAGGATGGGGGAGGGAGTTTTGTCTTGTGATGTGAACACCAAGGCACTCGGTGCTTTTGACAACCTCAACTGAGGAGCTGTGGATGAGCAGGGGGAGTGGTCAGCATGGGCTCTCCTGACGTCAGTGATGAGCTCCTTACCATGGGGGAAAAGGGTACAAGCACCCCAGGCCCTACGGCTCACTGGGCTGTTTTTGTTAGTTACTTTTTCAAGGATGATGTAAAGAAAAAACATTCTTTAACACTATAAAACACGGCAAAATGCACGTATAATTTAATTTCATTATTATCCTGGAGACAATCTGAGAGTGTGTTGCTTATTTTATCTGTTTATGTGCAGCTGTGCTTGTCCCGATCTCTGAATAGGCCTTGCAATGTTATAGACCAGTGTATCTACTTCAGGTGCTTTGCATGCTGCTTTGCTCTCGTGGGTATTTTATCCCCATGTGGTGCTGGTTCACGGCGCACATGGCCTGTCGCTGTCCATCGGCAGTGGTGCTGAACCAGTCAGCTATCAATGCATGTAGAGCGACGTGTGCTGTCCTTGGTTTGTCCACTGTATCGCAACTGACAACCTGTTTTCTTTTTGTGCCTGGCTTGTTTGGGTCAATAAGTGACAATTTGTGTTTATGATTCAAGGGATTTATTGTCACATAGATGTACAAGTGAAAAACTGATGCACTGTGAAAAAGCTCCCAACACGTCGCCCTCCCCGCGGGAGAGCGACGCCATCTTTACTCTGATAGCCTATCTTTACATGATATGCTATCAGAATGGCCCCTCGAGAATGCTCCATGCTCTGTGTATTTGTACTCCAGTAGTGTGGCAACTCGCACGCAATACTGTTGTGCAAGGCGTTTAATTGTGCATATTTATGCATTATATTTATAAAGCACTTTTCATTCATGAAGTTCTTAAAGCACCTACGGTGCAGTGGTGCAGTTCATGAAAATCAAATGACCAAACTATTATTATAATAACTAGATGTCAGGGCCGCTTCGCGGCCCTCACATCTAGGCCCGATCCGAGGTTGGTCCAGACAGCACTGGCCTAGTCACTCTGCACACACGTCATGCGAAGTCCGGCCCCTCTGGCCTCTCCTCTCCTCTCGGCTCCTCTCCTCTCCTCTCCTCCCTCCCCGCTTTGCGGCCCTAACCTCTAGTCCCAACCTCACAACCTCCCAACATCGGTCATGTGATAAAGAGGTCAGACTTCCTGTATCTGGTTGCTATGGCAACCTGCCAGATCAGGCTGAGGGTCTGATAGGCAAATCAGAGAATCGATCAAGCCGAGAGTCTGATCACTGATCGAGGTGGGGTAAGATGCCTAAATCATAGCCATAGCTCTAATCAACAGTCTGTGGCGGGTCTTGGAGGCATGTGGAGTGATCCTGTGCTTGTGAATCCCGGACGAACTTCGGAGCTTTTGTCAATTATACAGTAGTAAGATAGTAAGATAATAACGCACTTTACATTGTTGCGAATCTCAAGTGCTACAGGGTTTAAAAGCATGGCATAATAACAGCATAGGCAACCAAATAATTACATGAGACCCAACTAGGCTAGACTAAAGGGTCAAATTAAAACTAGGTACAAAACAAAGGGAAGGTAAAAGGCCCAGGAAAAATTAAGAAAACTTAGTCCAGGCTTTGAGTGGCGGGTTTGAGTGGCGGAGGCTTTGAGTGGCGGGTTTTGGGGCGAGGAGTTCTTTGTGGTAGGGAGGAGGGGCATTGCCGTATATGCACTGATGTGTGAGAAGGTAAATCTTGTATTCAGTCCTGAAGGAGCCAGTGAAGTGAACGGAGGATGGGTGTAATATGATCGTATTTTCGCACTCTCATCAGGATCCTAGCAGCTCTGTTTTGAATGTACTGGAGCCTCTGGAGGCTCTTGCTAGGGTTCCCGATGAGTAGTGCATTGCAGTAATCCAGCCTGGAGGAGACAAAGCCGTGGACTAGTTTCTCAGCATCTGGCAGGGTGAGTGTGGAGCGGAGTTTGGAAATGTTCCTGAGCTGGAAGAAGGAGGTCTTACACAGATGTTTAATGTGTGCAATTGGCTCTGGCACCAGGCTTGGTCTTACAGTAGTTATGTTGAGAAACAATTGTGTGTGCAATGTGGGTATTACATTTGTTATAATACATATAGTCTATTTATTCATTGTAAATTTTGTTTCAAACTTTTGTAACCCATTTTTCACCCAGAGCACCGAACTGAGCTCATGCTTCCTTCAACGCATGAGGAGTGAGCAGGCCGCTTCTCACTCCTAACAGGGGGGAGTTTCCCCTGTAGAACATAGCGCGTGGAAGGAACACGTTATTCCAACCAGTTTCTTTCCCCTCCATCAGGCACCCCGGCTGACCAGGGGGAGGCAGTATAGTGACCAGGATTACTGCATGTTCTTTTGTGAGGGTACCTACCCTAGGGGACACAGGGAGAACATGTAAACTCCACACAGAAAGGCCCTTTCACCAACCCCACCTATAGGGTATGGGCACTGATGGCGTGGAGGAGAGAACACGCCCCCGGCGCCCACAGCATCCCCAGCAGGAATCGAACCCAGGACCTTCTAGCTGTGAGGCGAGGCGACAGCGCTACCGACTGTGCCACCGTGCCCCCTCAGACTTAGTTTTGTTCCTTTTTTATGTAACCACACCTTTTCATGTTCATTGCCATATGATGTAGCCACAGCATCCATTTTCAAAGATCTGCACATGACGCATTACAGAACAAGTGCCATATGTGGTGGGTTATGGGCAGTGTTGGGACTAACATTGGATGTGAGGGTTAGAAAGTAACACATTAATGTAACGGCTTTTAGCTGTATCTAGTTACTTTTTTCAGTTTCGTAACGTGTTACAGTTACTGACATTTGATTGGTCGCGTTACTTGTTACTTTATGTGAAAATAGTAGACAACTTCAGGAGATTAAAGTTTTATTATGATCCGACTTCTACACTCACACTAGACCAGTCCGTGAGCTCCCCCTCCACTCGCTACACAGCTGCAGCTGCGTGGCAGCGGTACCACTCGCTCTGTGTTGAAAGTGTTATTGTTAAGAGGGGACAATCGGCTCAATTCGTACCTTTTTCTGTATCGTATCAAAAAAGTAAAGGTAGTTCTGGAATGCTACAGATGTCTGTAATTCCGAACATCGATGGGTTTTAAACCCGTTTTTTAGCCAGCCTGACTGCGACTCCATGTTGAATATAGACGCACATTCATGATCAGGAGCGTGCATGCACGATCAACATGGAGGCATGTTCAAGATGATGTTGAGCCGTCTGCTCCAGTCTAAAGCCATGGCAGAACTAAAAATACTTTTTTCAATGTTGTTGCTGGAGACAAGATTCCTATATCCACTAGTTTTCACCACAGTGAGCTACAATATATGAAAGTTGAGAGTTGAGAGTTTTGCTTATATTCTCCCCAAGAGCAACGAGTAGGGGTCAGCAGAGACAGGGGGAATTGGGGAATTGGGGAATTGGCATAACAACTAAAGAAAACGCAGAAAATAAAAAGAAAATCTGCAAAGGGCAGGGTAATGGTTAACTTCAGCTGAAAATCTGCAGTTACATTAGCACAGTTAGAACGTCATGCATGTCTCGTCATGTTATGTCTGACCACTAGTTTCTGAAGGTTGACATATCGTCATTACCATTAAAGCTGTTGTCTCCGGCATCATTAAGTCCATTATGCTCTGGCGTGGTGATGGACTGCAGAGGCATGTTACTCTATAAAATCAATACTGATGCATTATTCAAAAAATAATTGCTACTTTGAACAGCTGAGGATCTATTAACTGCCCTGAAAGTTTCAGTTCAAGGAACATTGTCATTATGTGGCCAAGTGTTCACGCACCGCTCCCTAGCCTAGGACCCAATCTAGTCAATCAAGTATTTCCTCTTGTACGTTACCTAAGCAATCTGTCTCATTGTTTTCTGTTCTCATCAGAAGTCAGACTTCCTGTATCTGGTTGCTATGGCAACCAGATACAGATACCTGTGGCCAGACGCTATCTCGTCTTTCTCAACAAAGACAAAAACACTGTTTATGAAAAGCGAAGTGGAGTGGCCACTCTCTTTTAACCAAAAAGGATAAAGATATGAACTGTAAATTGTCGCTGTCAGGTGGAAACCATGTATGTCGAAAACTGTTCCTTTTTATTATTATAAAAAAAAGTAAACCTTTTGAAAATAGCGCTCTACAAGCTCACAAGGTGTCGCATCGTGACATGTTGTGAGCTTGTAGATCTGCTATTTTCACTACTTTTGTGTGACACTCTTGACTTGTATGATGAAGTAGGGCGTAATTTACAAAGAAAACTAAAACATTTGAAACATGGCGATACAAGGTTTCCGCCACTGGCAGGTAAAATACATTCAGCACCTTCCTCTTGGACTGGTTCAAACCACAAACACTCTTGCTAACATAAATGCCTGTTGAAGGTGGAGTGCTTCACCACTTTAACTCTATACTTGCTCTATACTTGGTCCACTCCTTTTTTCCTTCTACACTAAATCTCTTCACCGAAAGTAGGCAATCTACAAGCTCACATCGCATCGCAAGCTTATAGAGTTGCTATTTTTGCCTAATGTTCGCTCCAGCATAGTGGCGCTAGGGTTCATTTGGATCACAGTCCTAGAATCGAATTCTGCCAGCACCTGTGCCTGCCTAAAATTCAAATAAATACACCTAGTTCACCCAAAAAAGTACTTATTTTCTATCAATTACACACTCCATGAAGCCTTGAATTCATGGAGATATTTTTGTCGCATTCCTAAGCCAATAATTTGATGACCGGCGGAGTCTCCTACTGACCGATGACCCGTCATCAAATTATTGGCTTAGGAATGCGACAAAAACAAAAAAATAATCTATGACTTTAAGGCTTCATGGGGTGTGTAATTGATTGAAAATAAGTCTGGGTGAACTACTCCTTTAAGACCCCTCAGACCCCTTCTCTTCACCTGGCGTCCATTGTTGCCCTTTGACCCTTGCAGGCTGCAGCGTCCCAGGCTGCCGTTGGGTGTGGTCCCACAGCTGCTGATGATCTGGAGTTGCTTCTCAGCGCGGTCCGCCCGGTCCAGCAGCTCCTCAATGAACTGCTGCAGACGGACCTTGGCGTTGGCCTCGCGTGCCGCAGTCTCCTGCAGGAACTGGTCAATCTGGGCCACTTCTCTGAGCACGAAAACACAGAAAACACGGATATTAGTAGGAATGATTAAGCTTTTTGTGGCATTTCTTCTCTTCACTACAAAGTGAAAACACATCACTTGCAACAAGAAGCCTACAGGCTACAAAAAAAATGTACACTTACAGGTCCATTTGGTTACATTTTTACACAGATTTACATGCTGTTTACGCATCATTTCAGACACATTCTGCACCTAGGAACATGCTTGTAACTGATCAAGCATATTTGATATATCTGCTTGTCATTTTAAGCGCACCTTGTGGGACAACATGAAGCGCACCTCTCTCCTTTATGCATAAGCATTTAAGAAACTGGATCATGCAAAACGTAAAGAGATTCTGCATTCTGCTGGAAACAAGATACATCCGATACATTTAATACGATACAACTGCTTTCAGTTGTGTTTGTTTTGTGACTACTAATGCATTTATTTTATGAGCAATCGTTGCCCAAATGAAATGTCTCTCAGTTGGAGTTTTGTGATAGTGTTCCAAAATAGTTTGGTGTTCTATTACTTACATTAACCATTTCAGCATCAATGAATTTAGTCTTGCCATTTATTCTTGAATTTCCACCATTCCACTGCACCTTTTAAGATCTGCTTCAAGTGCAGAATGCGTCGACTCTAGAGGGCAGTTCCGTTCACTGATTGCCTAATTGCTGTAGCTGCTACCTTGGTGAATGAATCTGATTCCACGCATCTTACCAACGCAAAATGCACTTAAGGTTCGGGGCAATTTGCACTGTGCCTTTGATGTACGTAAATCTGGCCCTCAGAGTTAAATTGACATTGAGCATTTTACTGTGTAGGTGGTAACTGGTTGAGCTGCCAGGGCACCCCAACTGGCTATTTATACATAGCTGATGTGTTATATAACTAAATCCCACCAGATTCTTTCTGTCATGATCTTTCTGTCAGTAGTGTTATAGAAATCTCTATTTCTCATGCAAAATGTTAGTACAGCCTGTAGGCAGATACGATTTAAGATCACTGAAGTTCCTACTGTATAGCGATAGTGTATTTCTGCCCCCACTCACTCAACCTTACTGCATCATTCTTTTCTCCAAACCCAATCTCCACAGATCGTTAGCTGTGTCTCTCATCCTCTTCTCGATCTCTTTTTCCTCTCATGCTCGTTAACGTGGAACCACATTCCAGAATGCCCAGAAGGCCAGAGTCTTCCAGAGGGTCTGTCATTGTCTCCTTTATCTCTGTCTTCAAGTGTTTTCTGTGTCCTTATAGACAGTGGGCAGGCCTCCTAGCTGTCTGAGCAATGTAGTCAGGAATGCTTAACAAGGTTTTGTGACGTCGCGCCGGCTGACGAGAGCCAGAGAGGAATTCTCAGAGACAAAAGACTCAACACTGGACATCAGTAAGGTACAGTATACAGACAGATAATAGGGGACAGAGAATAATAGAGAACATCTCTGTTGTTGGTTTTAACAAGCTCATGTCCTAGATTTCTTCTCTTAAATGTTCCTCCTAGTTTTTTCCTTTAAATAAAACAAACGACAACCCCAACCTGCATATCAAACGTCTAAGTGGATTACTTATCTTAATGTATCTTATGTTTTCTTTATATTGTCCATTGTGAATATGGGTTGTGTTGTGGGATGTTGTGTTCTCCCACTAGGGACAGTAAAGTAATGGATGCGAGAAAACTCAAGCTGCATTTTAACAGCCTGAAGTGGTTTCCTCAACCCATCGACGGGATTTGATGAAGGCCCCTGAGGCCACATTTACGGTACTGTAATTTACTGGTGAGATTATTTTATTTGTGGCTTTTTGCAACTTCTTCATCTCACCTGTGCCCATTACTTGTTTATTTCCTATGTTTCAGAATATATATTTTTCTCACTATATACATTCATCACTCTGCTTCAGTTCTATTACAGTATTGCGCAAATTAAAATTGCCATTACTGTACATCTTGCCCATTTGTCAATGCTGCAGTTCACTACTGATATATATATATCAGTGTTTCCAACATGGATGATCAGAAATGGGCTAGAAATAGTTTATTAAAAATCTGAAAAACTGGGAAAAAGTTATAATAAAAAAAAATTAGTTTGGTCAAGGTGTCTGCCAGAGTTAACCTTTCCTGTCTTCAAGCACGGATCTCTTAAAATATGATTCCTAAATTAGTAAGTGGTTGATTAAAGGTGAGAAATGAATTAGCTGTCAAAAGCAACCACGTGGGCACACACACACACACACACACACACACACACACACACACACACACACACACACACACACACACACACACACACACACACACACACACACACACACACACACACACACACACACACACACACACACACACACACACACACACACACACACACACACACACACACACACAGAGTAATCAGATGACAAAATCGAGTTGGGGCTTTATGTGATCCTACTGTATGTATATTCTAGAGACTGTCTGTCTCTGTAACTATACATTATGTTAAGGAATTTATGACAGGTTTGACATAGTTTCAGGCTGTAGTGAGGAGTTTCCTTATTCTCTCAGTCAGCCATACTCTGGCCCCTCTCTCTCTCTCTCCATCTCTCTCTCTATGATTGGGTGCGTGCCTGTGTGCCTATGTGCGTGTGTGTGTGTGTGTGTGTGTGTGTGTGTGTGTGTGTGTGTGTGTGTGTGTGTGTGTGTGTGTGTGTGTGTGTGTGTGTGTGCTTCACCCTTCATTGGCTCCCACTAGAGCCCTGTTTTCTTAATGCCACTCCTGCTGAACCCTGTTCAAGATAATGGGTTTTCAGAAGAAAAAAAAAAATCAGGGGTTACATTGACAATTCTATCTCAGCACAAGGCGATCCCAAGAATAACTACTGCTCTCTTTGCTTTCCAGGAAGGATTGTGGACCTTGTCAGACTTGAATTACAGATGAGGTAACAGCTTGTAATACTATGGTGCTCAACAGTAAATTGGATATGCAGTGGACGAATCACTGGGTGTAGCAGAGCTTTTTGTGTTACAACAGCATGCCGGGTCCAACTGCCACAGTGATTAAAACATTTTTAACTGCTCTGCCTTTAGACCCACACATACTGTAAGTCAGCTGTACTCAGTATAGCACATTTCACATACATTTATAACTATCAAGCTAGTCTGGGGCTGGCACAAATTATTTTCAGATGGGGGTCCGCAGCCAAATATACTGTATGTTAATATGGGGGTCCTTCACATAAAAAAGTATGAAAACCACTGCTGTAGACAGACATCCGCAGGGGCCGTGCAAACATACTGTATAGCAGACCCAAAGCGGACCCTGAAGAGATGTCCACCAAGGAGCAGTTCTTTTTTGTGTCCGTGCCTTCATTAATCCGTGTGTCAATACGTGCAACAGATTTATTGCATGCAAGCATATTTTAACCATTGTCACCACCACTGTGTGAGTTAGAAGAATGCATGAAAAACATGCAAAAATGTTTGTTACACTAACAGCTTAACACAACACGGACAAACATAAAATCAAGTGAGTTGGTGTGATTTTGGACGCATCTACAGTATCTGGGTGCGCCTCTGCCAACTAAAATAGTGATTCATGAGCAGACGGCTCACTATTTGGCAGTTGACTTGGTCCAAGCAGGCAGGCAGTGTACTGTAATCGTTGACACCCAAATTTGCAGTGCACTGTGATTGGCAAACGACACACTCCCTAGCCTGAGCCTCTCCTACCACATCGGCAAGCGGTGAGACGCCAAAAGACCAAACACGCTGGCACCACTGTGCGGTTCATGAAATTGTCAATCATCACGCAAATACAGTCCAAAACAGGGCCCTTTAGTGTCCCTTAGAATATACTGCATGCATGATGTAGTTTATGGAACATAGTGACTTTAATGTCATCCAGTTTAGCAATGTGCACAATTAAATAATTATGCAATTTCCAAAATCTGTGAGAATTATCATAATGAACAATTGTGTTCACGACACGTTTATCATTTTTGCCATAATCACAGAGCTATCTGCAATAATAAGATAGTATATCTTCTACTTTCTTATTACAGTATACTTATACTATAAGGGGTACATATTTGACTAAATCCTATACTGCAGATTTGGATAAACACAGGTCTACTCACTTCCAACAAAACATGAACTTTAGCTAATTTAAAAGTGTAACAGACATGGTCTTCCTTACAGGCCTTCCCATAGGGGAGCTCTGCACCATGGCAACATGATGCCTGGCAGTCAGGCAACTTGAAAACTGAACTATCTCTCAGAGAGAAGGGAAACCAGAGGGGAGAGACGGAAGTAGTGAGGAAGAACAGGGCAGAGAGAACATGACAGATCAAGGGAGAGAAAAGATAGAAATAGAAAAAAGATTCTACTGTCAGATAAAGGAAGACTTTGTGTCCAGAGAAAGATCTGAAGCTAGGCTAGAGAAAGTGAGAAATCAGAACAGACACTGTGAAAGAGGATAGACAGACAGACAGAGGAAGCGACAGACAGGAGGAGGAGATCATTCTGTGTGATGATCCTGATACAAAAGCACTCCTCCGTCTCAGCGCATTACTCACATCGTTCCACACCAACACCTTGGACAAACACAGTTGAGCCAGGAGGTGACAGTTGTGCACACATTTACCCAGACAAGCCCTCGGGGTTGTCATGCCGTTTTGTTTTGCTTTATGTTGTTTAAAGGGATAGTTCAACCAAAAAAAATCTTTTTTTCTATCGATTAGTCACCCCATGGAGACTTGAATTCATGGATATTTTTTGGTTTTTGTCTCACTCCTAAGCCAATAATTTGATGACCAGCGGACCGGTAGGCAGCGGTTCCGGTAGGAGACACAAAGGAGACTCTTTGTGTCTCCTACCGGAACCGCTGCCGGTCATGAAATTATTGGCTTAGGAATGCGACAAAACAAAGAAATATGGAGTCTGCATGGGGTGACTAATCGATAGAAAAAAAGTCATTTTGGGGGTGAACTATCCCTATAAGTTGCACAAATATGAACATTTTCACATCTATGATTTAATCTCAAGTTTGCTTTGTCTGTGAATGCACCTAAGCATGTGACTGTCTGCCTGTGTGTGTGTGTGTGTGTGTGTGTGTGTGTGTGTGTGTGTGTGTGTGTGTGTGTGTGTGTGTGTGTGTGTGTGTGTGTGTGTGTGTGTGTGTGCATGCACTCTATGCAAGCATTTGTATATATGCATAATAATACTACTATATCATACTAATACAAACATGTGTGAATGTGACAGTTATTTTCATGGCCAGTTGGCCTCTGCATATTTAAAATGCAGTCAACCACAAGCTGATGGTGCATTTAGAAACACTATGTCAATGATGGAAAACTGTGATGAGAGCTGTCCCTGGCAGTAGATATGAAGTTAAGGGTCGTCCACACACCAGGAATGATAACTATAATGATAACGTTAACGATGTGAGCATCCATAGTGAGGAACGATAACGTTATGTAAACATGTTGAACGTGAGTGAAAGGATATCGTCCACCACTGTCGTCATCATAGTCGTGGTGTGGACTACACCATCGACTTGAGGTAGAATCATTTTGACAATTTTGACAAAATGACATATTTATAGTTATCGAGTAATCAAAGCTGCACAATCCATCTTCTTGCCATGTCATTATTCCACAAATGGAAATACATAAATACATACTGTATACACAGCAATGTGTGGTGTATAGCTGCATATCGGCTACTACTGCTGTCACATACAGGATGGAATAACAGTATACGCAAGCTGGTTTCACTTTCACATTTCACTGTCACTTGACAGCCATGGGCATTCCAGCACACTCAAACTTCACAGCGATAAAAGGCATAATGAATAATGAATAATGCACAATCTCAGTTTTACGATGTTAATTAGGATCGCCGATTCAGTTTCCTCTCAGCTTTGTCATCATCACTGACAATGAATTCAAAATGATTCCCAATTATTACTATTCATCAGAATGGAGCTGATTGATAGAAAGGCTTGTGTGTGTGTGTTGCTATTAGTAACCATCTTGATTTGGTGCTACAAAGGTGATCCAAATCTGTGAATGGGTGTTGTGTGTTATTATTCCATTATAAGTTATTATTACAGAACTAGTTTGTGACATTTTCAGCCCTTGAATTAATAAGGTGCTATTTGTGATTAGATTGGTTTGGAAAATTCATGTTATGTCTGATAACAAGATGATGGAGGGACTGTAGAGTTACTAATATTCATTATACTAATTTGGTTTTCCTGCTTCATGCTCAGGAAACTATTTTCACCATGGTGCAGAAAGGCTCTACAATGCATAGAATCAAATCAGCTCAGTAGAGGAGGACAAGATGCAGGGACACAGCAACGTGCTGTATTTAACCCATTAAAAAGCCATTTTAGATTTTTGCGTTGGCTATTTAAAAATATAGATAATACAGATATACAAGCAGATGTACAAGCTCACAGCACATCCCTTCGTGCAGTGCTGGAGCTGGTACATATTATGCTATCTTGTAACATTTTAGAAATATCTTCAAAGTGTGAGAACTACTGATTTAAAAGGCATTTGTAGAATCGGGCCTCAGGTCTTAATGGGTTAAAAGAAGAATAAGAAAAGAACATAAACAGGCTCAGAGTGAGAGACAGTGAGTTTCCACAGTGATGCATTCATTGACCTCCATTTCCAAAGCTGTCCACGGCTGACGAGCGTGACTGGTTTCCCAAGAAGCCACTAGTCCAGGTATTTGCTCCAATCAATCAGGGAAGAGTAAATATTTCTTAGAGTGATGGTTGACATCCCCCCTCTCTCTCTCTCTCTCTCTCTCTCCCTCTCTCTCTCGCTCCATATGTTTTAAAATGTATGAGAAGGAGCAGGCTCCATTGTCTATTAATTAATGTAAAAAGTGTATATGAAAAAAATATGCATTATTGTTCATTAAATAAGTATTCCATAACATGCTTAATTTTCATGCCAAGAGGGTAAGCAATGTTTTCGTTGTTGTTGTCGAATATCTTTAAAATTGTGTCATATTTAATTATAATTAAAACTTCAATGCATAATAAACAGAAAAGGGAACATTTATATTTTACTTTGTAGGTTTACGTTTTGCAGAAGAACAAAGCAGTCCTTTCCTCTTATATATAGCTACACACACATCAGCAGAAACACTATGGGCCCTATCTTCCGCCATGCGCAAGATGGCGCTAAGCCGCGCAGATTGCCAGGCGCTATGGTATCTTCAAAATATTGAACCACTATCAGCTCACTTGTATTAGGTTGCACTGGAGAGAAGCATGTGGTGGCAAAAGAATAGTGTAATAGTTTTTTATCTATAGTGTAAATAAACCAGATATACTGTATTAAGTTACTACTGTAGGTGTGCGTGAACAAAGCCGCATGGACGAAACCAGCTGCTTGCAGGCATGTCAACTAGTGACGTGACCGTATACGTCTGCTTTGACCAAACGAAAATCATTATCTTTCCTTCAGTCAGGGTTGCAGGGTGCAACAGTTAATCAAACTAAATCAATTGGGCAGAAGTGGCTCAGGAGGTAGAGTGGCGTTCGATCCCCGGCTCCCCCAGACTTATAGTGTTGAAGTGTCATTGAGCAAGACATGAGTCTGACTACTCTCGATGAGCAGGCTGGTGCCTTGCATGGTTTCCTCCGTCGTTAGTGTATGAATGTGTGTGTGTGTGTGTGTGTGCGCGTGTGTGTGTGTGTGTGTGTGTGTGTGTGTGTGGTAAAGTACAGAAAATAGCAGATCTACAAGCTCACAACGTGTTGCAAGGCAACAGGGTTGTGAGCTTGTAGATCGGTTCTTTTCTTAGTATTCCCCACAATAGGAATGCAAGGGTTCATATGGTTAATGCAAGTCTCATTTTGCTTGGCTCATTCTGCCTGGTCAGTACAGCAGTATCAACCTTGGCTATTGATAATGCTAATACTGCACACAGTCCATACTAACTCCCACTGCTCCCCTTTCTCAATCACAGCTGTTAACCCATTAAGGACACCGGGATCTGTGTAATTTCTTTATTTCTTTGGGCTTTCTTTGGGCTTTCGATTTCTTTGGGCTATTCAAAAAACAAAGAAGGAAAATCTTGGACATTTTTGAACATTTTTAACTTCTATTTGTGCTTCTGAGGGTCCCTGGAACAACATAATTTCAGATGGGGGTCAAATGGGGGGCCAAATACATATTTTGGGGGTCCTTGACATGGCAAAGTTGGAGCACCACTGATTTGGCAACATCATGTTAGGATTTAGAAAACATTTTTAGATATATATTTGGCCCCCATCTCCAAATGTTTTGTTCCCGGGACCCCCATGCAGCAAAGATTTGAGAATGAAATGTTCGCTTTAAAAAATATATATATTCAAAGATTTGCACACATTTTCCAAGATTTTTCAAAGAATAGCAGATCCACAATCTCATATGAGCTTGAGCTATGAGCTTGTATATCTGCTATTTTTGAATAGCCAAAGAAATCTTAAAATGACACAGACGCGTTCCCGGTCTTATGGATTAATGAGGCCAACTCTTGGTCTCGCTCTCTGGCTTGACAGCATCACTTTGTATTCTGGAGCATTATCTCAATGAGAAATGGGGTTGTTTCCATGGTAGCCTCAGTAGGAGTAGTAGTAGTGAAACCTCTGCATGTGCCTCCACTTTGAGGGAAATTAGAAAACGGACTCAATTTCATTCCAAAATAAGATGTGCACCAACTAATAAAAAATGTAATAATAATACTGAAGAACTGCTACTGAAGGTGACGACTTTCGGTCATGAAACAGGACCATGTTAGAGAATTTTGTAATCCTGTGTCTTTGGCTGCGACCTTGCAGGTAGTATACACCGCTCTGTCGGTCTGTCCGCCGCTCAGTGTGTCCAGAATGTGTTCTGGTGCAAAGCAAAAGCTGGTCGCAGCTTATCACGGATTACATGCTTGTTTGTCAGCCAACAAATACTGTTCTACAAAATAGATACTGGAGGCCCGGAGCGCTGGCGTAGCGGTCTGGGCACCTAGGCTACAATGTAGCCTGACAGCGCGTTGCAGGTTCGAGCCCCGATCCCGACGGCCTTGCTGCATGTCACTCCCCATCTCTCTCTCCCTATTTCCTGTCTACTGTCCTATCAATAATATTAAAAAAAAAGATACTGGACACGACCCGTCAACAAAAAATCCCTTTTTGCAGTTCATGCTACTGTCCAAGCTGCATACAGTAATGAGACACACTACTGTCCACTGTAAAAAATAAAGTAGGATTATTGAGCGGTTTTGGCAATGCCCTTTGTCATAGAATGTTTTATTTTTCTGGGCTTACTACTGCAGCTGGATGTTGTACTATGTATGGAGGAAGGTGACAGACACAGTCAAATTTGTTTTTCTTCTACAGTAAGTGTCCATGATAATGACCATTCTCCACCGCTCTCCTTACACACTCTTTTTCATACAAACAAACCTCAAACTTGTCTTTCAAAATGCATCAGCAAAGTTGTAAACATAGTTATTCAGTGCACACATAAATGCAACCAGACAGATTTCTCCACCCTGAGAGCTTACAGGCCATCGAAGGAGCTGAAGTGGAGTGGATGATGTTCCCTTATGTGGTGGTATGCTCTCTCTCTCACTATTAAAGCATGCTTGCTCTACCGCCAGCATGCAGAAGAAATGGCGCTGATCGGTCCAGTGGTTTGCAAGATTAACCGTGGACTCTAAAGGGCCCTATCTTGGACCCAGTGCAAAGCGGCGTGAAAACGATGCAGTCGTCACTCACACCCACCGCCCTTTTTTTGTAATTTGCCCTTTGATGTGTTGATCTTTAAACTGGGAGTGGTCTGATGCAATGCTATCTTAGGCACAGTGATAAGTCAAAAAGCAATTAGTAGCCTAAACTTTATTGCTGATAGATTATGTTCCAATACCTCTCATCCTGTAAGAATGTCAAGATATCACGGATGTGTCTTGGATATAAATTAGGAAGAAGGTGTGATTCTTTGCATGCCAAAAATGCCAGTCGCCCTGTCTCCTGAAATCATTACAGTATATCACATTATTAATGCTGCAAGATTGGCGACACACTCATTTTGCTCAGCAGAAAATTGTTTACGTCTCCTCCAACTGTGTCATTTAAATTGCAATGTGCTTATCTCAAGCACACCTAGCTCTTAATGAGAATGGGAGAAGACACTGTGATTGGTCTAATTTATGTCATGCCCAAAACACACCCATTCAGAGACTGCACTTTAACCCGTTTATGCCTGGCGCTGAGCTTTTGCCCAGAAAACGTGCCGTTTAATTAGCGAAATTGGAGCCAGACGCACGCCCCGCCCCAACGCAATTGTGTCCTGCATTTCAGACCATGCGAATAAGATGGTCTAAATAGGGGCCCTTGTGTTGGAGATGAAGTGGTAGTAGTTTGAGAGTTGGCCAGGGTGTAAAGGGAGGCATGGATAAGGACTGTTCAGTTTTAACATGGTCAAACTGCTTAAACTGTTTTTGAGCGGTGCCAGCCGCTCAAACAAGTGACCAAGTGTGTTTGTATGTATGTATGAGCACGGCAACAACAGTTGCAGCTGTTTGCAACACAAAGATGTAACCAGTTACACTAATAAACACAAACAGGAGTGAGTGCAACACATGCGCCACTTAAAGACATGCACACACACACAGGCTGGCTAAGCACACGTGCGCCTGAAGCGCACATGTGTGTGTGCGCACACACACACACACACACACACACACACACACACACACACACACACACACACACACACACACACACACACACACACACACACACACACACACACACACACACACACACACACACACACACACACACACACACACACACACACACACACACTACTAAAATGACCAATCAACAATTTGAGTAAAAGTACTTTAACTCATTAAAACATCATCTACAGTACAGCTGCCCTTGCCAGCGATTCCGAGCTTTTTCACTAACCTTTGAAAAATCGAAGAATATTTTTCTTTATAAAGTTTTCACTTTAAAAGACGTAGCCGAGTCTCGTAGAATCGGAGAAAAAATGTTTTGCCGCCGCGATAATCCATTCCATACTGTAGTTGTGGCCAGTTGAATGACACAAAGAAATGAGCAGACAAAATTGAAAGTTAAAGGGTAAGACCACTTTGGTAGAGGTTTGGGTGGTGTATTTACCTTGCCATGATGTAACTCCAAATGTGGACAAGAAATCAAAAATAATTGCTCCATTGATTAGAAATTGATAATTAAAAATGTGCTCCTCATTGACTTACATTGTACGGTAAAACATCTCTCAAAGTCACTCTTTAAGCACGTAAACGAACACGAACAAAACTGATTCAGACAATATAGAACATCACCAAACCCAGTACTGTTTTTTTTTTTTATAAAAATGTCAACTTCCTGCTGATTTTACTATTTGAAGATCCGGATCCGGATCTGCGAATCCAGTCCAGGTTTTCTTCTTAATAAAATAACAAAATCAACAGGAAGTTAACATTTTTATAATTAAAAAATACAGTACTGGGTTTGGTGATGTTCTATATTGTCTGAATCAACTTGGTTTGTGTTCATTTATGTGCTAAAAGAGTGACTTTGAGAGCTGTTTTACCGTACAATGTAAGTCAATGATATTCAATAATAGTCAATATTTTGAATTATCAATTTCTAATCAATGGAGCGATTATTTTTGATTTCTTGTCCACCTTTGTAGTTACATCATGGCAAGGTAACTACACAACCCAAACCTCTACCAAAGTGGTCTTGCCCTTTAAAGCTGATAAATGGGTACTCTTTCCTGATTGGCCAAAATTTACAACCCACCTGAAAATATATTTTCTCTTTATTGAAGAGCTGGAGGGATGGAGAGACCCCTGTTACTGAACAAACCCTCTAATGATTACCATCAGAATATAGAACTTTAACCTTTTAACATACAGCAAACCCTGCTGAACATTCACCATCTATGATGATCTTTTTCCATCTCTGAGACTCTCTCTATTCCACAGTCTGAAAGAGCTCACTGTTCAGCTGCCAGCTTTCCTTTAGAGACTCAGACACAGACACAAACTGGGGCTTCAGGCGTTCCTCTGAGGCAGTCTACTCATCTGTAACTGTTAATTCCTAATATCATAATATTACCATTATTGAACTTTTGGGGGAAAATCTTTAGCAATACAGAGAGGGGATGGCACTGCATCAATGGTATTTAGCTGTACCCTACATGTGTGTATGTACTGCAGTTGAGACATACACAGCACAGCACTGCTCTCATTGTCACTGTTCTCAGGGACACAAAATGAGGACAGTGAAATAGGGTAGATGGCACGCGACCATTTCCCACAACAAATGGGCTAAAGCTTCCCGATGGTATTCTAAATTATCGAGCACTTGCAGTTGTAAATGTAGCGTTCATTAACACACACACGCACGCGCACACGCACACACACACACACACACACACACACACACACACACACACACACACACACACACACACAGTGTACACTGTACAGTACAATGGAGTGTGTGCAGTACTGTG
Organism: Gymnoscopelus braueri; assembly: GCF_963280865.1. Taxonomy (NCBI): domain Eukaryota; kingdom Metazoa; phylum Chordata; class Actinopteri; order Myctophiformes; family Myctophidae; genus Gymnoscopelus; species Gymnoscopelus braueri. The sequence continues at coordinate 38,340,197 of NC_137604.1, forward strand.
CTCTATGTCAGTGGTTGTGGTTGATTTGTGTGATTAGAAGCTGTGCCCTGAGGAGTGTCTGACTGTGTCTGTTGGCTGGTGATGACGTTTATCTCTGATAACAGACTGCAGTAGTAGAGATGAAAAATTAATAATAATAAATAAAACACAAGGAAGAGGAGGGCTGGCCATAAATCTTCTGTCTGACTGACTCAGCCAGTCGGCTGTGTGTGTGTGTGTGTGTGTGTGTGTGTGTGTGTGACAGGCTGGCCCGTGCCGTGCATGTTGCTTTGTTGTGACATTATTAGGCTGCTACCTTATAGTATTATCTTGTCATCCTGTATCTTTGTCTTAAGTTTTGAGAAAAGATAATTGTGTATCTTGAAATTATATATGCCTATGAGCTATAAAAATCACACCCAGTGTGAAGTGGGCGGTGTCTTGCTAGCTAATCACAATACTGAATGGAGTCAACCAATCATGTACAAAAAATAAATATTATGTTGGTAACTGTGTTCTTAGAAATCTTAAGTTTAGCTGAAATTCTTTTGTAACCTTGGCCAGATCTGTGCTTTGTCACAATTCTGTCTTTAACCTTTTCTGATATATCCTTTGATCTGAAAGGGACAGTTCTAGGAAGACTTTCTATTTTCTTCTCAATATCGGTTTTCTCTTTTCTCATTTCAGCCATAGTGATCTTTGAGTTCTTTTTTACTGTTCTCACGAAATGGACAGCATCTAAGTTAAATATACTAGTGTCACATCAAAGTGGTTTTAGATTAATTTCATCATATGTCTCACTAGCCAATCACAGCATGTGGAATTGGATGTCACTGTTGTTATTTAACAGTGATCATCACGGTGATGGAAGCTCACTTAAAAGAATAGTGTGTTTTTTTTAATACCCTTTCCACCCACAATGTGTGATTCACTTAAAAAAAACATGAATGTGTTTTTTTTAAGTGCATAGTCCTATTTATAGGGCTATGCACATGTGTCATGTTTCACTAGCCAATCACAGTCCTGAATAGACTGTGATTGGCCAATCACGGTGCAGGGTTAGGGGGGTACACTGGTGGCCAATCACAGCGCAGGATTGGGGGGTGCAAATATCCACACCTCACATATAGGGGCGGTTTCACCGCCCAAAAAAACAAGGGAACCAGGAGACCTGGTACTGCCAGACCCCTAGTCGTTGAAAGATCAGAGCACTACGTCACGCTAAGCTTGGCCAATCAAAAAGAGGACAGAAGACAGACCTCTTTTATGCCCATGTATGGACGAAAACGTTTGGAGAGGGGGACCGACAAAGCCTCATGTAGGCCCCCCTCTTTTATGCCCATGTATGGACGAAAACGTTTGGAGAGGGGGACCGACAAAGCCTCATGTAGGCCCGACCCCCTGGGTCTGGCAAATACAAAGCTGAAATAACCCTGATAATACCCCAGAAAGAAAGGCTACTATGGGAAGTGTGCAACTGCCCCTACCTTCTCCTACAGCTGGTATAGCTAGACATCCAAACAAGGTTCCAGAATTGCTCTGGAGGTTATAGTCTCCGCTCCTCCACGTGGCTGCTTTTTAATGTACCCCAAGTTGGGACAGATCTAGTGGGAAAAAATATTTTTCCTACTATGCACCTTGGGCATGGAATAATCTAACATTAGAGGATGTGGTGAAGGCGGCAGGTACAGTAATTGTTTTTCCTGAGAGGCCACTACGTTTGGATAGCCTTCTTTAATGTTTTATTGTGGGTTTTATTTTTCATGTAGGCTATGTTGCATAACGTTGGTTTCATATGGCTGCTACCTTCTTGGTCAGGCCTCTCTCTTTGTAACCAACAGTAGACATTGCTGGATGAATGGCCATGGTTGGCACATTGCCTTTAATCACCTAAAGAGATTTTTGATCTCACTGGGACTTCCTTAACCTGACTCCGTCAGCTGGAAGAAGCTTGCTTCACACATTTGTTTTCGCATCCTACTTCCATCTGGGACCTTGGTAGCCGAACCGCTGCAAGACGGCGGTCTGTTTTTTCAAGCTACTTGGCAGGTGATTGGATTGGACCGTCTGTCTATCACCGTCTGGGCTTGCTAACTCCAACCAATCATATTGACGCGTCTACATGACGTATAGCTGCGCCAGTAGTAGTTCTTGTGTATACTATTCAACCATTATGAATCGTGAAAGAACTACAATGCAATAGGTGCTTCTCGATGCCGTCACATCTGGTCTCGCCAAGATCCCGCCCTTAGCTGCCGCTGATTGGTTCGACCAGGAGCGTTCCGGTGTAAGCATGACTTGGGTGCGGCAAGTCGTGTGGTAAGAACTGGGAGCTGATGGTAGGTGTGGTGCTCCACCTCAGCATTCCATCTCCCAGGGGATTAGCATATTTTAACAGGGATAGACTCCAGCGTTCTCGGGTGATATCGACCATAGGCCTCTCTGACCTACTTACTAAAAGGAGCAGCTCCTTGCCTCCTTCATTGATATGAAGAAGAATTTTATCTGAGGAAAGGAAGCGTATTAGGGAGACTTGTGTGACAGATCTGTGCCATTATATCTGTCGGGCAGAAACCTCTTATCTCTTATATCTTATCTGAGGGGCACGGTGGCGCAGTCGGTAGCGCTGTCGCCTCACAGCTAGAAGGTCCTGGGTTTGATTCCCGCCGGGGACGCTGGGGGGTGTGTCTTCTCCTCCGCGTCATCAGCGCCCATACCCTAGGTGGGGTTGGCGAAAGGGCCTACTTTGTGTGGAGTTTGCATGTTCTCCCCGTGTCTCCTAGGGTAGTTAATACCATCACAAAAACATGTAGTAATCCTGGTGGCTATACCGCCTCGCCCATGACAGCCGGGGCGCCTGATGGAGGGGAAGGGAATTGGTTGGAATAACGTGTTCCTTCCACGCGCTACGTCCTACCGGGGAAACTCCCCCCTGTCAGGTGACAAGAAGGTCAGTTGGCTCTCATGCATTGAAGGAGGCATGAGCTCAGCCCTGGGCTCCCTAGGCTGGTGGGGGAAGTGTAGCGGCCAGGATCACTTAGAAAAATGTGGGATGAAAAAAAAATTATAAAAAAAGAAACCTCTTATCTCCATCTCCATATTTTAACTTCGTGTTTTCTTGGTAAATTAATGCCCTACTTGATCATACTACGGCATCACACAAAAGCATCAAAAGTAGCAGATCCACAAGCTTGAAATGCGTCGCGAAGCGAGCCGCATAGATCTGCTACTTTTCATATTTTTTAATTTGAATCCTGTAAAATTAACAGTTGTGGATATATGAGATTGTACCGACAGAGATTATATGGAATCTTCATGACAAGACTTGAAGGATTCATTTTACATAATTGCTGATGCTCCATATTTCGTTTTAATCCCCTGGTTCTCAAGGTCGGCCTGGGGACCACCAGGGGTCCAGATGGACTCTTACAGGGTCTATGTAACTCAGAGAGTGTACAAATTTAAATGGAACCAAATTAAACCTTATACGGATCCATTTGGTTCCATTTCTACACTCTCAAGAGTTAAATTAACACTGAGTTGACTGCACCCTGATGCGCTCGGGTTGGCACAGTGGCAAAGTCCCTGCCCACCACCACAGAGGTTGTGGGTTCGAATCCACAGTGGTGCAACCAGCTTTGTCGAGTGTCTATGCGAACACAATTAGCCCGTGCTCGCGGGAGGGAAGCCGGGCGGGGAGGGTGATGATTGGTCACAGCATGTAATCCTACGGGTTGGGGCGGCACCTGTCAGTGGGGAGTAGGACGAATAAAAAAATCGCTTCATTCAGTATGGGCCATTCGGTACGCCGGTGTGGTTTGGTACTTTACACCCCTACTAAGAGGTTTTTCCCCTGTGTGAATACGCTGGTGAATTTTCAGGTTACCTAACTGACTGAAACTCTTGTCACACTGTTTACAATAGAATGGTTTTTCTCCTGTGTGGACACGCTGGTGTCTTTTCGTGTCATTTAAACAACTGAAACTCTTGCCACACTGTTTACAATGGAAAGGTTTTTCCCCCGTGTGGATACGCTGGTGACCTTTCAGGTTAGCTAAAATACTGAAACTCTGGTCACACTGTTTACAGTGGAAAGGTTTTTCTCCAGTGTGGACACGCTGGTGTGTCTTCAGGTTACTTAAACAACCGAAACACTTGCCACACTGTTTACAGAGGAAAGGTTTTTCTCCAGTGTGGACACGCTGGTGTATCTTCAAGTGAGAATTGCTACTCAAACTCTTGTCACATTGTTTACAGATGTGAGTTTTCTTTCCTGTGTCAGTCAGACGATGTCTCTTTACTTCCGATTGAGTTAAAGTCTTGGTAGACTGTTGACTACTGTAAGGACTTGATTCTTCTGAGTTTCCTTGCTGCTGGCTCGTTGTCTGGAACAGTGGGTTCATCGTCAAAGCTGCTGCTATGCATGAGCTGTAATGGTCCAAGAATGTAACTAATGATGTTTGACCTTACGATCCAGGAATGTATGGATCTCTGCTGGAATAGTTCCTCTTGTAGGTGATGAAGTCTTCCTAGATGTCTCTCTCCAGGTGTGTCATTCACACTGTGCAGTCTGGTTTTAAGCTGAGCTGATTCAAAGCTCACGTCATCATTATGTTGACACTATGATGTCAGCCATGCCCAAATATGGAGTTCCATGTCATTTACTGAGATAAAGTTTCAGCCCAGTCAAACCTCAATTGTCTTCCAGTATGAAATTAAGTTCTAAAAATAAATGGAAAAGATACACTAGAAACAAGAACCCTAACCCTCTTTTTTGCCCATGTATGGACAAAGCCTCATGTAGGCACGTCATGCGAACCCTAAAGGTCCTTACACACCGGCGAATGTGCGAATATACGAAAAATTCGGACTCGTTCCGAATAATTAAAAGACGCTTTTTCGCTTCGCTTTTCCGCCTTTTCGCGCCATGTACGCTTGCATTGACTTTATAAGGTTTTTAAAAAAAGCGTATTATTCGCACGAAAAAATCGCCCCGGTATGTAAGGACCTTTACCCTCTTTTTTGCCCATGTATGGACGTAAGATGAGATCCCCATGCACACAAATCATGATGACATATAAGAGACAGACAGATAGTGAACTCGAAGGTTATATATATACATATATATATATATACACTATGTATATATAAAATACAGTATATAATGTGAGTGTGTGTAAAAAACACTATAAGACCATTCTGAGCCTATCACATAACCAGTACATAAGTAACCTCCAATTTGTAGTGCTATTCACACATGAAGCAATCTGGGAACCCATCACCAAATAAAAAGGAAAAATAGCGCCCTCTGCTGTTTTTTACTCTTTCACTTGGCTCTGGGCCGAGCTGAATGGAGCACCCGTGCGCAAGGAAACCGGGGTTTTCGTCTGCCCTCAGCGCTCCACTTACGGTGGTGCGCTTATGTTTTCATTCCCACTAGCAATATTTCAACACGGAACACTAACACCACTTCTCCCAGAGAACATGGATCGTTTTGGTTATAAGCCCACTTGTTTCTATGATGAAAGAGCAAGTTAAAAGGTGAATATCTTTCCGTGGTTTTGTCTGCTTCAAGGACGCTATTGTTAAATGAGTTTCGGCTTGTTTTGAGTGGGAAGGGAGCGCACAGACAGTAAATCCCGCCCACTACATTTGATTGGGTAAAGCTCTGCCTGCTTCCTGATCTGAAGGCACGCCCACTTGTAAGCTAACGCGCACACGTTCTGAACGGGGCTCTCGACAGATTCAGTAGCGTAGCTCTGAATCTGTTCTTGAGAGATTACACATGAAGCAACATGAGAGAGAGGCCTATGATTTATGTGTGAGCTGTGGATCCAGCTGCACAGTGAAATCCTCAATATTAATTTATTACTGAGAGTGTGCATGGACCCATACGGGTCCATTTGGTTCCATTTGTACACCCTCAGAGTTATACTGAATGCTGAAGGTAGTGTCCTGAGCAGCTTGAGCAGGCAGACAGCTCTCCTAGGACATACAGATAATGTACAGGAACAGACGGACAGATGTAGCTAACATCTGGCAGGCCAACAAAGCCAACATCAGGTGAAGTTAGCCAGTAGGAGGAAGGTAGTCAATTATGCTTTAATATTTTGTGAGAGCATATTTACATGTGTGCGTCCGTGTCATAAATGCCCAGTATTGAGTGGTTATCAATGAGTCCGCAGTCTGCACACGGACAGATGTGTCCGTGGCAAGACTTGTCCATGTCTGTGGCAAATTCTTGATTTTGAGAATAAAATATAAACTGTATATTTAAAAAAAATATTTTCTTTTCTTTTTTCATTACAATGTAATTTTTTTTGTTCATGTAATGAGCAATGAAAGCACTAACTTTACTGATAAGAACCAATTATTGAGATCCCAAACACGGAATAGACTTGTACAATGCTGACAGTGGCTGACTTGCCAGTCTCCAGGTTTTCTTCATAACAGGTAGGACACTGATTTAATTCATGCAAAAATACTATCGTAACTAGAAAAGCGCATATAAATTAGACGTATTATCATTTCAAATGTGTTGCACATTGTGTGTAGCACACTGTGTGTGGTAATATTGACCGCTCATGTCTGTGGCAAAAATATTATTTTGAGGAAAATGTCCATAACAAGCTGGCATGGTGATGACACCTTTCAGTGTTGCTTAGTGTGACGTGTGTATTTGTGCCGAGATGTGTGTCTCATCAGCCTGAATTTCCATTTCGTTTCACTTCATTATTCATTGTGAAAGTGTCCCATTGCAGCTGTTTTCTGAGATGACCGTTTAATTACATCATTGCATTCTCATTCATCATTGCAAGGATGCTGATTGGCCCAGTTGGTATTCCAGCTAAATTGGACGACAACAACACCTAACCCCTGAGATCGTAATATAGATTCAGGGACTGGAGCCAGGTAATGAACAGGATCTACAGTTCAGAACATTTGAGTTCAACAAGACCAGGAGACCTGGTTCTGCCAGACCCAGAATAAATTCCTTTTCCTTTTATGCCCATGTATGGACGAAAGGGGGACGAAATTGGCTGACTCTATTCAGCACTGTGATTGGCTAGCGAGACACATGATGACATAACCTATAAATAGGATTATGCACTTCAAAAAATTTTTTTTAAGTGAGCTCCATCACTATGGGGGACGAAACTTGAACCCTCTTTTATGCCCATGTATGGACGAAATAGGGACAAAGCCTCATGTAGGCCGACCCCTTGGGTCTGGCAACAAACATGACTTTGACAACCAGATTGCTTGATGTTACCCTGAATGATGCTTTTGGTATCTTCCTTCCTCTTGAACTAACTCCAAACATGCACACAGAAACACACTATCACGTAACATAATTTTGCATCCCAAGTGTTTCTCAACCAGAGGTTTGGGTCAAGCAATGTTCAGACAGAGTTTCGTACAAAGAACATCTTGAATTGTCGGGTTCTCACTTTCTTGTAGGATCCTACTATGAAACCAAATGAGGGCCACTACTTCAGACCATTATGTAAATTATGTCAAACCACTCACTGCTGTTTGTGGTTCAGCTCGTCCTCCTTGCTGACCAGGTCCTGCTTGAGGCTGGCCAGCATCTCCACGGAAACGTCCACCTGCCGGGACAGCTCAGAGGCCTTGTCCTCCAGGCCCTGTTTCTCCTGGCTGAGACGGTCGCTCTCATGCTTGGCCCGCTCCAGCTCTGAGCTCTTCCTCTCCAGCTCCACCTGCAGGCGACCCACACGCGCCGCAATCTTCTGCTCCACCTGCAACAAGCAAACAAGCATTCATACTGGCGGAATAACTTATGAAACGGAACAAGTAGGTTTGTTTTTGTTTTGTTTTCCTTTATTTTGATTCTAGTCTACTGAATCGTAAGCCTGTCTCATCATGTTCTCTTCTCGGAGACCTTCAGTTTAAAATAGTGGCTTTAAAGCTACAAGTTCTATGTACCTTGTCTCCTTCTCCCGACACAGAGAGGTAATTTCAATGATGTCCAAACTATAATTATGTCGCTGCATTTAGTATCCAGTCATTTTCAACTGCTTCAAATACTTTTAAGCTGAAAGACATTTCCAGTAAACTTAAAATAATCACCTCTTCGGACAGTTTCTCCAGTCTCTCGTCCAGCTCCAGGCGTTCGAACGCCCTCGCCTTCAGCCTGGCAAGTCCTTCCTCGTAAGCCGCCTCGACCGCGCTGGCCGCTACGTTGGCTGCCACCGCTACGGCAGTGCTGCTGGGGTTACCGGGTTGACCGGGGTCCGTCATTGCTTTCTTCATAAGAATCTCCCCCAGGGGAAACTCCAGGTTGGGGAGGTACCGGGCAGCGGCGTTTGTGTTTGCCGGGTTCGAGCCCAACTCGTCCGGACAGGGAAGCTCGCGGCAGGGAAAGCGAGAAGACAAAGTGGAGGAAGGTCGCAGGGCCTCAAAGGGGTCGTTGTTATTGCCGATGGCGGACGGGGAGGTGAGGAGGGCGGCTCCCTCGGCCACTAAAGCAGGCAGCAGGGCGGCAGCGTCACACACGCTGTTGGACTTGGAGAGGACGTAGAGCGTCTCGTAGGTGTGGTTGTACTCCAGGTGGGCACGCAGGGACGAGAGGCTCCGGAAGCGCTTGTGCTCCCCGCAGCGAGGACAGCGGTAGGGCAGGTCCAAAGAGGCCATTCCGGGCCAAAACTGACCGCCCGGGGGAAGGAGGAGTGCGCGTTAGAGGCGGGCTCTCACGCTGCACAGAGACAGCAGCGGTATGAGGGCTCACTGCCCACCCAGCACCAGGCACATCTTCTCATGATGAGAAAAGGAAAGGGGGGGGGGGGGGGGGTCGGCAGGTAAGGCAGCGTTTAGGGGAAGTTGCTGGGACCCAGAGACAAGATGGAAGAGTCCCACCTGATCATGTAGTCACACATGGCTGCAAACACTACGGTCTCCCATGATTCTTCTCTTCTGACAAAGGCTTTCATACAGTTTCTCTTCTTTTTTTATTTTTTACTTCTGCCCCTTTCCCTCCGGTCCCTTTGCCTGAGGTCCTAATGAACAGAGGATGACAAATGACAGAGAAACCGTTAATGATGCCGAATTGTACTTTGGCTTAAAGGGACATATTCAGTGCTGTTGGTTTACACTACAATATAGGCTATTATTGTGTGCATTTTAGCAGGAGGACAACTGCTAATAAAATCAGTCACCTTGCATGATATACTCAGGACATGAAATCAATCAGATTTCAGATGAGAACCTTACACAAGCTGTCTTACATCAAGGACAAAGTTGGAAATAAGAGTTAAATTATACTGTTACATGCTGGACAAAACATTGTGATGAAAATGAAATGTTTATAGAAACAACAAACCATGCCATGACTATTTAGAGAGTAATAATACTACTATATGGTTATTAGAGTGAACTTCATCTGTGACTCAGTGTGTTACAGTTAAAGGGTTTATTTTGTGTGTTCGTTTCACAAACAAGTTGAGGGCAAATGAAACTATTCTGCCAACAATGCAACAACGTTAATGCAATCGAAATGAAATGAAAATAAACTTGTGTCTGTATAAATGATAAGTCTGGATGTCAGCTTGAAGGCATCTGATGCAGAGGACTGTGACAAATGCAACATGCAGCATAATGTACAGTAAAGGGGCTGCAAAGCCATCTTCTTCAGGGGGATAAAGGACGGGTAGATCTTATTTTTAGAAATCTATCAGTGCAACAAGGTCAACAGACTTGGAATTACTGCTGAGAAAACAGTTCTGCTTAATCTAGTCCTAAAATGACATTAAAAATCACACCCAGTGTGAAGAGAGTGGTGCCTTTCATGAGTTCATTTCGTTAGTTACTTTTTACAGACTTTGATGACTTCAAAGTATTTTTACTCATTTTAAGTACTTTAAAATGTTTACTGATTTTTACGTGTTTTTACTCATTTTAACATCTTTTAAGTATTTTTACTCATTTTAAGTATTTTTACTCATTTTGAGTATTTTTACTCAGTTTAGGAACTTTAAAGTGTCTTTACTAATATTTAAGTATTTTTACTCATTTTAAGTATTTTTACTCATGTTAAGTATTTTTACTCAAAAGTGTGTGTGTGTGAGTGTGTGTGTGTGTGTGTGTGTGTGTGTGTGTGTGTGTGTGTGTGTGTGTGTGTGTGTGTGTGTGTGTGTGTGTGTGTGTGTGTGTGTGTGTGTGTCTTTGTGTTGCAATCAGCCGCAGCTGTTGAGGCTGTGCTCAAACATACAGAGAGGCCGTGCTCATACACACAGACACACAGACACACAGACAGACAGACACACACACACACAGACAAAGTCACTCCTTGGAGTGGCTAGCACCACTCAAAAAGTTGTCAACATTCCAAGATCTCAGATATTAAAGTTAATGAGACGTCAGTGTAGACATGAGTTCATAAAAACCCTCAGTCACCCAAATAGACCAGTTATTGACCCTTCATTCAATAATATTGTATAATCGAAATTATCATTATATATTAAATACAATAACAGTGTTGTTGTCAGTTATGGTGCTTGCCTTGTATTGTCTACCATGGATGTTTTAGGGGAAAGAAAAAAGTGTGTGTATGTAGGCATAAATTCAAGAGGAGGGGCTGCTGATTTATTTAGATTACTAACTGAAATCAAATACTGACAAAGGAGACAAACACAATAAGCAGTAAAGAAGAACATAAGCATGCTGGAGCTCTTCCCAAATAATGTCTTTACTCAATCAACAGACAGGTAGACATCAGGCACATCTATGGTTGGAACTTGTAAGGATAGGACAGCTGATCTATGTATACTCAGTTTAGGGTTGGGGTTAGGTTTAGATTTGAGGGAACATTACATTACAGTATTTAGATATTAATTATATTTTGTTGTATGTTCCATATTTCCTTCCTTCTCCATAGGGGAACTCATCCGAAATGGCACAAGGGATAATACCGGTGAATAACTGTTTCTGTTTTTTACTGCAATTTACTGCAATCCTACAATCACTGGTCACAAAACATGACAATTAAAACTTCACCATGACTGAAGAACTGCTTTCAAAACGCCACTCTAATCCCAGAATACCAATGCATACTTGAGTGTTCATTTAACACTTAAGTGTCAAAATGAACCCTTAAGGCTCCATTTTGCTGTGTTTGGGCCCAAGAGAGAAGAGCAGGAAATGGTAAAATACTGGGTGGATTAGTGCATCAATTCTGCTTAGCATTCTGCACAGCAATAAGTCTAGTTAGTCAACGAGGACATGCTGCATAATAAACGAGGCAGAATTCAATCGAAGTTGAATAAAAGATGTTCAATGAATGCATTAACAAATAGCTAAACAGAGACTAACAAAATATGTCCTTATCTTCCCCCCTTGAATTAATACTTTATAGCTCTCAAACACTGGTGAAACGCTACTCTAAAGAGTAAGCTAGACATTTACATTCAACATATTATGGCAGCAGCCGCAGCACGGGTCCATTGAAATCCTATTTAAAATTCCACCCCTTCCATCTGCCAATGAGGCCTTAGACACCGAGCGCGAACCGTGGTCACCACAGCGAGGAACATAGGATAACTGCTGTCAGCCAATTAGCCAGCCACAGATACCCTCGGTTTGAAGAATCCAATTAATTCAGCATGGTGACTAGCAGTGACTGCCGTCCCTCCCTTGCTTTTCCCTTTCAGTGTTCAAGGTGGGAAAGGAGCATGTGCCATGGTCAGTGGACCATGCCACGATCTTTGGGGAGCCCAATCCGCGTTACCACTCTCAACTTCAATAAAACAACATTTGCACATGTATACCATCATTACAAAGTTGAAGTTGGTTATGGCCGCTAATTCCCTAGTAAATTCTCAGTCCGTGTCCTCAGTATTTACAAAACATTTTGCCAAATAATTATTGTTTAAAACACTTCCAGGCTAACCAGGCTCATGCACTAACGACGCTGGGTGCGTGCACGCGTGGGTCTCCATGCGCATCTACAGTAGCTCATTAGTCTATAACAAAAAATTACTGAGAGAGAGAGGGGAGAGAGAAAGAGAGAGATCTTTGCTTATTTGTGTTATAGATCCTTCTTGTGTGCTGCAGGCTACACTCACTGCCCCTATCCTCTTCCATTTTAGAATGGTTGTACTTTTGTGGTTATTTTGGTGAAATTATGCAAAATGTAATATATTACTCTACACAGCCCGTAATATTGTAAAGTAACCTATTACTTTAAAATGACAGTAACTAGTAATATGTAATATAAATTATTACATTTTGAAAGTAACTTGCCAAACAGTAACACTGCACACAAACTTTTTCATGGCTACTAGTATCAGTGGCGGCTGTGAGAAAAGAAGCAGTATCATTAGACTGTGCTTGCACATTTCAGTCAAGTTACCTCTAGAATTTCAGTTGCTTTGTTCACCAAGTACATTAGCTGTACAGTAATTTGTGTTGGTGAAAGTGGTACAAGATCATCACTCATGTAGTTGTGACGCAACTAAGGAACATGACAAATGGTATGGGAATACATACTGTACACTGGTTTGGAAGCTGAACAGGAAATAAATGCAAGAAATAGAATGTGAGCACACCATCGCACTGTAGTTCCACACACCATATATTGAAATCATAAACACACCTTGTACTCTTAAAATGTCATCCTTTGGTCTATGTACTGTACAACGGAAGCCACATAAAATCATGAAACAGTTACTGTATACTGAGTGTGAGAAGGAAAATCATTAAATAAATTAAATATAAACATTATTTTACAATCTTTGAAATGTAGTGGAGAGAAAGTCATAAGTATCCAAAAATTCTAATACTCAAAAATTGACTTTAGTGCAATTCTCAAGTAACTTGTTACTGTGCACCACTGGCAGTGGGTCAAGCAAGGCGCACCCACTTATTAAAGCAGAGGGATTTCAGTCACAGTCGGTGCACTGTAGACAGCAGGATTTTCCATCTGTTTTACACGGCTAACTGAGGGATTTAATTGGGCAGCAGGAAGGAAGTAAGGCGGCTTGGTGGCCACGTGTCATATCCTGCCAATGGAATGCAGCTGTGGTGTCCCAGAGGACCGACTTTAATGTCTCAATATAGACGGGCAGATAGGACTGCATACAGACAGACACAAAAACAAACCGAGAAACAAGGACAGAGGTGCGCAGACGGGCACATGGTATAAACACTATTGGCTCAAGTTAAGAGAAACAGACACTGACAAACACACATAGGCCAACATTATATAATAGAGACATCCCCATGGCAAGTGCAACATTCACTTATCTTTAACTCTGCTAAGGCGATGTACTGTAAACGGTCCTTTCTGTTATTCAGGATAATAACCTATACTGTAGGAAACTGGCTTCATTGTTAGACATAAGGGGAAGGTTGGTCACAGAGAGAGAGAAAATGAAATGTACAAATTGTAGCTCGGTTTGCGACAATTTCACAAAGAGGGACGATGACAAAGTTGCCAAATAAACTTTGCAAAACGGTGCTCAAATACAACAGGTGCACAAGTCATGCTAATGCGATGCAGTTGCTCCTCGGACAGAACTACATTACTTCTACGGAAAATGGTCCGGTAAACCACGTGGAGAGTTACTTAAGAGAGGTTTCCCTCCCCCTGGAAATAATTCCATTAGAATGGTGGAACGTTAACAGCCTCTGTGATCCTAATTATTGTTATTTATTGTCTGAGACTGGCTACCTTAGCCATTATGTGAGCACCAGGAACGTCAAGCTGTGTAGGTTGCCTAATGCATTTGAGCTGCATAGATTAGGACGCTATTATTAAAGGAGCCTAATGTCTACTATATAAACATTCATTATGTATACATGCATGTTCCATTTTGGGTTGGGTATGTAGGTCATGATAACTGTAATTCAGCCTTAGGCTACACTGTTAATTAATTCTTAATTTTTAATTAACTAAATAACGATGTCGGCTAACCAATTGCAAAACTGTCCATTAGTGACAGTCCTAATGTACAAGTGATGATGGTGACCGATGATGGCTGCACTAAAAGACCACTTGAGACTTTAGGTAAATTGAGGAAAGGAGTATGCTGTAACATGCAAAACACGGGTCGTCAGCCGGGTATTTGAACTGTGACAACTACATACTGTACCGTACCAACATACTGTACTACCGACAGAGCCATCAAGATAACCCAGCAATAAACTGACTGCAAAGATTTGGAAGCACAATTTCCACAGTTATTTAAGCAACATGGTTGTACAACAAAGATTAGCCCTAATGACTGTGTAGTGTTCATGACTGTATTTATCATATTGCTCAAAATGGCCGATAACATCCCCCTAATTAGCTCCTTTGTTCCCTTTTCCAAGAAGGACTGTAGCGTCAGAGTGAATCTCTCTGGAACAGCCTTTGAATGGAGAACCTAGTTTTTAAAGACCCCTCATTGACCAACTCTAATAACCTCACTTTTATTGTCTGCTTCTGCTCTATCAGCTTTCAGACAGTCAATGGAGACCTTAATGACAGGCCCATAAAGTATAAGTACTGTAAGGGGGCTCACAGCCGTAAGGGATTCTATCTGGCACTGGTTCATTACAGTAAAGCCTGTGTCTCAATATTGGCAAGAATTCCCATGATTGTAAGCCTGGTTGCAGATCAGTGACCGAAGCCCATCGAGGTCAGCGTTAATTATCCTCTAATGTGAAAGGGCTCAAATCCCCGATTTTGCCAACCAAAAGCCATCACACCCACTGTCCAATCCAGGTCCACCACAAAATCAATGTTTGATTTTATCAGCCGACTCAAAGTCAGAGTTGCGTATAGTTAGTTATTATTGCTCAAAGACTGAAATCTGCGACAGCTGCCAAGACCACTCGCCAAGTCTTAAATACCTTTTGTCTGCAACGACATGTTGCCAAATCTAAAACAACCTTAAAGGGCTTGAATCAGACAGACATAATAAAATAAATAAATAAAATAAAAATTCTTTACTTGAAACTGAAACAACAGGCTGCTCCCTTTGGCTGCTATAGTCTGCTGCAAGTAACATGTTTTGATAGATATGGGATGGGGAGCCAGTGGGAGCAGCAGCAGAGGAGGGAGAGAGCTGGCTTATTTTGAAACACTTGTTTTTGAAGTGATAATAATAACCCTTAACCACTTATTTATCAGTAGCAGCTTTAAGAGCCCGGGGACATCGATAGTAGTAGGCCTACTTTAAAGACCAGCTGAAATGGCTTTTTACAACCATAATAATATTGTGACATATTTCCTATAATGAAACAGGGGCTGGGTGTGTCTCAGCCAATCACAGTCTCAGCCTAACGTCCCGTCCCCTCGGGCTATGGGATCTAACGACAGCCGAGGGTGGGTCGCACACTGCAACAATGCAGTGCTGAATAATGCTTGTTACTCCATTGCCTATTTCTCACCTCCCATGTTTTACTGCTCAAGTTTAAAACAATTAAGTTTGTAACGCCATATGGAAAAGGATCGGTCGCATGGTAGTGGGTACTGCAATGGGTACTCTGACAACAAATAGAACAAGTATTATGGGATTTGCATAAACGGGTGGGGCATGCATTCCCAACCGGCATCGTTCCTGACTTGCATCGTTCCCGAGTAGGCCGGTGCCCGTTTATATTATAACCCGTTGATTGTAAAAACTAACATTATAAGTACTGTGGTACCGCACTGGGTACTCCAACACCAGACCATCATTTGTAATGGGTCCAATAACATGGTCTTGAAGGCCATTTCATTACAGACAACAGTGTGTATAAAGATTCTGTCCAAGGACTGTGTTCTAGAGCCTGGTAGGCAGGGTGAGAAAATGGTCTGATGTGGCTGTGCATAGGCCGGTGGTGTGTGATGTCTGATATACGGTGGAGGGAGCATAGCTTGGAGGTCCATGGGTAAGTGATGGGTGTGCATTTTGTATAGGATTGTAGTAGCGGCAGACTGTCAACTGTGACGAAGGCTGGGGATGGTACGTTTTGTACAGGCAGTGTCATGGTTCACTCCGATTATTTTCAGGGCCTTTTTCTGAATGTTGTCAAGCAGGCTGAGATGGGTCTGTGGAACACTCATACAGCTCAGTGAGGCATATTGACACTGCGGCCATTCTCCTCAGTGCTCCCAGTTTCTGACCAACCCTGATGGAGATGTTGGTCAGGTGTTTCAACATAAGACAGCTTGCGGTCTATTGAGACTCCCAGGTCAATAATTAGGGATAATAATAATTTACTGTTTGATCATTAACCAACATTAGGAATTTTGACCGATTAACACAATCAGTTAAACAGGAAAACTAATTTTATATATATATATATATATATATATATATATATATATAAACAAGAAAATATTATATATATATATATATATATATATATATGCAAAACATGAGTAACTTCGCAGAATGGAAGTATGCTCCAAGGGTTAAAATTCTGACGGCCAACATCCATGCTGCTTTGAGTTTTAATTGGATAAGGTAATTTCTGTCCTTAAAGTAACGCTTGGAGGCAGCCTCCATGTTGTAAAGCTTGCACAATTAAGGAAGTTAAACAAGGTTCAGTATTTATTGACAAGCATTCATTCCCTGAAGAAGACCTTTCCAGGTCGAAACGTTGTTTTTCATTTAAATAAATCCTGCATCGTGGCTACGAGTGTGCAGCCTTTTCTTTACTTTTATCAGTATTGACAAGCGGCAACTGCTGTGGGATTTTCATTACAAAACTATACATTTTTGCAAAAGCAATCAAATTATGTCCTGAATCGATATTTTAGCCTTGCATCAGTCACAAATTGTGTAGTTTGATGACTGACACAATAAAGTACTACTGTATGCACGACATGCAACTAATATTGAAGTGACAGCAAACCAGCAGCTTCCTCCAGCGTGTGTAGGAATTAGGAGATAATTTTTTTCCCCCTACCAGCTAGAGTGGTGGATGGTCTCCATAATTTAGTTACCAAAGACTACGTTTACCTGCATTTGGTGCCTGGCGGGTGTTAATTGTGGACCCTGACTCAGTACTACTAAGTAGCACATTTTAATCTAGTCTGTTAGCGGTTAATAATTGGTTTATAAGGGTCGCCTATAAGACAGGAACAAAAATCCAAATTAGCATTCCTTGTCATTCACCCCATCATAAAACAGAAGCATTATTTTGTATATTAAGAGTAAGTGAGACCCACAATTCCTACAATATATCTTGAACCTTTCCTGTCATTACTTTTTAATGAAGTTATAATTTTCAAGAATCTGATCACCAAATATTGCTGAATAGTAATATACATTAGACAGCATCAGTGGATTGAGTAAGCCAGGCCATATTGAGAGAAGACAGCAAAACACCACATAGAGTCTCAATATGTGGAATATTGCTTAGCCTTAGAGCCTAAAGCATGTTTCTCTTTGCAATGAATTGAGGGTGTTAGTGCCAAGAATATGAATTACCACCAGAGCATCTTTACCAGAGACCTGTCCTCTAAACTTCTAACAACTCCGCGGTGCAGTCTTTCCAATAGAATTCCATTACTATGCACAAAGTACAACAGATCCACCAACTAGCCCTGGGGCCAGTCTAATGCAGTACAACATACAATTCTCGGTGTTCATTTAACGTTAAGTGAGAATGAACAACTTTGGTCAGTTTTTACACTTTCAAATAGTATTTTCCTGTTTGGATGGTTATGTTATAATGCAGTGGTTCTCAAAGTGGGTCCGGGGACCCCCAGGGGTCCTTCAGAGGGTTCCAGGGTGTCCCCAGTGAAATGTTTGACAGTTTAATTTCACTATTATTTCACCAGCTATACTGTATGTTAACCCAATGAGAGAATGTACAACGGATGGATTATTCAGATCATAGGTTTTACTTGCAGTTACAGAATTCTGTACTCAATCTAATTTAATGACACAAATCTTCTCTTATGGGGGTCCCTGGTACAACATATTTTCAAATGGGGGTTTATGGTCAAATATGAAAGTCATTTAGGCCCCACTCCTTTGGGGTATTTTTTTTGTCACTATACATTTGCACATAATTATGGGAAATGATGTGAATTTACCCATCAATATGGGTGACGAATAAATGATCCAAAAATGTGCAAATATTTCAAACCACACTATCAATTTGGTGATTTCTCATTCATACAGGTTAATGCTTTTATTCCTAGTGGAAAATAGACACAATATTGACCAAACAAATAGTTAAGCCATCTCCCCTTATGCTGCTAGCCAACCTTAGTTCAAGGTTCTTCAGACCCCCTATGTTTGCATCTGCAATGTTCAACAACAAGAGCTACTAATTCCATGTGCAAGGAGTTGACATAACTACTTGCCTACAATTTACCAAAATGTTGTGCTTTGAAACTTTTTTCAAATGAACCCGTGTCTACAATGCATTATAAACATACTTATAATGCATAGTTAGAAGCACTCATACAGTAAATATTAACAATAATCATTGACTTCGTCAAATATCATAAGACTTCATAATGCATGTTAATATGCTTATAATCCATTATAGACATACCATGACATTATAGACACTTCATAGGAAGTGTTAATAACTTATTAGCTTCCAACAGGATGCATGGTTGTTAATGTACATATTCATATTTTAGCAGGGATCGGAATTGTGACTTCTGCTATAAAGGTCTCTCAATCACTAGGGACTAGGCCTGTGCTGCCATGAACATTAGCTGAATCCTGCCAATGTAACAGGCAACTCAACAGTACAGTTCTAAACTCAACAGTACAGTACTGTACTGTACTGTACTGTACTGTACTGTACTGTACTGTACTGTACTGTACTGTACTGTACTGTACTGTACTGTACTGTACTGTACTGTACAGTACAGTGCAATACAGATTCCTCTCTAAACTGGAAGAGACTTTTAGTGAAATCTCCCCAGGCCTGCTAAGCTTCTCCATGGCCATGTCAAAGTGTGTTAGTCCAGGGTAAGCTGCAGTAGGGGACTCCAACGACAGCCCAAGCATACAACCTCAAGGTCTCTCTCACCTGACAGCAGAGGGCGGGCCGAAACTACTTGCGCTGAACAGCATTCAGAGCACGTTCCCTTACGACAGACAACTACAACTTTCCTCCCAATGGGTAACAGTGGTATAGAATACTTATAGTTGATAAGCTCAAAGGATAAAATGGTTTGGCGGATGTGTATCTCCAACAGACCGTGAAGCAGAGTTTATGTTTTCGCACCTGTACGTGTGTCTGTGTGTCTGTCTGTGTGCAGGTAATCTTGGAAACTGCTGGACAGATCAGCATCAACCTTTTCATGCACAGTAGGCCAAGGAATACACTCCATCCAAATTCAATACACTCAACACATTTCTCTGAGCTTTCACCAAACAAATTCCTCAGTAGGGCAGTTCACTTTTTATTTTCAAACCATGTGAGAAGGTCATATTTTATCACTGGTAAACACATGGTAACATTTTACTTACTGAATGGAGAACCTAGAAGTACCGCAACACTCCAAATTAAATAAAAGTTTTAAGGTGCACGCTGCTCAATAATGTTATGAAAGTGAGGAAATAGCCAGCACACAATGAATGTCCTTTTCACATGGTTTTATTGACCTCTCATGGACAGAGACAACGGACGCTTTTCAACCAAACAGGTCTTCCTCAGCGGTCATTTTACTTTGCCAAATTGTATACCTGCTATATACCAGGTTGCTTTACGTTTAAGTGTATTCTGATTGGCTATAATTGAATTCCAAAATTTGCTGGTGGGACCTATTTTACTTCAGAAATTGTCCCAAATTGACTCACACTTTGTCACACTTTGACCCACATTTCTCGTTTTTTAGTATATGAAGAAAATGGTTATAGAGAAACTAGAAAATGACTTGATGAAATAAACTATATTAATGTCATGGCATCACAACAACAACCAATAGACACAGTAGAATAATAAGGCTATTAAGGATAGCACATCTCTGCATGCAGTGACCCAGAATGTCCATGACTAGTATGATCCTGGCCATGTAGGATCAAGATGGAATAGCGAATGAGATGACAAATGTTGGCCTGGGAGCAAGCCCATTTCCCTGCCTCTTTACTGCCTCCTATTGATCCAGGGGGCTGTGTTCACAGAAGCAAGTATCCTCCATTACCCATGAATCATCATCACACACTACATACATATTCGCAGACGAAACGCTCAGAAACACTGGCTCCTCATTCTTCCATTTTCTACAGGCCTAACATTGATGAAGTTTATACATTGGACAGACCATGGCTACCATTTTACAATCCTCCTCATCATCACTGCCCGTTATACCCGTTGGCATGTAGGGCAACAACTAAGGTCTTCCACACCACTGTCTGTCTGTCTGTCTTTGGGCATCACCATTTTACAAAGCCTCTTCCACATTACAGATGTGTGTTTCCTCACACTTCACATGTCTACAGCTGCTGGTATTGATCTCTGTACAATACCTGTGGGAGTGCCTTTGTATTAATCAATTAAGACACAATATACACCAAGAGAAATACTTGAATACACAAAAGTCTGCTAATTATCGCGACACCTTGCATGTCAACGTGAACTGATGTAAAGACATGAAGAGTCCCTTGTTGGATGAATCCCGACAGACTACATTTCAAGGGGAGTATTTCTATCGGTCAGTCAGACAGACCGTGACTTGCCAACATCCTGGCAGGAGTATGAAGTCTGCTCTATTGAGATTCTCCTCCTCCTGCCTTCGTGCACTCATCCCTGAGACAGGTCACTCATTAGTTTCTGTCTAGACATCCGTCCAGTCCTGTTGTACTCTCTTTCTGACATGTAGATTTAAGCCTGACATACATGTCCACAGGGTGAGGGAAGCACAGAGCCAGAGTACAAACACAACATGACAACTGCATTGTGGGGAATGGTAATGCCTGGAGGTCTAATGCCTTCCTGGGTCTGGGGACAATGGTGCGAAAAGTGGTGCGAAAAGCTATTTCAATAAACAAGCGACATAAAGAACAAACATCCCAGGAGGTGGTGCTTGCATCGATGAATGGCTCCGTCTTATCTGCATCAACACTGCAAAGGTCAGTCAAGCCAATGAACAATAAAAATGGCATGCTAGCAAACACTCACTGGGAATTATAACACAGATCAGCGAAAGTGGACAGTCAACACCTCTGATGCAAACAACACCATAGTGAAAAGATGAATCGATGTTTCACTACGAGCTCTATCTGCATTTTTTTGCTGATACTATCTGATATCCATAGATAGAATTTAATTGACTGAGCAAAGGGTGCCTAGTGGCTCAACCAATTAATGTCTCGGTGTACTAGCTAGGGCTAGTATACAGAGGTTCCAAAAGGTTCCAGTTCCAGTTTTGTCTGCTCACTTCTTTGTGTCATCACTTCCAAGTTCTCTCTCCTGATTGGATAAAATTGATTTCCATACTTGAAAATGTTTCTGTTTACTAAAGAGCTGGACAGACGGGGAGACCCCTGTTACTGAGCAAAACATTATATATAACAATATATGGACAATATATTAACAAAAAATATCACTGCACCTTTAAATTGGCACTGCTCCTAAATAAATTCAAAGGTTCAAGGTTTGAACAAAGCCTGAGTCTCCAAACTCTAATAGCTTTGGGGCCAGCCCTATAGGGCAAGCACCCTGAAAATCGATGAATCAAGTAAAAAGTCAGAGTTCCCACAGTCAGCGGAGATTCTTTCATTTGAGTAGTCAGGTGGTGGGGATTTTGCCTGTTGATTTCTTCCCAATAGCGCCATAAAGTTAGTTTCACCTACTTCTAGTCTATCTACGGGGCAAATATCACTACAAATATCGCTATGTTATACCGTCCCTCTTAGCTTTCTTTCCTGTCTCACTCCAGTCAAATAAAACAGAAAATCTTTAGAAGTCATCAAAATGAAATCCAAAGCGCAGATAGAGGTTCAGAGATTATTTGGCAGACTGAACAGTGTGAACTGAACTGCTAAGCCACCATGCTGACCTGTTATCTGCTGGAAGACAATGAATATGACATGTACCATTACATCTCTAACAGGCAAACACACGTTCATGCTCAATGAACGAACACACACACACACACACACACACACACACACACACACACACACACACACACACACACACACACACACACACACACACACACACACACACACACACACACACACACACACACACACACACACACACACACACACACACACACACACACACACACACACACACACACTAAAGATGGTATAACTGGCAATAAAATATTCAATGGGACGTGCAGTCCTATGAACTACTGTATCCTTTCAAATGCCACTGCTGTCTGACAATAACTCATGAGAAAATGCGACCAATGTCAATTATTTAAACACTGGTGGTTGGAACAGTGGAGGGCATGCTACTGAGAAGCAGGCTTGTGACCAGAAAGTCACCGGTTTGAGTCCCTGAAGCAGTTGCTGGAAACATCTGGTCCGAGGAAACTAAGTGAATAAGAAATATTGCCCACTGCCTTAACCAAATGGACATGGGCATCCCTTTTCTGGACAATAGCAGATCTAAGCTCACAACAAAAGCTTTGTAGATCGTCTATTTCCGGCAAAGATATTGGTGTAAAGGGAAAAAGCTTGGGACCAGGTATAGACCCCTGGGTGACTCCGGTCAACAACTAGAGTCTGCGACTAGAGTCTGTTCTCCTACAGTAAATGAGTGTGAATGCTGGATTCTGAAGCCTGCCCTACAGAAGTTCCTGGATAGGTGCAACACCAGAATGCTATGTGCAGTACTAAACATCAACCAGAACGAGCATGTTACCAACAAGCATCTGTATGGGGGAGTGAGAGTGAGTGAGAGGATAGCAGCCAGGAAAATGAGGCTGACCGCTCATTGCCACAGACACTGGAAGCTCCCAGCCAGCAAGCTTGTGCTATGGGAGCCAACACACTGGCATTGATTGCAAGGCATCCTACACCTACCTAAGTGGACGAACAGTACTAAAGACAGATGCAGGGGCGGAAAGTACTGTTGAGCTGGCCAGATGCAATTTGGTGGTTAAAGGTCAAGACATCTAATATATTCTAGAAAGGGACACAGACACAGAGATATTTGGATTTTCGGTTGTTCTGGACAACCACTGGTCCAACTGAATACCTACTCGGCACATCACACCCTAAGGTCCTCAGCAATACAAACACCAAGTTTAAAGTCTTAAGTTCTTGGGTGGAGGT
>NC_137604.1:38368370-38383370 GCF_963280865.1 Gymnoscopelus braueri
GACGAGTGAGACAGGCCAACACCTGCGCTGTCACAAAGCCAATACAGAGAGACACAGAAAGAGCTTTTTTTCCTTCAGACTATCAGAGTTTTGATGACCCAACTTATTATACGGAATTTCCCTTAGGATTAATAAAGATCATATATTTATCTATCTATCTATCTATCTATCTATCTATCTATCTATCTATCTATCTATCTATCTATCTATCTATCTAGATATTTGCCAGGTGAGCTATATTTAACCTGTATATATCTGCTAATCTGCTTTTTTTGTTTGACAATGTTTTTGAACGTCACTTTAGACAAATTGTAAGACGTTTGGATTGTATCTGGCTCAGAATTGTTATGTTCCCTCAGCCCTATGTTCCCTGAGCCCTAAGTGTATGTTGCCTCATATCAGATATCAGATATTTTTAGCAAAATTTATAAAAAGTTATAGGAAGAATTGTTTACAATCCACACATAAGGTCATGGCAATGGGCATGGTATGTCACAAAAAGGTACATTTCTGAGTATGTACCTTATTCATATCAGAATATAGAGCTATTTAACACTTAACAGTGTTAAAGAAGAGATTACCTTTTTGGGCTGGATTCTTGACAAATACCTGACAGGTGAAAGCATGGCAACAAAGGTGATCAAAAGAGTAAATCAAAGAACAAGATTTTGGGGCAGAATGTCCCCTTTTGTCAACAAAAGTGCTCTCAGTACTCTTTCCGGAGTCCTCATTCAGCCTCTCTTTGACTATGCTTGCACCTCCTGGTACTCCAACATCTCAATGCCACTAAAGACTAAGCTTCAAACCTCCCAAAACAAACGAATTCGACTACTTCTCGGCCTGGGGCCCATGACCCACCTTTTTCCCGCACATTTTGCTAGTCTAGGATGGCTCAGGGTAGAAAACAGGGTTAAACAATTCAAAATGGGATTGGCTTTCAAAATAGTGAATGCGACCCTCAATGCCCTCAATACCAGCATATCTGACTAAATACCTCCAAAGAATTAGCGACACCCACAGCCACAATACTAAAGGGAGCGTAAACAACGATCCGGTAACACCCACTTATAGAAAAAACATGGGTAAATTCTCCTTCTACAGCACTGCCACCCAAATTGTGGAATGCCCTGACCCCATCCCTCAAAAAATGTAGATCACTGGCTCCTTTAAAACAGCCCTGAAAATTCACCTTTCAGGAGGCCAAAAGGGGAGGTAGTTATCACTTATCCCATAGACAGGCGACCCCCCCCCCCCCTTCTTTACCCCCATCCCCCCCCCCCACCTTTTTGGGCGGTGAAACCGCCCCTATAAGTGAGATTTGGAAAAATGTACAAATATCTTGGGCAGTGAAACCGGCCCTAAAAGTGAGGTTTGGAAATTTGTACAATTATCCTGCGCTGTGATTGGCCAATCACAATCTATTCAGGACTGTGATTGGCCAGTGTCACATGACACATGTGCATAGCCCTATATAAGCAACCATAACTTAAAAAAAACCAAATTATTGTTTTTTTTAAGTTATGGTTTTGTCCATCATAAAGTGTGTTTTACAAAAGATAAATGTATTTATCTTTTGTACATGATTGATCGACTCCATTCAGTATTGTGATTAGCTAGCAAGACACATGCTGACACTAAGTGGCTCTTTCAGATCAAAGCATATATATTGGTTGACTCCATTCAGTATTGTGGTTAGCTAGGAAGACACAGCCCACTTCACACAGGGTGTGATTTTCTCTCTGTAGATATAGTGTTTGACTGTACTCGTGCTGTCTTTACATCTCTGTCTAATAAAATATTCAATTAATCAATCAATCAATCAATCAATCAAACAAACAATATCACTTACACCAACTTTAGTGGAAAAGTGTGTCATGGGTAGGAAAGGATTGATGCCTATCATAAAAAGGTGAATAACTTCCAAACGAATTCACGCAACACCACAAAACCTTTAAAAAAAATGTCTGGCCTGTGATAAAAAGTAAAATGGATGGCACCCTGGGTGGAATGGGGGCTCCCCCTTCCTTCAGGGGACCCCAAAAGGTGACTGCAACAGCAAGGGCCTTCTGTGTTGCTGAGGGAACATACAGTAGGGCTGAGGGAATATAGGGCCTGATTTGGATGTTTTCTGTTTTTCTTTTCTTTCTGTTAGGGATTGACAGAAAGAATATCATTCTGTTCACGGAATAATATTGATTTCTTATTGCACTATATACAATACTTTGGTCATCCTTCTGCAGCATGTATGTTCTGTGCTATATGCTACATGTGTGTTCCACTATAACCTACCTCTCATTCTCTGACCCTCTCAACCTTCCCAGTAAGTCTCAATTAAGGAAATGAGTGGAGTTGGCAGCCCACATGTGCACACAATATGGGTGATACCTCAGTAATATTTATGATTTATGATCATTTGTAATGAAGCTGCAATCAGAAGTGATAACTTAACTGTGCAGAAATCTGTCATTGTAGAGAAATGGCCCACGTTTGCTCACTCTGTAATTTAATAGTAATCGAAACGTGTGTGTGTGTGTGTGTGTGTGTGTGTGTGTGTGTGTGTGTGTGTGTGTGTGTGTGTGTGTGTGTGTGTGTGTGTGTGTGTGTGTGTGTGTGTGTGTGTGTGTGTGTGTGCGCGCGTGTGTGTGCATGCGTGTGTGCCTGCGTGCGTGCGTGCGCGCGTGCATGCCCATGTTCATTAGTGTTGCTGGTGCACCACTTAGTGGTCAAAGTGGGGAGGTACACCATACATACCTTCAATATTTGAGAATTCATAAAAGAAGGTTTATGATTCATCACCGCCCACGTTGTGAAGAACAATTGTAGATGGACATTTACAGTAGGCTACAGCTACATGGAAATCCCAGACATACAGTGACTATAGGCCTATGTGCCACAAACCTGTTAATGTGGGATTATTACATCATAATTATTGAATGTCAAATAATGGTTTGATTAAATGTTTTTTGTACCTGTTGTTCCTGATGGGGAACACACATTTACCTAATCAGGCTATTAATGACTGTTAGTTCACATAGGCTATTCATTAAATATAATGACTCCATGGAGAGATTAAACCAATACCATTTTCATCACCCAAATGTTGAAACAAAAATGTGACATGCTAGAAAGCATGCAATGACTTCTTCAACCCAATTTGGTGCTTAGACTGATCAGTGATCACATAGCTATCTGTATAGTATACACTGTATGGCCTTCAATGGATATAGGCTAGCATAGAGGCTATCCATTGACCATTGTCCATGGAAGTGCTCCTTTTGTGTATAGGCTTATCTTTGAAGATAACTTTCAACATAGTGGAATAACTTCTTGAATAAAATAAGGCCTAGGCTAGTAGGCCTACCACACGACCAAGACATATTTTAGTAAATTGACATTTCTTAAAAGGCTCTAATATTCTACAACTCATCCAGACGTGTCAGGAAAAAGATTGACATAATGCCTACAAAAGATTTTGAAAACTCCACCCCTTCGACAGATTTTGATAGAATAAGTGATGCTGTGCAGTTCTCAAAAAAACGTTATAATTTTAGATTGAACACCTTCGTCCATCCCTCCGTTTCCATATTTATGAGAAGAGACTGACAGTCATTGTGGGATAATTACAGTGGTGAAGTTCTTTTGTTCTACAGATTGGTGGAGATTGAAACGTGCTGTGCTCCGCTTTGCTGGGCTCATGCAAACCTTCCCGCGAGGATATTATTAGTCACGTTTGCTTAGCAACCATAACACATGTTGGACTTTTTTTTTCTCGCCACAGGGAAACAATTTGCCAAGAGTTTATTTTAGTTTTTGGCCATGAGGATGAGAGCGGTGAATGAAAAGATAAGAGGCAGGGGGGGCAGCCTCTTTTATTCGCCTGTCTGAAGCTCGACAATATGAAGCATGCTGATGATGTCAATTGAAAAACTGTTGACTTTTGAGGAGACTCTGGAATGATGATGTCGGTTAATTCTGAATATGATAAATATAAGTATGCAGCAAACAACAGGTAGCCATCATGCCATGCGTGATCAAGCAAAAGAAAATTTGAGAGAGAGAGAAAGAGAATCTTGTTCAAGGGCAAGGCACGTGATAATTAGGCTACTCCCATAGTTGTACTACTTGAAGAAATTACCAACATCAGTTCAGTTCAATAGGTCATGTCACACAAAATATCCTATTCTTAAAAACACTATCAAGCTGCAACTGTGTGATGTAACAATATGCAGCAATGGCCATGACATACAGTTGTGCTTCTGAACAGCAGGGGGCACCAGTAATATTCCAGCAATGAAGGATGTAGGCTAAATAACAATTACCTTGAGATATATGACTAATGAATGATCAAAAACTAAGTAGCTAATATCTCAATCAAATTTGACATGTATGACATTGTGTGTTGCAGAAATCAACAGGAGTGTGCAGGCCTATGGTATCTCTCTGAAATAGAATAATGGGAGAGCAATATGGTATGATGGCTAAAAATAATGCAGGAGGAATTACTTATCTCTGTATGAATGTAGACAGGGCTTTAAGTGGGCTTGTGGAGAGCGACAGAGACACTGTCCAGTCCTGGTCTGAGACACTGACACTGACCGAAACACTGTCCTGGTCTGATCTAAGTTTGTAACCAGGAGTGGATTAACGAACAGACCTAACAAGAGCTGACCAAGAGCTAACCAAGAACTGAAGTCTCAGTTATTAACTTTGCATTTGTTGTTGCATAGTCAAAGGGCTTAGTCATTCATGTCAATAACAGAGCCCCAAAAGTCCTAGTGAAAAACTGAAGGAATAGTCTAAACATTCACTTAAGACAGAAGACATCCTATACATTTGAAATGAGTGCTTATCCCACGGTTTATCTATAGGACTTTAGAGGGGCTGGGTAGGCTACTCCACGCAAATATTGTCCGTTCAACTCTGTGGGGAGAAATCCAAAGAGCAAGTACAACACAGCATCATTAGAAGCTCTGTCTGTGTTGTTTTTAGTTATTGTGTAGTTGACTTTGAGTGTTCCTATGCTAAATCCTGAGATGCAGGTGAATGCATGTCTTATTATATGCTGTTGGTATTAATTGTGTGTATGTGTGCTGTAAATCCTGTTGATGTACAGGTAAATTATTGTGCTGTTGACCAAAAGTCAGTTTAACTGCCTTGGCCAAAAAATGGGATCCTTTTACAAATCCGTACCCAGGGGCCCATTGTCTCATAATCCGCCTATGCTTGTAAGA
This sequence comes from Gymnoscopelus braueri, assembly GCF_963280865.1. Taxonomy (NCBI): domain Eukaryota; kingdom Metazoa; phylum Chordata; class Actinopteri; order Myctophiformes; family Myctophidae; genus Gymnoscopelus; species Gymnoscopelus braueri. Next base: position 38,373,602 of record NC_137604.1, read on the forward strand.
GCTGATGTGTCCATGAACTATCCATTAGCTTTGTGTTCTTTTTGGAATCCTCAAGGAAGACTGTGAACTTATATCCATTCACACATTGTAAGTTGCACTACATAAGCATGTTAGATGTAAAATATATAAATGCTCAATGAAATTGTCACAGGTAGGCTTGGATGCACGGGCTGAAGAAGAGACTGAACGAAGCCAAAATATGCCAGCTACTTGGAAGTTGGAAAGAACCTAGATAAATGATTAGATTAGATGTCTTAATTATCCACAAGGGAAAATTGTTTTGCTCAGGTCAATGCATACATTCAACAAGACAATACATAAATAAACACCACAATTAAAACACCTAGCAAAGTACTTCAATTCAATAAAAGATACAAATTCTAAAAAATATAAATTATACAAAATTTAAAAGAAAGCAATGTCCTCATATAATGAATGATCATATTGCAGCCAAGATAAGACCACACACAAATTCATACTTAATTGTATTTATAACACTTTAGATCCGTCCCAAATTGTCATCCATTTGGCAACGGGTGTGAGACACTAGAGACAGTGTACTGTAGGAAGTTCAACACCTTTTTCATTGGAAAATACAAAAGAATGTGTGTGCGTGTGTGTTTGTGTGTGTGTGTGTGTGTGCGTGCGTGCGTGCGTGCGTGTGTGTGTGTGTGCGCGAGCGCACGCGTGTGTATTGCGTGCGTGTGTGTGCACGTATATGTAAATGTGCAACTGTAGACATTATACTTGCAGTCTGTGATTGTTTCACTTTGCAGTTTGTTTGCAGAGTTAGCAAAACAACTAAACAACTACAAACAGTAACACAGCCCATATCCATCTATTACCTCAAGAGCCAATTATACCCATTAAGTGGATGGAATGTGATGAATTATAGGCTAAAGGCTGAAAAATCACATTCACTGCAGTGCATACCAATGAAACTCATCCATAAACCCTCTGGTTATATTCCCATTTATTACTAGTCCAGCTAAAAGTACTAGTATGGGAATCACATTACTGTACATATCAATGTGTTGAAGTAACAGATGATTAATCATTAGTCCCACTTTCTACTGCATACTTGCTATACTACCATTTAAATTTGGCAACCCAGGAGGAATTGCTTGAATCATAACTATCTTTTTAATTATTAGAAGTTAAAAGTTATGTTCTGTAAACTATCAGAGTTATGTTTTACATCATGCTAACTTAGTTCTACCATAAAATAAGAATAGTCTGCATGCTCATGTGTGATAGATACCAGGACAAACATGCAGAGAGCAAAACACGTTTAAACAACACCCTAAAGTCATTATTTGTGCAAAATGATGGTATACTATGGGCTTGTTCATTGCAGCACAATTCATATCTGTGCAGGTTTACAGTGCACCAAGTACATTTATCTCATTCAATGGGCAGAGCTAGTGGCTCTTTGTGTGTACAGACAATTCAAAACAGCTATTTAACTGAACGCCACTATGAAAAATTACTAATTGTGACCCCATTAATCTCCCTCTATAACCGCGCATGGGTCTTGTAGCAAAGCCCCATGTAACACACAACAAATGTCAACGCTCCACATCTCCACATTCTTAGCTTCAGCCATGGATGTTGCCATAGTAACAAGAGTATGTCTTATCAAGTATGGCCCTTGTGATTTTTCACTGCAACTTATTTGGGGGGTTTTCACTGTAGGTATGACAACAGGCTACAGGGGTGTTGCATGCATTTGCATGTAAATATAATTAACAGGCATTGTGCGTGCGTTAGTTACCTCAACCACCCTTTGACCTAGCCTTGTCAAAATGGATGTCATTGTCTCCTGTTATCCAATTAAGCTATAAATAGAAGCTTTTATATAAATTATGGGAAACTTTACAGTTGTAATTAATGTGAGAGCTGATATGATGGTGAAAACATTACTCCGCTTTGACGATCACTCACCACAGGTCATTTACTCTACAGTAGAATATCTTTAGCTCTCTGCCTCTCTGATAGGTGGAGACCATGTTGACTATGTTATTGTTCTTTGTAGACAAAATGACTAGACATTAAGCACGAAGCATGAAGTTGAGGGATTGTGTCTGACTAATTTGTGTATTTTCTTTTACTGTTTATATACCAATAGGTTTTGTATGCACATATATGTGATAATATGATTAGCTGCAATAAAATGGTATCATCAACAGTGTGATTTAATAGTTAGTACTGTACATGTACATTGTGTGTGTGTGTGTGTGTGTGTGTGTGTGTGTGTGTGTGTGTGTGTGTGTGTGTGTGTGTGTGTGTGTGTGTGTGTCTGTGTCTGTGTCTGTGTCTGCGTCTGCGTCTGCGTCTGCGTGTGCGTGTGTGTGTGTGTGTGTGTGTGTGTGTAAACGTTGATCCAAATTGTTTATTTGTACTTACATTAACCCAGAGGAAGTCCACACATTTACACATTGTTCTATATTGTAAACTTGAAAACTGGTGGTGACACGAAGAACTAATCATTTCCTGTCTATAAATATACTCGTGTGTGAGTGTGTGTGTGTGTGTGTGTGTGTGTGTGTGTGTGTGTGTGTGTGTGTGTGTGTGTGTGTGTGTGTGTGTGTGTGTGTGTGTGTGTGCGTGTGTGTGTGTGTGTGTGTGTGTGTGTGTGTGTGTGTGTGTGTTCGTGCGTGTGTGTTCGTTCGTGCGTGCGTGTGCGCGTGTGTGTGCGTGTGTATGTGTAAATGTACAAGTGTATACATTATACTTGCAGTCAGTGATTGTTTCACTTTTCTGTTTGTTTGCAGAGTTATGAAAACAACTAAATAAAACTAACACACACATTAACCTATTGACAATTGTGGTTGTCTTGCCATAGTGGTCTAGTTTGGCCTCTGTATTTCACTCACATGTCAATCCCACAAAGTTCCGTTTGCGTTTGTACTCGCCAGTAGGTCTGTCTCACACCTTGCACTTTCCTTCCCTTGTTGAAAATAACGAGGCTATTTGATGTGAGGCTACTATGAGCCATAATGAGAGGACTGAGCTGTTCAGGAGACATGAAAAAGCTCTTCAATCCATTTTGAACCACAAGCGGCCATTAGGGAGCAGGACAGAGCCATCATGGAAGTCTGCTGACTTTCTGAAATGTGGTGTGTGTGTGTGTGTGTGTGTGTGTGTGTGTGTGTGTGTGTGTGTGTGTGTGGGGGGGGGGGGGGGGGGGCATGATTGAGGCAATAGCTTATGGTGCTACCCTTTTAAATTAGTCATGGAAGGGGAGAACGGACAAAATAATTTAAATGTTTTACTCACAAAGATCAATGCACAAAGTGAGTAGGCCATATGAGACTGTACGAGTGTACTTATGAGTAAAGTGCTTGTTTATACAATTTAGGCATTTATCCAGAGCGACTTACAAGTGATAAATCAAAGTAAATAGCATGAACTAACAACAGGGTAAATAGCCACATAAGTAGATAAAGCTAGAAAAATGTGCTCCTCGGAGCACAGGTGTCCGCCAGGCCAGGTAGGTTATTGTGGGCCAGTAATGTTTGGAATCCAGTTATTGAGAAATTTGACAGATCCATCTTGATCACATGACTACAGAGATATGGTGTACTAATTTGGGTGAGGTTTGGACGAAAACGCTAGGAGTTGTAGTAAAAAGTGTGTTTTGCAAAACGAATGCAACATGGTGGAAAAGCTGACCAGGTGGAAATGGGCATGGCTTATTTGAGGAGTTGCGTAATGATCCAAGGAATCTTGACCTACGGTTCAAGAGTTATAGGGTAAAACGTGAATCGACCTGTTATAGCGCCACCATGAGGCATATTTGAAAAAAACATTTCCCACTTGGCCTAGTGGGAAATGGTGGGAATGTGAGTGCAAAGTTTCATGGCAATCGGACGTTGCGTTTTGTTCAAAACGGGCCACTCCTGCAAACTTTAGAAGCCAATCTTAGCCAATCAGGATGGACGTTTGGACAACATCTGTAGGAGTAATATAAAAGAAATGTGTTTTGCCAAAATCTGCCTCCTGGTGGCGCTATAACAGGCCGATATGAGAAATTGGGGCAGAGGTTTTCGCCTCCATGAGTGTGCATGCACAGTTTCACACAGATCGGTCCAATGGTACCGGAGATTAGCTGCTCACAGACGAACACACACGGACACACACAGACTGACACACAGACGGACAGGGGCGAAAACATAATATTCTCAGCTATGCCTTCACAACAATTTAGTGAGAAACTGGGATACCAGCTAAACATAAAAACTATAGCATCTTATCTAAATAAGATTCGTAACATTTGTGGTCAGGAAAAAAATATAATCTAAATAACAAAACGTATGTGAACAAGTAACCAACAGTATATCTGCATAGTACTAACATCTATCGAATATAATAGGTGACAAGATGGGATACAAGGAAAGGGGAGTGCTAGTCTGAAGAGGTGAGTTTTTAGACTGCGGCAGAAAATGGTGAGTGAGTATGCAGCCCTGACTGACTGCGAAGGGGAGTTTATTCCACAGTTTGGCAGCCAGGAGTGTGAAGAGTCTAGGTAGGATGTGTGGAGCATTGACAAGGGTGCTTTAGAGGTTCGAACAGACTTCCTGTGTGACCTAAGTGAGTGGGATGCGGTGTGGGGTTAGATGTCCTGAATGTAAGGGGGTGCCGTGCCCTCCATTGCCTTGTACGCCATCACCATTCACCAGTGATTTCTAATGGGTGCGGGCAGCAATGAGAAGCCAGTGGGAGGGGAATACAAAAGGGCAGACGTGAACATTTTGGGAGCTTGAAGGCCACGTGTTTCATTGCATTCTGGACGTAGAACAGGTAGCAGATCATTAGCAACAGGCAGCCAAACTGGAATTATCAAGGACAATTCCAGTTTTCTGCTTGCTGCTTATCAAGCTGCATGCTGGCCTTGATAATTCCAACTGTGGCGTGCCACTGGTGGCTCAACCAGATAAAGTGTACTATAGACCATGCTCTTGTGAGCATGAGGACAAGAGTTTCAATCAGACTCCCACCTTGTCTTTCATGTCTCTCTTCTCTCGCTGGCCCTTGGTTTCCTTTCTCTTTACACTCCTATCAATGAATAATTCTGGTTCTGCTGCCTTTCAGTAAATCTTTATGTCAGCTGCTTTTTATTAAATGTACAATTGAAAATGACCAAAAGCTAAAATCATATATTACAGGGTAATACCTCTGAGAGTAAAAAAATCACACCCTGTGTGAAGTGGGCGGTGTCTTGCTAGCTAATCACAATACTGAATGGAGTCAACCAATCATGTACAAAAAATAAATACATTTATTGAAACACTCTTTATGATGGACGAAACCATAACTTGAAAAAAACCAATTTATGGTTTTTTTCAAGTTATGGTTGCTTATATAGGGCTATGCACATGTGTCATGTGACACTGGCCAATCACAGTCCTGAATAGATTGTGATTGGCCAATCACAGCGCAGGATAATTGTACAAATTTCCAAACCTCACTTTTAGGGCCGGTTTCACTGCCCAAGATATTTGTACATTTTTCCAAATCTCACTTATAGGGGCGGTTTCACCGCCCAAAAAGAAAGTAAATCTTTACACTCTCAGGGTGAAATTAACACTGGATACTTTGCTATGTAGTTCCAGAGTGGCTAAGGTCACAGGTTCAAACCCCACAACATCCAAGTGCCCTGTTAAAGTGTTCTTGAATGAAACATTGAATGCTTTCCAGTTCACTTGTTCCAAGTCTTGATGGATTTAATTGAAAATAGTAATATATCGTTAATTTTTAAGAATTAGCATTTTTGGAGGGGATTTAGCATAAATTTAAAAGATGTGTTGCAACATTCCACTCTTCCAAAAATGCTGAAAGCTATAATGATCCTTTTTGCCTCATCCAGAAACAGAAAGTAGTACGTATGTGTGTATCAGTCTATCCACTCTTTGTCCTTTACTCTACTGGTTTTCAAACTTTTTGTGACCAGTGGCACACCAATGGGCAAGTCAAAATATCATGGCACACCTGAATTCATAGAGAAAATAGCCAATCTATGCGTAGTGAGCTTGTAGATCTGCTATTTTCACAGGGTTACGTTAAAAATATTCTCCTATAATTACACGCCCATTCCAGGTTGAAAGTGGTTAGAATATATGTCTTAGGCTTAGGGTACAGAATTTGTCTCTGGCACCCCGTTTGGGAACCATTGCTGTACTCTCACAAGATGCCAGTGTCAGAGGAGCGGCTGAAAAGGTAGGCTGGGCTCAGGAACACTTGAGTAACCATAATTTGTACACTCTCTGCGTCAAATTAACACAGATTTTACCGTGTGCTCTATTCCATTTAGACTAAAGTGGTATTGTCCTTATTTTCAAACCTACAGTTTAATCCGACCTAAAGCACAAAGAGAAGTATGTGCATTGGTACAAAAAGTGTGCAGTTTGTTTCACAAAAAAAACTAATAATACTGGAGGTAATGTTAGTAGAAAAATTTAAAAGGGTGCTCCGTGGAGCGCATATCTCCACCAGGCTGAGTTGCCTAGATAGGGCTGTGTAAAAGTTGTGGGGTGCAGCCGTCACAAAATAAGGAAGCTTGGGAGAAAATTGCGTTTCTACAATATGCTGTGCAACGTTTTGCCTTTGTGTCATCCCCTATAGGCAGACGTGAAAGTGCTTTCGGAGGTGCACTCTATAGAGGCCTCACAAAACACGATAGCGATTTGAGGTTTATCGGATGTTGCGTTCATGATATATGGCATTAAGGAATAGCCCACCTCCCCCAAATTTGAAGGCAATTACAGGCAAACAGTGTGGAATGTCAAAACTCTGTTTGATGGTCATTGTCACATGAATCCCGAGATCATTGGTACCTAATTTGGTGGGGGATCATTTTCTGCAACAAAGAGTGAAATTGTAGCATTTGTGGGGGGCCCCTGTGGGTCTAAAGCCCAGTCCACACCAAATTCACTACGTGACAAAATCATGTTACAGAGAAAGGTTGCTGTGCTCTGAATTACCCTGCAGGTTAGTGCATGTCGGCTCATTGGTTGCAAATGATTCAACTCCAAAGTCCAATCCCAAACAGAAAAGAGAACATGTCGCTTGCATGTTTTCTTTCTGTCTCTCTCTCGCTGAGAGATTTTTGTCATTTGTTAGGGCCCCTATGCAAAATTTGGAAAGAGTACAAAACATATTGAATGATACATGTTTATCACATGACTCCAAAGATAATTTTTGGACAAAATCTCAAGTAGTAAAAAGTGTGTTTAGAAGAAAATAGGTTTGATTGTATGACTTAGGCCTACGGTTCCACAGTTATAGGCTAAAAAGTAAGGCGGCTTAGCATAGCTACACCATGAGCCTGATTCGAAATACCTGAGGTGGAGTGTTTTCCTTGGCCTATTGGGAGCGTTTGAGATAAACTGCGCACAGATGGCCAGACAGACGGACTGATGGACCCACACACATAGACAGTGGCTGAAACTGAATTTCCGCCTCCCGGCCTGTCAGCCCCCCTGAGAAAATAAAAGTACAAAAAAATCATTGATAGATTGAAGAGTGTGATAAATGGCCTGGCTGTGCTATTAAAGTCTAATCTTAACTTCATCACATGAGGGTGTTGCTCACCAGTTATTTTTGGTGAGCGAAAGCATCATGCGACGAAGAATAAATTAGGCTTAATACATATCCTCCAAAGCCACCACAGGCAAAGTCAAAACCAGAGACTAATTCACAATCTTGCCAACACCGCTGCCTCAAACCAATTCTCATGGTGATCACTTGAAACACTATCTGCAACATGAGATGGGGAATTGACGTGAGGAATGGAGAGAGGGAGTTTTATTTTTTTTCAAATGGGTAGTATAATGGTCTGATTCATACATATAAAAGGCAATTAGCAATGTCTCTTTAGAGGTTTCCAATGCTCCACAGTGCCTGAGATCAAAAAGCAAGTTCTGTCTGTGAGATACACTATCACTTATGCTTGGGAAATGCACAGTAGTACAAGTCGTTATGTGGTCCCAGAATGGCAGCAGGAACAAGCTAGGCTTATGGCAACAGTGGTTCGATTCTCTCTATCTGAGCTCAGTAGACTCCAGCGTTTCTCTGCTGACTGAGGTCTGAGAAAGGACTGTGGTGATGATGATGACATACAGTATTGATCAGGTAAAGGTAAGGCAACTAACTAGCAGGCCTTGTAAATAATAATAATAACTTGAATTTATGGTGCCTTTCAAAAACCTAAGGACGCTTACATCAACAAAAATAAACAAACTATTTGCCAAAAGTCTGTGTGAACAAGTGTCTCTTCAATGCAGACTTGAAAGAGTCCAATGTTGACGTATGGCGAATTTCCATGGGGAGAGAGAGTTCCAGAGGGTTGGGACTGCCACACTGAAAGCTCTGTATTGCCGAAGGTCCGCTTATTGGTGTGAGGGATGGAGAGGAGCGCCAAGTCAGAAGACCTCAGGTTCCGCGCTGGGGTGTAATCATGGAGGAGGTCTGACACATCGTGGGGCTAGGGCATGGAGCGCTTTATAGGTGAGGAGGAGCAGTTTGTACAGTAGGTGATGCAGAACTTAACCGGAAGCCAGTGCAGCCTGACAGCGTGCCACGGGTTCGAATCCCGATCCTGATGACCGTTGCTGCGTGTTACTCCCTGTCTCTCTCTCTCCCTGCTTCCTGTCAATCTACTGTGTTCCATAAATAAAGGCAGAAAAGCCCCAAAATATATATTTAAAACAAAAAAAAGTATAATCTAAGGAAGAAGCTGGAAGTTGATGAACCCGTAGATCCTTAGGCGGGTTAGTACCCACAGCATGTTGAAATTAATTAAAGGCCCATACTGGCGGTCTGGCATGTTTAGCCCATTGACTATGACTCATGCAATACTTGGCGTTGCTGCCGAGAGTTGACCGTTTTCCAAAGCATTCAGTAGTTCGTGGGATTTTTGAGGACACCACTGGTTGTCATTAAATTCGGTATGGTATGAAAATCAACTTGCAGAAACTTTAAATAAAGGCCTGCACTCGCGCAGGAGCCCCTTGACAAACTGCAGGATCCAACATGATTGGGTGCGGTGCAGCAGGGAAAATGATTCAGGAGTGTCCACTGTCCAGCCTGAATCTTAAAAGGTCCATCGGCTCTGTTTCCACAGTACCTATATCCTCCCATTCCTGGAATTGGGAGTCAGGAGTCACTCTATTGGCAGCAAGCAAATCAGATTAGTTGTCATAAAGGTGGCATAGTTAACCATTTAAACACTATATGCTTTGTTGACCAGGGTCTCCCAGGGGTCTATACTAGGCCCCCGCGACATTCAGTGAAAATAAAATAATAAAAATAAAATTGTAGATCTGCTATTTTCACTGAACATTCGCCCTAGAAGGATGCTAGGGTTCATCCACAAACTGGTTGAATACTATATATATATATAACTATAACATGAATCGCATGATTTATAAGGTGCACAGCATGATGTGCAGCTTCAGTGGGTGCTGCCAACAATCAAGACAATCTGCTAGAATGTGTTGTGAATATGAGCAACTGCCAATTATTTTCCATCATGCGCTTTTTAAAATGTTTTACAGAAAAATTATTACTGCTTGATTTCCACATTATCAAGAGAGAAGTAACCAAACATGGATTTGTAGACAAATGTAGAAACATGTATTTGTATGCTAATAGGTGCAGTATGGTTCTATAAAATAATTTAGGTTAGACCTTGCCGATTTGATTTGATTTGATTGTACTAAATATGGTACATGTTGGATTACTGTTGCAGCTGTTTTTTACACGTATT
>NC_137604.1:38388370-38505870 GCF_963280865.1 Gymnoscopelus braueri
GCGGACCATGGCACACCACCGCGCACTTTCTAAAAGGTGCGCAACTGCGCATAAAATTACGCGGTGATTACCCCACAATAGATCAATTCGGAGGCGAATGTGGCCATATAGACATGTCTCAAGTAGGACCGTGATTATTAATAGGTACTTGAGGTGACCTGATACCTGAGGCCTGAGCCGTCAAGACGTCCCTTGATCCGTAATTTAAGCAAATAAATTCATTTTTCGTACATTTTGAAAGTCATTATTGGATTATTGTTGTAGAGATAGAATTGTTTGGAGTTCAAGCATGGATAAAAGGGAAGCTAGGCCCTTGATGGACCACTAGGGCCATACTTGTCTGACTTAAGATAGGCTTCAGGCATTAAGCAGCACCACAGTTGAGGATAGCTTGACGCTTAAGTGGCTAGAGTGTTGGGACTAGAAGCCTATATTATATGGGCTTACTGGAGGCAATTATTTGATTGCACTCTGAAAAAACTGCATGGTGGCTTACTGACAATTACACCATTTGACATTACAATGGCCTAAGCGTTACAGGTGTTCTGCTGATGCTCTTCTCCAGACTGACTCAGAATGAGCGAACAGTTCAAAACCACTTTGACAGGATGGACACGTTGGCTGTTGTGGGGTTGAAACCCGTAACCTTGCTGCTAAAGTTCAGTGTCTCCACTCACTAAGCCACTTGCTAAATGCCATGATGTCTCATGACCTTTAGGTATGACTGTCTCAACAATGTGGGACCTACTATTTACTGCAGCTATCCATAGGGAAATAAAAAGTGGTCCACAATATATATACCTTCCTGACATGACAGATGTAGACTACCTGGTCTTCCCCAATGAACCAACCTGGTGCCCTCAGCAGACAGTGTGCACACCGGACTTAATGTTTTAAAATACAGTACAAAATAAAATCTAAATAGGCTAAACAACACAAAAGCCAAACTTTATTCACGTGCTACTGCAAACCTATGTTTGTGTTTTTCATAAACGTACATGTAAGGACACATCGTTCTGCTGTGATGCTGATCCAACGGTTTCAAGCCCATCTAATCCCCTTCTCTGTTTCATTTAGAGGGATTCTTTTTTTATTTAATCCTGTGCCAAAAGCCTCATTTGGTACAGCAGATAAATAGACCCATTGACTTATCCAGATGCAATCCCAACTCATGCGATTAATTGGATGAGACAATAAAAGAGTCAAAATGCATTTTGGATATAGCTCCCTCACTGGTAACATGGAATACTTAAATCATATAGAACCACTGAAGTGGGTAAAATACCAATGCAAACAGTAAGGTTAACATGTTTGCATTAGCAAAGTGATGGCAAAGGGTCTAATGGACTTGATGGGCTACTGTTCACAGCAGATGGACAGGGTCACACGTTCTGAGATATCATAGGTGCTCAGTGGGGTCATGAGCCCTTCCAATACAATTACTTAATGGCCTCTACAATTACACACATTGTATAGTGGTCGCACCTATAAATGTCAGTCAGCGGAAAGGAAGTGGGTTGTGGTATGTTGGAGCGTGAGTATAAAAGCTTCATCTGGTCAAAGATGTTCAATAAGGACGACACAGCTGATGAAAAGTCCAAACAGCACTCCATGTACAGATCTATCAAGAGCCATTTTATCAGTATGCAAATGAGTATTTCAGTCGCACCGATGCAGGATTCCATCAGCAGTCACAGTTCAATAACTCTTCACTCTTCAAGTGTCTGGATAATGGTCACTGTGACTGCACAGCATGCAATTCAAAACCTCAACCATCCTTCACTGGACAATGCTAGCCAACTAACAAAATGCATAAGGGACTGAATGCCCCCTCCCCTACACACACACACACACACACACACACACACACACACACACACACACACACACACACACACACACACACACACACACACACACACACACACACACACACACACACACACACACACACACACACACACACACACACACACACACACACACACACACACACACACGCATGAACATCATTGGAGCCCTATTTCATTGTCAGTGATGATGAGTGAGTGATGGACAGGAGAGAATGAATTCACAGCACACTATCCATGTGTGTGCATTTTCATGCTGCTGGTACTGTATGTCAGCTAAAGTCAACGCAAATGCTTACGCACTGCCGTGGGCAGGCAAGAAGGGTGTTCTGCCAACCGGCTTCGTCACAACATCATACAGTAGGTGTCCTATACATACCAGTGCCAAGGAGTCCCTGCTACTGCCCGTCTGCCGGCCACCCGCTTGCCTGCCTCACTATGGCAGATTGCAAGAAACTGGCATGCATGCAAGCACATAGCCAGAGAAACGTGTGTGTGTGTGTGTGTGTGTGTGTGTGTGTGTGTGTGTGTGTGTGTGTGTGTGTGTGTGTGTGTGTGTGTGTGTGTGTGTGTGTGTGTGTGTGTGTGTGTGTGTGTGTGTGTGCATGCGTGTGTGCGTGTTAGGATCCCACTTTGACTTTCATGTGATAAAATACTTTTTCTCAAACTATCTACCGCTGCATACTCTGCCAAAAGCAGGAAGTGATGAGCAGTGAAACAGAGGAAAAACTTCTGTTCTGTTATAGTTGTTGTGTGTATAATAGGGTCAACATTGTTGACCCTATTATACACACATGTTGACCAATCAGCGTAACCCACCACGAGCGACGCTGTTGATGGAATTCACCATGTCAAACATGGATATAATAATACGGTTGCTGCGGAAGATGTGGTAAAATTCCCTGCTTGGGAGACACTTGTCCACGTGCAAAGGAACCAAAACACAGAACACAAACAGACAGTATCCTTTGATGGTCCAGTTTCACTCAACTCCCTCCCCATGAGATCGGGGAATTCCAGCAGGACTACCATTTTGTTTGCCAGGGCAGTTCCTCATTTACAGAATGTGTAATGCAATTTAAAGTGTTGATACAGTTATATTTTGTTGTTGTCTTTGTCCATAAATAAGGTGATGGGGGGTGCCTGGTGGCTCAGACTATTAGTGCACAGATGCCTGTTGTGAGTGCAAAGACCTGGGTTTGAATCTGACCCATCTTGTCTTGCATGCTCTCCTCCACCTCTCTGCCCTTGCTTTCATGCCTCCCTACACTGACCTATGTGAAATAAAGCATAGGCCTAACCAAAAACAAATATTTTAAAAATAAATAATTAACCTCAGTTATGCAGAGCCCTCCTTATCCAACCTTAGACACAGCCCTCGCCATTGGCTCAGGCTGATTTATTGTCAGTTGGACAACTTCGTGCAACGATAATGCCCCTATGATAATGTCTGTGTCCTTAATTCATTCATTACATCTGTGGGTCGATGGGGGGTCCCCAGATGACAATAAAGTGACAATTTAAGGATTTGTAAGACCTTTTTAATAAAAAAAAATATATTATATATTAAAAAATATATATATATACACAGTATATAGTTTTTATAGTTATAAAAGTTTATATAAATTAATATAGTTTGCTGATTAGTAATCAACAAGCTATACTTTAAAGAACTGGTCAAACATTGGCCAAATTGTCAAATAATTTGAGAAAGAGAAAGAAAAAAAATTTGCAAAGCCTTTTGAGCTTGTAGATCGGCTATTTTCACAAAATGTAATGTCTCAACTTCTACAATTCCAAGTGCTTGTCAGGGTGGGGGGTCCCCAAATAATTACATTCAAATATGATTCTTTTGGTGGCTTGCGGCCTGAAAAGGTTGAGAACCAAAGAGCACCTTGCCAAGGACAGTAATGATGGAACTGCTGAAGGAGATGTGACTTTCCTAAGACAAAGTACACGAGACAGGGTTCACTTGGCAGGGACTCACTGTATGATTCTGAACAAAGTGTCACTGCTCTATTAAATAATGGGTAGGCCTGTACAAGACTCTGCTTATATAACGCCCCCTATGGACCAATGTCTGTCATTTGTCATGATCTTATCTATGTTAGTTTTGCCCATACATTCTGTACAATTAACTTTATTTATAGAGATTATGGGAAATAGACTGTCTTTGCTATGGGTAAAAGCTGAAATGTTTACTATCATGTTTCTGGTTTCTGTGCCACATTTCAAGTGGGTTTATCATTACGTCATGATTTTACAGCCTTTCCCCCAAATAAATTGTTAAAAATTGATTGCAAAATAATTTCGTCACATTTTGACCAATCTCGTACCTTTCTCAAACTGTTCATGCATACCCTCTGGACCTGCCCAGCGATTTGAATCTCAATCGGATTTAGCTATGGGAGAAATGTTTTTTCCCCACAAAATTCAAAATGGCCGAAAAACATGACACTGAATTGAAAATGAATGTGGGAGGTAGAAGAGTTCTTGACTTTCTCTACCTTTCACTAGGTTTTTAATTTACCAAAATGTGATGTTTGAATAAGCCGTGAGGAGCTTCAATGTGTTTGAATGAAATGCCTATTGTGAGTCATCGGGACCGAGCTATGAAATGAGAAATGAGCTGAAGATAAAAAAAAAAGAAAGGAGCAGTCGCTCAGCTGGTTCAAGAAAACAATTACTTTTTATTCATAAACCTTTTTTCCTCTCATAAAAATAACAACATCAATATTCATTTAAGATAATGTAGAAACTGTTATATACAAAAACTCTTTATTTAAAAAGTTAATATAACTTAAGGCGAGTTAAATCACTTTTTTTGCAATACCCTGTTAGTGACAATTTCACCAAACTCTCACCATTTTGTTTTTGCTAAAGTGAAACATCACAATATATCTCCAGGGAAATAATACCCAGAGAGCCCCAACCACCCAAGGTAAAAACCTCCACAGGCCACAGCACAAACTCGCAGCAATGTGCGCTACTTGATTACTTCAAAGCAATGTTTGTATCTTCTAGCTCTGCTAGTTATCTCCAGCTTGATTATACATTACTTAATGTACATACTATAAAGTAAAACCACATCATGAAGAAAGCTAATAACACCAACTGTAGTCTAAGTGTGTGTGGTCCCTTTCAGGTAGATAGAAGTTCAATGAAATAAGAATTGATCATATCAACAGAGAAGTGAACAGATATATATTTTTAATATATCAATTTCGTAATATTTAAAATACTCTGCTGTGCTGAACAGTAGCACCCATATTGTTAATGAGTAAGAATGCAATTTGTCCCTTTAAAAATGGAGTTCAAAAGTGTTTGATGTAAAATATACACTTAGCTATAAAAATACAAAGAAGTACATTCCTACAAATATATTTATTTCCCATTTATGATAGGCTATATTTTTCCACAAATGTAATAATTCATACAATTGGAACACAACACAGGGGACTAAATGACGAAAAATATCAATGACAGCCAAATAATAAAAAGTTAAACAAACACCAAATCTTGGCAAAAGATTGACAGCTTATGGTCAAAGCCAATAAAATGTTCTCCTACAATCATGTCATAAACGTTGTCAGTCTCGTTCAATGTGGAGTGAACGACTGGCCTATGTACGCCATTGAAAGAAAAAAAGAACATTGACATAAACATGCATTTTACGAACCATTTTCCAAATCATTGCTCTAAAAGTTCTAAAAGCACAAAATAAAATAATCTTATGTGGAAACGCAATAATCTTTTTTTTTTAAGTGTTAAGTGCAATCCATCCTCAGTTTAACAAGGCGGATGGTAAAGGTTCTCTTGCTGAGGCTGGAGCTGTCCAGCTAAAGCGGTGCTGAACAGTAGCCATGCAATGCCGCACGGGAGTTTGCTTTCTGTTCGCTGGAACAGCAACAAGTCACTGTTGATGTGCTATTAACCCACTTTTTTTTTTAACAGTTTATGCATATTGCATAGAGTCAGCAGCATCAACAGCAGATCACAATAAAGACTAGACAGCAATACCCCTCTCTAACCCCACTCTAGCCCCTCTCGCAAAAAACCTTCACAAACGTGTCACACCACAAACGCCGAGACACTGACAAAGTGTTAGTGATTCAGCTCGCTTTATCTTCCAAGACGGAAAGATTAGAATGTGGACACACAGGGCTATTGTTCTGTGGACTTCATTGGGCTCCTCAGATTCCCTCGGGAAGAGTGAACGGCCACGTGTTGATCACTTGTGGCTTAAGTTCCATTTTCTCCTTCTGTTTCAGATGCACACGCCCGTGCCGTTTCCTCTCGTCGCTCCTGGCGAACCGTTTGCCACAGGTGTCGCAGGAAAACGGCTTCTCGCCGGTGTGAGTCCTGGTGTGGGTGGTCAGGTGGTCGCTCCGGCTGAAGCTG
Organism: Gymnoscopelus braueri; assembly: GCF_963280865.1. Lineage (NCBI taxonomy): Eukaryota > Metazoa > Chordata > Actinopteri > Myctophiformes > Myctophidae > Gymnoscopelus > Gymnoscopelus braueri. The sequence goes on from NC_137604.1 coordinate 38,394,622, forward strand.
CGCAAACAGATGCGGCACTGAAAGGGTTTGTGACCCGTGTGGATGCGGATGTGCCGGTTGAGCTCGTCCGAGCGAGAGAAGCGCCGGTCGCAGTTCTCCATGGGGCAGGTGAACGGTTTCTCTTTGGCTTGGCCGTTGCCGGCGGCTGGGGCTTTTCTGGCGCGAGGGGCTTTCGGCACACGCGTGGTGTAACTTTGGGCAAAGGAATCTGGCAATAAGGAAGAATACAGAATGGAGTCTATGGTGCTCGGTACAGCAGATGGCGTGTATGAGGAATCACATTGATTAGTGGGCAGTTGGCGTTCAACTGGGAACGTGACTGGTTTCAGGTTAGAAGACAGGCCCATTGGTGCTGGGTAGTTACTGTATATACTGGAGTAGCTCTGAGAACACGTTTCAGAGAAACACGGCTCCTGTTTGATACCCCCTTCCACGTTAAACTCCATCTCTGGGTTGGGGCAAATAGGAGAAAATGTGTCTAAGAGTTCCTTTACATCCATTTGCTGCTCTGGGGGGAAGTCACTCGACATCGGGAAGGACTCGGTTTGGAAGCCCGTGTCCATGTACTCAGATTTGGGGAAAGTACCCCATTCGTAACAGCTGCTCTCAAACTCGTTCTTGACCACCACGGGGAAAGAGGCGGCTTCTGACTTGGGCTCCACGGTCTTGGGGTCTGGGACCTGAGGGGCACAAAAGTTCAGCTGTGGGCAGGCCGTATCTGGAGCCTGGCCTGCTGTCTGCTCTGGAGAGTACACGGGAGGAGCGGTGGAGTTGAAGGACTGATGCCTCTTGGCACCGGGGTCCCCAAAATCGTCATGGCCGTTTTCCACTGGCGAGGGTGATGGATACGTTCCATGGCTGCTGACATTACTCTGCTGTAGTAGGCCTACTTCAGTGATTGGCACCGTAGATATACCAACAATCTCTGTAATCATGTTGAGCAGCGTTTCTGTGCAGCACGACGCCCCTTGAGATGCTTCCACATAGAAGCTGCCGGAGTAGGCGACAGAAGAGGAGGGGGTGGTGTAGCTGTCTTTTGGGTTCTCGCAGGAGTTAAAAGCGAATTCTGAGCTGGATGCTTCGGTTTTGAGGGTGACGGGGGCTCCCTCTGCAGAATAAAAAAAAAGACAACTTTGTCATCACTAATGTTTTATTCTGATAACAAGCAATCAGTGCATATGAAACGAAAAAGGGTGCACCGTTACATAAACATGCACGTGTGATGCCTTATCGCCCTTATTATAGATGCCAAGCATAGCCAAAGTAACCAAGTGCTATGGCTGATATTGAAATCCACACATCTGACTCATTTAATTTGATTCACTGCATGCATGCACGCACGCACATTTCACAGCTCGTGCGCTGCTGTTGCAGTAATGCAAACTCACCATGGCCAAACTGAGCAGGTACCCCCCGCTCTGCATCCGCGTAGACCTCCTTGCTGTCTTTCCGCACGCTATTTTCCATTCCCATGGAAGAACTGTTGCAACTGTCAAAATGTGGGTAGAAAGAATCCTTGGCATTCAAATCCATGTTGTTCAACATAATTGCGAGCTTAGAAGTCCGTATCTCCAATGTGGGTGAGTGGTAGAAAACTAAATAAAAAGCTAAATTCTTCTTTCACCACGGATCGTATACAAATTATCCAAGGAGTGTAAATATGTCAAAAGGTGTAAAAAACAACAACAACAACAACAACAACCCCAAAACAATTCCTTATCGTCCAGTTAATTTGCGTGTCGGGTTATTTGCTGGTCCATCGATATCTGTTGCTGTGAATGTCAGATCAGCGACTACCGTTGTCTCTCCTTATATACACCTTGGCTGTTCTCTCGGCCCTCCTCCCCATTCATCACCTCCAGTGAGAGGATTCCCCGCTGCGTGTAAACTTCATGCCCATACATGGACAGAGGATGTGACGGGCTTCCCCCCGAAAAGGAGCGATGGATTTGATGCCTGCAACAAGTGGCCGTGATCTGGTAGCCACTCCAAGTCTGTTATGTCTGAGAATCAGCGATTGAGCAGTAACCATTTGTGATGTAAACAACATCACACATGTTCTGATTATCTGAAAAAAATGTGCTTGTGGTGGACATTTTTGTCAAAATTCTATTTTTGCCATGGACATACAAAATGAGTAGACAAACACATAAAGAGCTATAGCCCTAAATGACCAGTACAGGTCAGTAACTCTGAGAGTGGGGGTTTGAGAACCACTGTCCTAGACTAGTGGACTCCTAATGTCCCATACATAGTGTCAAAGTAAATCAGTGTCATACATATTCTGAAGAAAACCTGGAGACTGACATGCAGTAATTGGGTCTCATGATCAAAATGAAGAAATGGTGTGTAAAAACAAAATCTATGCATATACACACACACACACACACACACACACACACACACACACACACACACACACACACACACACACACACACACACACACACACACACACACACACACACACACACACACACGCACGCACGCACGCACACGCACGCACACATGCGCTATTGTTTTCCCTATACCCCCTGTATGAGGCTGAGAGTCATTTCGAATAGTTATTATCTACCACCTGTTACTTGCAGACCTCTAGTAGCCGCCGTTCACTACGTCGTTCAAGGATGGAAAAACTTAAGTGTCAACAGTAATGCGAGCATTTGAATAATCTCATAAGAACACTACAGTGATGTCCGATAGATCTCGATATAGATCTAAACTCCCCAAGAATGTAAGAATCACAACATGTGAACTAAAGTGAAACCTGGGGGAACGGACAAATCTGACACATCGTCACAACTGTTCAAATGATTGTCAGCGGGAACTCAAGGATTGAATAATGTATTGACTGAAAGACAAAGGAAGGGGGGATAGATAGCAGTGGCAAAAGTGCATATTTTATCAAGCAGCCATGTGCATGCTGTGGAACTGAAAATAGCAGATCTACCAGCTCATTTATAGCATCTATGGCAGATCTAAACTCATTTGTGTATAGTTGTGTGCTTGTAGATTGGCTGTTTTCACAATTGTATATATATCATTTGACAATTTGGCCAATGTTTGACCAGTTAAAAAAATAATAATATAGTTTTTTGATTACTTTTGATGCAGTACTGGTCTTTTTCTTTGCTTTCTTTAGGTATTAAAAGGGTTACTTAAATTGTCACTTCACTGTCATCTGGGGACCCCCCTCAAATCATGTGGGGACCCAACCCACAGGTTGAGAACCACTGGCCTATGCAACTGCTCTGTTTTTGTCAGCCACTCAATACCGCTACCAGGTCGCTGGAGAACGTGACTGCTCACATTGAGGGAGAATCTCCTTTGCCTTTATCGGTCGATGCCACCCCGAGGTGTTCAATGGTTGACATTTCCCATCCGTTTTTATTTCATGTTCAGTTTCACACCTGTTTCCGGATGCACACAGAAGTGGTCGTATTTTGTGTAATTCTCTGCGTGGAAACTTGGCGAGTTGCTGTTTCAGCACCACGGAGAGCGCCAGTGTGGCGGTGACTCGAGCCGATAGGGTTGTGGCCAATAGGCATTGAAAAATGACCGTGAACAAATTGCAACAGAAACTCTTTAAACTTTTTTTGTTTCAGAAATATGTTAGTAATAACATATCAAAAGTCCTAAGAAATCCCAGTAGTGGAACATATTGAAAAATACTGAAATAGGCGATGTCACAATTTCCCATTGACGCCCATGTTAAAAAATGATTTAAGCATGTTTTCTTGTCTATTTCCACACAAAAGGTTCAGTAGGCTACTGTCCACAAAACTGTGTTGGATGCAATACAGTGCTTGTGCCAAAAAAACTATCAAAAATCTTAACCCTTCAAGTGCCATTTCTGTACATTATGCATGTTTATGCACTCAGTTTTCATGTTAATTTCATACATTATAATGTGAAGCACTTAACGCTGCATTTTCTGTATGTAATAATGATAATAATAATTATTAATATTATTTAAAAAATATATAATAATATACTAAACCCCAAAATAGTATCCTTTCATTCTTAACTGTAACTGTCAAGTATTTATTGTGGTCCAAGTCAATTTGACAGCCGCATACAGCACCGTCTGGCATCATGGAGTCTGGCACCATGGAATCCACCTTAAGTTGCTGAGGACAATCCGTGATCGGCATATGTTGAACTTCATCGTGGAGATGCTGTCAAACTGCAGCTTCACTCTAGACCATATCGATGGCCAGCACAGCAGGCTCAGAAGACTGCGGAATGGTGTCCCCTAAGGGTCTGTTCTCTCCCCAATGATCTGTTTAACATCTACATGACTTACCACACCCAACATCTAAATACAGTTACGTGGACGACCTAGCCATCATAATGTGATCACCAACATGGAAGAAAATACCAACTGGGTGGCCGTAGCTGAATGGGTAGAGAGCTCGCCTCAGAAGCAGAAGGTCCCAGGTTCGATTCCCGGCCCGGCTAATTAGTGAGGTGTGCCTATGCAATACACCTAACTGAAAACGGAAGTCCTCCCATGGGATCTAACAGGCCTAATAATTATTGAAGGTGATGGAAGACGGTCTCAACCAAGACGTGGGCACCCTGGTAGCCTACCTCCGGAGGTGGCATCTGTAGGCAAAATCAAACATGTTCGTTGACAGCGCCTGGAATTCAAGCAAGCCCCACCCAGGAGTTGGAGACTGATGCTGATGCTGTCACAGTTGAAGGCAATGGACCCTCCTGAACCACCTACCCACTGGGGTTGAATGCTTCAAATCATCAATGAAGAAGTGGGGCTTGTCAAACAGCACAGAATGCCAGTGTGGCGAGGATGAGCAGACTGCTAAACATGTAATTACCACCTGTTTCCTATATGGACCACCCGCATAAGCCTACCTCTTCGACGTAGGACCAGAGACCAGGCATGGCTACGTGATGCTGGACATCTGGAATACATCAGATCTGCTTGAGTGATGGTGCCACTATTTGACATATTGGATGTGGTCCACAGTACATTTATACCACACGGTTAAAGTTATAATCAAAGGTTCCTATTTTGGGGTTTAGTAATACGAAAACTATATGGTCTGATGATGATAATAATAATGATGATAATAATAATAATAATAATAAACATAATTATACTTTCATACAGAAAATGCAGTGCTTTCCATCAACAAAATCACATGAACAGTACTACACATAATAATGTATATGAAATTAACATGAAATCCGAGTGCATAAACATGCATAATATACAGAAATGGCACTTGAAGGGTTAAGATTATATATATATACATATGTTTTGCACAAGCACTGTACTGCATCCAACACAGTTTCTGGTTGATTGTGGACAGTACTAAACCTTTTGCGTGGAAATTAGACAAGCTTAAACAAGCTTAAATAATTTTTTAACATGGGCGTCAATGTAAAATTGTGACAGCATTTTTCAATATGTTCCACTGCTGGGATTTCTTAGGACTTTTGATATGTTATTATAATATATTTATGGAAAAAAAAGTTGCTATTTGTTCAAGGTTAACCCCTTATTAGTGTGTTGGGGGGGGGCCCGGGGCCCACCTGCCAGGTCTGAAATTATCATACCATAACATTGTAGGTTACAATATCGGAATACGCCTATGTCCACAAAGAAACCCGCAGCATATAAGCTACTGCAGTTAGACAGCATGGCACATGCAGTGAAATATAGCCCCAGCGATTACTGAAATATTCTTTAATTATTATTTAGGCTAACATACCTATGCCATTAGGACCAGTTGTCCCAAAATAAACCCAATTAGTCTACATCAGTGGTTCTGAAACCTTTTAATTGCAAGGACCCCCATAACTCTGAGAGTGTAGCTACAAATGGAACGCCTTCAAGGAACCCTGAGGGTCCCTGGCAGGCGCGTAGGCAGGAGTTCTCAAAGTGGGGTCCCGGGACTCCCTGGACCCCACTTTGAGAACCACTGTTCTACATCATTGTGCTAGGCTATAGGATCTATACAGTGCAATACTCATGAGCAGGAGCTCTAACAAATGAGCATTGAGTCATCTTTTTGAAGTTACCGTGTGATAATAGCATATACGCTCTTTCATTTGCGGCGTTGACATTCTCCGGGAACAAATTGTTTTCACCTCTGATGTGCCCTCTAATTCTAGGGCCCCCGAGATGTTTAGTCTCACGGAACTGCCTTTAAAGTAATTCAGTCTATCAAAAACCAACTGGATCACGGGGAGTTCACGTCACGAGACGCTATTATGATGACCGCGGCGCTGCGGCTTTAACCTCTCTTTCCTCCCATAAATGCCAGAGCACAGGACCAAAGTAAAAGCATTTATGTAATGTTACCACTTACTGACATAGCACAAGGGCAATCGCATAGCACCTGTAAAAGTAAAAAGACTGCCTTTATTGTTTGCCCTTTTATTCAAATTGCGTGAGTGAGTGGGGGAAAAGGGAAAATCGAGGGGGCGCTTTCGTTTCTCGCACTTGAGATCTCGAGACCAGACAGTGAAACTAATGAAAGTTTACCTCCATGATCTAAGAACATAGACTTCAAAAGTGTTGGCCATGAGAGGAAGATGAAACATATTGTTATAATGAAAGGACATCTAAGCACTCCTTCTGAGTGGATCATTTCAACAAAGTAGAACTGAGACATACGCATTGATATAGTCATGGACTCAAGTAGTATGTCTGCCTTATTAATTAACCAAAACCAATGTACAGTACAGTAGGCTATTCCTTTGAGCTCCTAGAAGACAATGATCTCTAAATGGTACACTGTAATCTCTATAGTACATACATACTATGTGCAACAATCTAAGCCAGTATAGGGAAGGATTTCGTTATGTGCCTCACAATTCAACATAATGATCAGTTCACCACACCTAGTCAACCTAATTTAAACCTAAACCAATCTCAGAATATGCTACTTTCACACTTTTGTAAAGTGGGATTAGGTCTACATAGTTATTCAAAGGCGATCCATAGCAGGTCATGGAGATATAAAAGCATTCATAAAGGTTCTCTAATGGTCTCTAATTTAAAGACAAGCGACTTTCAGTCATTTCCCCCATGTCATAGGCTACTATATCAACATATTAATGTTGGCTGTAAATAAAAACAACTCAAGTAATACATCTTATTCTATACAGAATCTCATGGATATATTCCCCATCTAGATGTGGTGAAAAGCAATACAATTCAGCATGGATTAACAATACACTACTCAAACTGCCATCTTGAGAGATACTAATGGTCTCTTAATGAATGCTGCATGCTGGATGTGCATCTTGTTACTGGTGTTAAACCTACTGTAATTGACATAATTGATGTTGTTATGTTATTCTAGTTGACTGATTGAGGAAATGGGTTGGATTAGTAAATCAATGACTGTCCAATACCAATAGGTAATAGTAGTAGATATTATAAAAAATATTATTATTATTATTTATTGCCATATTTTAATTCATTTTGAAGAGAACCCTTGCAGTTGCCTCTGATGTAAATAATAACATTTTAGCTATAATTCAGTACATCACTTTTTTTTAACAACCTTTTTGGTTGATCTTAACTAAGGCGCATAATAATGCCAGATGCCAATGCATAAAGAGAATGACAATATTCTACATAGATATGGAAACACACATTTAAGACTTAAATGCTTTGCTGAGCATACCATATGGTAATAACATTCATTTCATATGCATATTAATTTAAATTCATCGTCAAGAACTCTGGTGTTCTCGTTCCATTATTGCTATTCCAACTTTCCAAGATACATAGCAGATTATTTTCTAGCAATCCCACAATAAAGCAAAGGGTGGTGGTATAAGATCCAGAGAAATGTGTCTACCCTACCCCCTCCCAAAATTACAATGTGACAACATGTCACATCTTAAGCCCCCCTCCCTCCCCAGGCAATAGATGAGGGAAACCGCTGCATTTTAAAGCCTGGACACAATGCAGCTGGTTAAGAAACCGCAAAAAAAGGGATTGAGAGTGCTAAGAGCAGAGAAACCTCTGCCGGAAACACAACTTGCTATAAATATAAGATACTCGCTTCAGCTGCCAAGATGCTCTCTCCCACCCCCCCCCCCCCCCCCCTCTCTCTCTCTCTCTCTCTCTCTCTCTCTCATGTTGGGTAATGCAATGTTACAAATATATCATTCAAATGCTGGACAATCAAGAAATGCAGGAAGTGAGAGGGAGAGACACAGAGAGAGAGAGAGAGAGAGTGGAAGCATAATTCTTTCTCTCTTTTGAAGAAACCATCTCTCGCATTCTCCCTCTCGCTCAATGTGGGAGTGGGTTAGGGAAGCCCGGTACCTGGCCCCCTATTGGATCACTGTTGGCAGTGGCAGGTTTCCCATTGCGTTCCAAAAATACTTACCCACATCGCCCACCTCGGTCCCCAGCCGCCTGTACTCTCTGCTTCTCCAGCAGGGATAGGTTAGAATCATATATTCCGCTCTCCACTAATCGTGACTGCGGTTGAGGGCATCAGTGATTCTTCAGCCATGCCCCCAGACTCCCCCACACAGAGCACGGTGCTAACATGGCTCCCCCACCTTGGCCCTCTTCTCTGCAGGATCCATACAAATTCTGCAGGCACTTTTGACAGAGCTGCTCTTGGGCCTGAGCGACCTGCTGTTATCTGTTTTGAAATTATGAATAGATAAAAAGTGACAATTAAATCATAATCTCATGTCAGGTATTAATACTTTAGATATTATTTAGCACCATAGGAAATATGCTGTTTAAAACACAAACTGTCAGACCTCTGCTTCGATGGTCAAGATACAACAACGATCATGTTTCTTGTCATGCCTAGACTACTGTAATTCCCTGTATATAAAACAGTTATCTCCCATCTCCGATTGGTACAGCTAGACTGTTAACTAATTCTAAAAAACGCAACCATATCACTCTTATCCTAGCTGCTCTTCATTAGTTGCCTGTGAGTTTCAGTTTAGTGATGATATGCCGGTACCATATGAGCGTGAGCGCAGCCTTAGATCCTCATAGGGCTTTTTTACCTTGCAGTTCTAGCTCTTTATTATCTTACTGCACTTCTTATCTTGTTTAGTAAAGCACTTTGTTAATTTTGTGGCATGCTTTCATTCCACTTCAATTGATGGTACAATAGGGAGTAGCACGTACGTGTCAAAAACGCAAAGACTGTATAATAATAACATTGTAGGCCATTAAAATTCCAACATGGGACTAATCAAAGACACATTTAGCTAATTTTACGATTGCCACGATTCGTTTCGTCAATTAGGATGTAACACTATTATCACACATACGCTCCTGCCAGTTTCTCTCATTCTCATGCAATAACAATGTGTCAAGAAATACACAGTGAACACCGGGTCCTGAAAAGGTAATGAAGAACCCATTGTTTCCTAGCTTTGCTTTTATTCATGGAGACACAATAACAACCAATCTAACATCTTAAAACAAACAGGAAACAGTTTAGGTGAAAAATTAAAGTAAATACCAACATAAAGTGTCTTTGTAAGGTTTTGGGCCACCACAAGCTCTGTTCAATAGGGTTAAGATCTGATGACTGCAAAGGCCATAATGAATCAATTAATCAATCAATCAATAAATCTATGATTCACATTTTTATACTCATCAAACAATTCAGTGACCCCTCGTTCCCTGTGGATGGGGGCAATGGCATCCTGGATCCAATAAGGATAGAAGTGTTTCATCGTGACCCTTCCCTCTAAGGGGACAAGTGAATCCAAACCATGCCAGGAAAATGCCCCACACAACATAACAGACCTATCGGACACCCTCACTGAAGGGGTCAAGCATTCAGACCAGTACCGTTCTCTTAGTTTACGCCTCACATGTATTCACCACTTGTGGAGAATATGGTGAAGGATGACTGATCTGACCTTATCACTTATTTCATTGAATGCAAACCCTATTTGCTGATGTCTGACCTATAGATTGAAATTCGGATGCACTTAAATCACTGTTCCTATTGAAACACTCGCCAGTCGAGTCTGTGACTGAAGCTCCTGCCATCAATGCCCCAATTTATTTAGCGAATGCAAAATCCTTGAGCCAAGTAGTTACCTCCCACGCTGGGCAAGACCTAGCCGGTTGAGTGTCTAAACGGAAGTACCGGAATTTGGCGGAAGTACCGCCAAAGGAAATGACGTTGACGCTTTACAAATCTATTTACATTCTCCGTGAATGAAACGAGTATTGTGATTGGTCGAAAAAGATCGTTTCCAAGGGAAATACGTACAACTTTAGTCCCGCCCCCCTTGTGAAGGATGGCCAAGCAGGGGCCATGTCTGGTCCTGAATCTATTCAGGGTAGACCTGCTGGGTGGGGTCTGACACCAGATGTTTGTTTGGGACCTCCTTGGACTCCTTTTCAAAGCTGATTGGATGGCTAAGTCAGCTGGTGGGGTATTCTTCCAAATTGGTCTTCTAGAATTAGGATGGAAGTCGAGCAGTGAGTGGGTTGAGGATATCTTCATGGATTGGCTTTGTTGTTGCTGCTTTCGGCTTGGGTTTCTAGGATTCTTTGACTTGGCTCTCAGGCATCGTCTCTTAGAATTTAGTCTCCCTAGGCAAACCTGGGTACTGACGGAGGACGCGACGTGAACGCTGACCCAATAACTTTTTCTTGCCATCTTGATTCAACATCGAGGTCAACTCAGCCTGCCTATGCATGCCACAGAGCATGATAGGATGTTAATTGCTTAATTGCATCATGCAGTAAACCTGTATAGGAAGCATGAGTTTGTCCACTCATTTATGTTGTTTTTTCCTTTTCACCTGTCGCGACCTGATAGCCAAATGGCACCAATGCACGATAGCAAGTCCCTGGATTCGCTTCCCGGCTGGCCGGACCATTTGATGCATGTCACCCCCCTACTCTCTTTACAATGTACACCTATCACACACACACACGCACGCACGCACGCACGCACGCACGCACACACACACACACACACACACACACACACACACACACACACACACACACACACACACACACACACACACACACACACACACACACACACGCACACACACACACACACACACAGAAGTAAGAGATAATGAACGAATGAGAGACACAGAAGTAAGAGATAATGAACGAATGAGAGTGAGTGAGTGTGAGTGAGAGAGAGTGAGAGAGAGAGAGAGAGAGAGAGAGAGAGAGAGAGAGAGAGAGAGAGAGAGAGAGAGAGAGAGAGAGAGAGAGAGAGAGAGAGAGAGAGAGAGAGAGAGAGAGAGCTAGAGAGAGAGAGAGAGAGAGAGAGGGAGCTTGCAGCTAACAAAAGTAACTATGGTAACGGCCAGCTCTACATTGCACTAGCTTCCACAGCTCTGGCCAGAAATAAAAAATGTTGGTGCTAAGAGCGAATCAGGTAAAGACAAAAGATCCAGGGTGAGACTATTTATAGTGGGCTTTACATAACACATACACATACACACACAAGCATGCACGTGCACGCACATCGGCACATGCACGCACATGCACACGCACGCACGCACGCACGCACACACGCACGCACGCACGCACACACACACACACACACACACACACACACACACACACACACACACACACACACACACACACACACACACACACACACACACACACACACACACACACACTCACTCCAGCTCATGCACACACACATGTGTTCGCCAAGGAAACCTGGCTGCTCAAACATTAACAGCGAGCTTCTGGAGGGGGGAAAAGGGCCTGTGTCTGAGGGACGTGGGATGCAAAGCGTACTAGCGTTGATAAACTGATATTACAAGATAATGAGTATGAAGAGATGATCATGAAAAAATATGTTGATGGGAATGAGGGAGATGACTGGGTTGACAGAAATTATGAAAACTGAAGATGATGGTGGTGGTGGTGATGATGATGGAGGTAAATATGAACATAATGATAATATAAGAGATTCAGCAGATAGAACTCTCAACTATATTCAGAATATCCAGATAAGTGACTAAATCTATATTAAAGAGGAAGATAAGCGACAAAATCTAACTCCAAGAAGAAGAAGCAAGCAGATAAGAACTCTAAATTCGATCAGAGAAATATAAATAGTGATTATCATTAATAATCATTATTCTACATTCTGCATAACACTATTTTGTTCCCCATCTGACCAGGATTTGAGTGACTAATTCACCCCCAGCTAACCAGCAGATAAAGCAAATCTTCATAACAACAAGGGAGATGACAGTGATGATGATGATAGTAGAACTAGTAGTAAAGAGAGAAGAGGAAGCAAGTCACATTGAGACCAAACGACAAGAATCTAGTAATTTTGTGTCCAAATATTCAAGAACTTGGGAATCCCGTACTACAAGCTTAGCGCATTACGGACACAACTTCTATGGCCTGAAACCCTAGTGCGCCTGCTCTATTCCGGAAGGAGAGTGTGCTTCCGGGAGAGCGTGCCCTGGCTGAGCAATTTTCATTGAAATTATTTTATATAGCTCTATGGATGGAGGTAGCCATTTATGTAGCATGACCATCATACTGTATGTAACATGATGCAACATGAGCATCATACTGTAGCATGATCATAATGAAAACGATGGTAAATGTCTTGTCTATTTGTCTGGGTGTAAATGTAAAATCAAAGGAGAGTACCCCCCACCAAACACTTCTGAGGACATTAACATTTTATGAATGCATTATTACAATATTTGACAATTTAAAATCCCTAACCCTGAAGCTGCAACAAATTCTGTTTGTAGATCTGCTATTTTCGGTGCTCGACACTGGCACACAACTATGTATAGCCTAAATCTAAAAGAAAACACACACACACACACACACACACACACACACACACACACACACACACACACACACACACACACACACACACACACACACACACACACACACACACACACACAAACTATCATAGCACCTCAAAACTGCCAACATCTCCCCAGATGGTGGGAACATATAAATCCCAGATGTACAGTACACACACAGAAGCTGTGTGAGGAATATATAGGTGATCCATGAACAGCAATTTCCTACAAATACAGCCTGCCATCATATCTTAAGCCCCAAATGGAACTATTAACAAAATTATCCACTTACACCTCTGCAATGCTATGCAGCTCTCTATTGTCAGTGAAATGATAGCTGAGCTGTATTCAAATAAGGGCCCTATCAACCTTTCAAATGCCTTATTAATTAGCTCCCTCTAGCATAAGTTCTCAGTAATTACATGATAATGTGTAGCTAGCGCTGAAGGACTCGTAATCCACTATTAAGGCAACTTTACGAACGCTTGTGAAATGTCCATTTTTTATTTTTTTTAACCACATAAACAAACTCTTCAGGGCAATATTCTACAGCTGTATGTGTGCTGTATGCACAAGCCTGTTAGTTGTTACAGGGAAGTCGCAAAATAGCCAACATGTTCCTCTAAGGAAAAGCTCTGATAGGGTGAGATGATATGCAAATTAGACCCTCTCCCTGACTCATCTGTTTATTATGCAGTCACATTAGTTAGATCTGATGCCGCCTGGCTATTATCCCATCGCACCATGGAAAAAAGGGGTCTTGGGTGAGGGGGTTGGATTGTGGAGAGTGCTTTAGTCACACAGAACAGCCATACTCTTCAAAGGAATAAATGCATTTTTTTTTCTCTGACAGTGGTTTGCTTTGAGGGGATGCAGCATCCATTTCCTCAGAGAGAAACAGTAAAACAGTCAGATGATATGGCTCACCAACGCTCAAATCCCATGATGATGTGTTTTGTGTTAAGGTCAAAGGTTGAACGATGGGCTTTGGGTCTCTGGGAGGTATTGATCGCACAGGCTTCTGATGGTACATCTGCTGGTAAACAACTTGTGAGGGCTCTGCTATCTTTCTGAAACCAAGTATTGTGTTTAGTTTCTTTTTTTTTTACTATTTGTATGGCATATTTATATTTAGTATTTTGACATGACAAATTGGGTGATATGCAGCATATGTCCCCACCCACGCATACACACATACACGCATACAACCTTTTATTTAACTAGGGAAAGGGTAAATGAAGAGCTATGGTCTTTTGCAATGGTGCCATGGATGGGATGCAGAATGAAACATTGGTGTTTTTACTGGTTGAGCCTATAAGGCATCTTTAAACATCCGGTAAAGGGTTCCTTATCGCACCTGCTTAAATGTGAAGTCATCTTCAAATGAACACTCTAACTCTAATTGAATTAATATTCTGACTTGATATGAATGTTTTACTCATTACTTATTCACTGACTACAACAAATGTACATGACATTTTCTTGGTCACATTGGTGCAGGAACCACTCAACACACAACAAGTGATGTACTGTAAGTACATAGTGATGTACTTGGTACAAATGGACAAGTCTCAGATCCATTGCAACTGCAATGTGCAGGGCAACGCTGGATAAACAGCACATTTCTGCTATTTGACATTTTGATGAACACATTAATGTCTGTGGATGGAGCTTGTTATATAAGCTACTGAGACTTTGTTTGCCAATCTGTGCCTTCACAACCAGAATGCAGTTAGCCGAGCACTATATTTAGCCCTGCAAGCTTACTGCAGCATGCTGGACCTTAAACTAAGCTACTACACATCTACTGTATCCTATTGAAAGGATTCATGAAAGACTGTAGAACTCAGTGGTCAACCAAAACACACACACACACACACACACACACACACACACACACACACACACACACACACACACACACACACACACACACACATAGAGAGCTCTCTTTCTCTCTCACTCTTTCTCTCCGAGAGCCAACATCAGTGCTCCCTGCACCGAGACACTGGTTATGTCATGTCAAAGTATTAATAAGAAACCTGGCTACTTGTATGGCTCAGTGTGAGAATGTATGTCAGCATGTCAGTGATTGAAAAGAAAATGCCATCCCTCCGTGTTCTCTCCGTGCCTTTTGATGTAATCGAAGTGCTCACAACAATGATGTGCCATGGAAACCGTGAGGGTAAAAACAAATAATTTGCAGCAGATTGACGTCAGCTAGTGACCTTCGGTTTGTGGTCTGACAAAAGGAGAAAGAGCCAAGCTGCAGCGTTTAAGGTCACAGTATGCTCAGGATGTTGATACCGTCTTCCTCCTGGATGGTGGAAGATTTTCTGCAGAACATCTTAAGTGTTGATGGTCACAGGATGACTTCAACAGATGTTTTCACTAAGTTAAATAAGGGCTCTTGTGCTCATAATATTGCTGCAGGAATATGTAAACAGCAAAACATATAAATGATCTTCCGGAACTCAAAGCTAAGCTTTGTACTTTGCATCTGTGATATTTTCTCTGGTAGATTTCTGATGCTGACCTGATACTGATGATATCTGCATGTGATATCACGAGTAACAGTTCAAATTAGACCTAATGTAAATACTGTATCGTCCTCATTGCAATATTGTAATAGTTATATTGTTCAAACAATGCTTTGTGTAATGGTAACTACTTTTAGAAAGTACTTTTAGACAATTGGGAAGACTGAGAAAATGAAGGAGAAAAAAGGGCTTCTAGTGGGATTTAATCTATTACCAATGATAAGCAGAAGCTATACCACTTGGGAAATAAGATTGCACAGAAAGGTGAAAAGTTGCTGATATTGACTGGAGGATCAAAACACAATGCACCTATCTAATACTCGATTAGGGTGCTTCGATTAGGGTGCTTTGAATTGCAATTATCATGGAAAGTCAATTACTGTGTAGTCAAATTAAATACAAGGATTATAACATTGGACTGTAAGACTATATGTGCGCATTTGCAAGTGCATGTTAAAGGGATATTTCTCTTTCAAAAAAAATGTGGGTCATTTTATCGTCTACTCAGGCTTTTGGGAGCACCCCGGACCATTTTTAAGTTGCTTGATTCAGTATTTAGATATTTGATATTCATTTCATCAGACACACCCCCTTCCTATACAAACCCATTGTAACTTCAAACTCCATTTTAAACATGTTAGATTCATCAGAAACACCCGGCGGTATGAGTTACCAGAACCAAGGACAGGTGTTTTCGATGAATCTATCATAGTTAAAATGGAGTTTGAAGTTACAATGGGTCTGTATAGGAAGAGGGCGTGTCTGATAAAATGAATATCAAATATCTAAATACTGAATCAAGCAACTTAAAAACTGTCTGACAAAAGCCTGAGTAGATGACAAAATGACCCAATTTATTTTTCAAAGTGAAATATCCCTTTAAGTACAATGCCTATACTGTATGTATCCTATATTGAAATTGGGAGGACCGGCCAGCCGGCCAGATCTTTTGTATGAACATGAGATGCACAAGCCAAATTCTTGATATGTTAACATACATTACTTGACCAATAAACAGATTCTCATTCTGAAATTTGACGTACCAAGACTCACTAAATATTTACCATTTTATTCTATGCTCAGTGAAGGTAAAATCCCAGTTATGTACATTAAACATGTTAAACTAACACAAAAAGAAACACAATTAGATCATTTATTGTTTAACAAAACAATTCCACAATCAGATTTCATATTATTCCTTGGCACTCAACCCACAAATTGTGTCACACCAATTTACTGGTGCTTCCCGAGACAATTCAGTCGAAGCTAACCAACACGGTGCAGCAGTGGTTCTCAAAGTGGGGTCCAGGGTCACTCAGTATCCTTGAGTGGGTTCCATTTGTACACTCTGAAGAGTTATGGGCGTCCTTGAATTAAAAAAAAGACACAGACTGACTGTCTGACAGACTATAACACAAACGGTTTTCATTCCAAGATCACCAATCAGGAATGAATAGGAGTTCAGACCGCATAACAACACAAATTGCACTCATTTGTGAAATAAGTCCATGGTCTGATCTGCTGTTGTGAATGAGAGTACTAGTCTTCCTGCACAGCAGTATGTAACATTAACCGCATATTGTGTGTTCAATAGGGCTGCACAAATAACTGGGAAGGGGGGTCACTATATCGTCTTCTACATTTTCCAGAGGGAAACATCTTCCCAGACACATCCTGAACCACATAATAGTGCAGATTCATAGGCCTATACATCATGTTACACATTATGCTACCGTTATCCTTTCCTATTAAACAAAATGGCCATTTCAACGTGTATCACATTCCATACCACACACACACACAGTATTCAGAAATATCAGACTTCTCAAAACAAACATCGGCAAACAAAAACTGGTCTACAATCATTTAAATAAAATTCGTTTAAATAAAACATAATTTCATAAGATGCCTGCATGGAACCTGAGGGTCTCATTAGACTAAATAGAGGTTAATACCAAACGAACAATGCTCTTGACAACATGACTCTAACTTTGGGGTTTGCTTTCATATCAAAGGGGTAGGAACATTTGACCAATCAGATACATTTTCTTAATCATCAACACTTTAAGTTGCAAAACATTGTCTGTATGACAAATGAGAACCAATATCTTTTATTTCAAAAGACTTGAGGTGAGATCTAACGTATCAGTACTGTTCAGCCATCATTAAAACTGTCAGGGCTGACCAGCCTGTGAAAGGGTGGCTTCCTTGGCCTCTGCCAGTGCCGTCGTTGTATTGTTCCCAGATATACCCTGTCTCAGCATATTGCCTGTAAACATTGTTGATAATATTTGTCCTGAGTTCCTGATAAAGGACAGCTGCCTTCTCCTGATATGGGCCTTCTTGGTTGCTGTAGTGGTGCAGGGCTCTCACGGTCAGGTAGTTGATGTTGATCCATATGGGGCCCCTCCAGTAAGGGGCGTCGTGTTCCGTATTTCTCTTCATGTACATGGGGTCAGCCCTGGAGAGCGAGCGGAGGCCGTAGGGAGTCCACAGCTTGTCCGAGTCCCTCATATCTCGCAGGATGTGTTCCAGCTTGGGCGAGTTTGGCTCAAGGATGTGCAGCAGGAAAGGGAACAAGCCAACGTAACCAAAAGCGTTTACATATTGCAGTTTGGGGGCACGGCGGACTGAGCGCACTAGTCGTGCCACAGGGAACTGGTGCCGTGGCTGCCCAGGAGGCACGTACACCTTTTCCTGCTGTAAGGACACTGCCTGGGTGTGGTTGCCATAGTCACTGAAGGCATGAAGCTGCTCGGACCAGTAGTACTCACTGAGGAGGCCGTTGTCGCTCAGCACTAGGTGGGTGCGCTCATATTCCTGGTGCGGTTCGCCCAGGAGCTGTGCAATGCTAGCCATGATACCCGATGCCAATGCCATCCAGCAGTGTAGATCCACATGCCGCTCGTCTGCTGAGGGATGGGAGGCTCGTGGATAATCATCGAGCCCAGATGTCAACGTCTTGGGGTTGAGGAAGAGATTAGTATCCTTGTCACGTCCTCGCCAGCGGTACGAGTTGGGCAGGAGCCCAGACTGTGTGGTATTGTACCACTCAAACCAAGTTTTGAGCCTTGGGTACAGCCTTCTGAGAAACGGAAAGGTCTTCTGAGATGACACAGCATCTGGGTTTGAAGAGTACTGCTCAATGAGCTCCTGAAGTACCAAGAAAAGGGTGGGTGGGTTGGCGTTCTCATTTCGCTGGACCACAAACTCAGCGGGGACCTTACTTCGAGCCTCATCGCCGAGGATTTGCTCACGGGGGATCCAGCCCTCAACGTTAATGAGGTCCAGCCAATGAGAGATGGATTCACGGGACACCTGGGGGTCCCACTTGCTCAGCAACAGCTGGTGAAAACCCTCATCCCACAGAAACCCTCTTGGGAAGAAGGAGCGGGAGGGTACAGCAGTGAACAATGTACCATCAGGGTAGAGAAGAGGGTATTCGTTGTAGTGTGACTGGACCACCGACTGACCATAGAAATAGCCCATCCCACCCAACATATTACTGAGGGCTGCCTTGCTGAATTTAACTTGAGCCTGACTGAAGCCTTTGCTCTCGAGGCCAAACGTCTTCTCAAACTTGGCATTAAAGGCAGCTTTCCTCTTTTCCAGCTCCTCCGTCATGGTGGCGCCCACCAGCTGGTTGGGCCGGTCATGAAAGCTTTCGGACTCAAACAGGACTTCAATCTGGAACGGAGTCTGGATGGTCACCTGGTGAACCACAAAGTCACTCTCCTTCCGGGCGTCAGTGGGTTTCTGTTGGTGCTGGTGGTGGGGCGGCTTATAGGAGTCCAGGCCAATGTAATGCCTCTTCTCACCAGAAGGGGGGTTGTAGACGAACCTGCGGTTTAGACTGTTCTTCACAATGTCAGTCAGCTTCTCCAAGCCAGGAGAGACCGTCTGAAGGTAGTTGTAACTGCAAAGAGAAGCATTGATCACACTGTCACTTGGCTTGGACATTAATGACCTGTTTTCTTCACCAGTATAATTCAGTATGTTTGCACAATGGTAAGACATTAACACATTAACTCATTGACTACTGGAGTAAAAAAAAAAACAGTGTTTGCAGCTGTCAAAGCCACAAACGTAGATAAACGGTATGAAATATTATATTATATATCCATGGTATTGCATAAACTCCCAAGAGATGGTTAACCATTAGACACCTAGAGCATGTTGTAGACAAGTATTACATAGTTTTAATGTCATACACTGGTAAAGTAATACAACTTTACCAGTTATTAGTATCTTTTCAATCACCATTTCTTCCAATTCAGCTCCAGCCTCTAGGGTTTTCTTTTAATTCATTCTGTCATTATGTTATTATACTGTGTGAAGGCGCCAGTCCACAGCAGAGAATGACAGATCAGTACTATGCCTGTGTGGCTAGATCTCTATTCTTCAACAAGGCCTTACAGTTTTGTCTCTCCATAAAAGCAGGGAGCTGAGAAAAGGCTTTTTTCCTAATAAAATAACAAGGAAATGAACGGTGCATGTGTTTTTTGCGATCAGGTGATTTCTTGCTTCCCTGCTCCACTGAGGGTCAAATGGTGACTCATATGTTAGCGAAGAGCGCTATCTAGCGTAAAACATGTCCTTGGCGGTGTGGGCATTGGATTGAGACACGTCAAAACCAAGCCCCCAGAACCGAGAGGGCGCATTGGACATGTTGGTCAAACATAGGTACTGCAGCTTATTACGGCTGGGGCCAGACCATAGGCCGTAAAAAATATGGACGAAGGGAACGGTGACGTCACCCATTGGTTTCTACAGACCGTAAATGAAGCCGATTGTTCAGGAACGTGCAATCCGCCATCTTTAATATATACCATTGGGCACGTCGGAACTCAAACGCTATTGCTTGAGACCAGACATGTGACCAGGGAACCGGAAAACAATCCCCAAAGAATGCTATTGGTTGGGTAGCTTGTCAATCAAGAGCGGGGGCGGGGAATGAATACTATTGGTTGTGTAGGTTGTCAATCAAATCATCCCGCCCCTCCTGGAGCATAGCCTACTTTATCGTCAATTTTAGAATAAATGGGACATAATTTAGCAAAACGCATATCATGATGATTGAAAGGAGACTTTAAACTAGCGACTGGAAGCATATAGTATTTATGACCATTTTTATAAAGGTAAGAAAATCTAAAGTCAAAAACCCATCCGCTTACAATAAGAGAATATTCCTTCTGACACCTGCAGGGGTAAAACAGCGCCATACAAGCCATTCATATGAACTGTCTCTCTTACGTATCGGCTTCAATGTAAATATGTCAGGCTGGCCCCTTGGGCCAGACACATGAATGAGCGAAAACGGTTTCGACCAATGGGCTCGACTCACAAGCTTGCGCACAGGGCTGCACACGGAGGTGGCGCCAAACGCATCACATAAGCCCCAAATACCCGTCACATTTCCCAACCCAAGAAGGGGTGAAAAGGAAGTATGCGCTGGGTGAGAAACTCCATACAAGTGGATGGGCGGGGATTTCCGGTGCCCTCTCTATTATTTTTAACTCTATGGTCAAAACACGTCACTGGCAGTCAATGAGTTAAAACATGAGGCAGATTCTCAGTAATTCTCAAACTTTTTGGTAATTCAAAATTATTCAACATTTTTCAAACACTTTCAAGATTTTTCTAAAATGTTCAAAAATAGCAGATGTACAAGCTCGCAGCGCGACACGAAGTGACACACTATTTTTGAATAGCCAATGCTAATGCCGGTATTTTTTTTAAAGGCAGTGGCTCCTGGACCATATCAATATTAATAACCTTTTATTATATAAAAGGTTATTAAAACATTGTACTCATCATGAATATCAAACAAGACATGCAATTGAAGGAAGGTTGAATTTTCCCAAAGTTAAAACATCTGTTATACAGAAAACTGTTATGTATAGAGCTATTGGAAGATGGAATTCATTGCCGAGTTATATTGTTCAAGCCAATACAAAAGAGGGTTTCAAAATTATGGTAAAACAGTACCTTCCAATATTTCATGAACTTTAATGATTTTGTGTTTAACCTTTGACATCTTATTGACTTGTTTGTTATTATCATGAAATGTATGGTTTGGGAAAAAAAAAAGAAAAAAAAAAAAGGAAATAATAACAATAATAATAATGTATGGGTAACCCTTTTCTCCCTTTGATCATGAAATGTACAAAATTGTAAAATTGTAAATGTATTTCTGAATTTTTGTAGGTGAACTATTGTCTTTGTCTGTGTTTGTATCTATGTTCGTTCTGTATGATGTGTATTTGGGTGTGTCGGACCCCAGGAAGAATAGCCATGCTTAGTGCAAGTGCTAATGGGGATCCATAATAAAGTAAAGTAAAGTAAAGTAAATACAGTACATCACACCCACAATATGTGTGAACATGGTTGTGTTTAGGCATTACATTATAGATGGTTACATTTAAATATAAAGGTAAACATATTTGTTTGGGGCATCCTGGTGGCGTGGGGTAAAATACAATTCCTCCATGGCGACCTCCGGCTTGGCCGGGTGCTTCAATGTAGACAACTGCCCGTGTTCAGGGGTGGGAAGCAGGTATGGGAGGGTGCTCTCTGTCGCTGCACTAGTGACTCTTATCAGGTTGGTCAGGGAGCCTGATAATAAGAGTAGAACTGGGAGGGATAGCATGTATCTCTGTACGCATTATGCCCTCCCGGTGAAACTCCTCACAGTCATGTAAAAAGAAGCAGCTGGCGACTCCATGTTTATCAGAGGAGACACGTGGTTGTCGACTCTCCCCAGACCAAGAGAAGGGGAGGGAAATGACAGGGACAATATAGAAAACTAGAGGTTCCGGCCGCTACGCAGGGCTCACATCTAGAGTTTGAGCCCCTAGCAGGGACCCCGCCCCCTGAGTCGATACATTTATGGAAGGATGATTGTTATTGCTTAAACATGTACCGTAAATTTCGGACTATAAGCCGCGACTTTTTTCCCATTTTTCGACCCTGCGGCTTATATAACGGTGCGGCTTATCTATGGATTTTTACAGCTAACGGCCACTAGGGGACCTCCTAAATCTATGGATTTTACACCCGCGGCTTATAGTCCAGTGCGGCTTATATATGTTCCAAACATTCAATTTAGCTGCTGCGGCTTATAGTCAGGTGCGGCTTATAGTGCGAAAATTACGGTAATTTTGTGGGACATGCTATGCTATATAGTTGCTGTTTTAAGATCTGGGAGGGAGGTTAGCCAGCAGTTAGCCAATAAGATTGCATGACCTCAAACTTGAGCATTTAGAGCTTGTAGAAATTGAGAACCAGCTCAATTCAATAGAAGAAAAAAGAACAACAGGAAGGTAACCAGCAAAAGCTAAACGTAAATAGAAAAATAACAATCAATGCATAATGAATAATAAGGGAAATATAATTTGAATAGCATCAGCCTGTCTCTGTTGACAGCAGTCCGTCAAAGCTTACAGTATATGTTAAGTTGTTTACTGCTATCAAACAAGTAGCAAATCTATACTAGCTGTATATTGATCCTTGATGTGCCTTGAGGCTAAACTGTTAACATGCCAAAACATGGTCTCATATAACACAAAGCTGTAGTGCAGTTTCCAGCCATATCATGGTGGATAACAAATACATTGCTAGTCCCTTTCCTTTTTATGCCAACAGTTCACATAATTCATACAGTATGATAAGTGCATACCGTGCCATTTCTCTGTCTGCTTTAGTCTTCTCTGGCCTTTGTGAAACTTTGCAATATTGGTGTTTCATCTGACAGTTGTTTGGAAACATTTTTCCTCCACTTTGTATTCAGTCAAAGATATGACTCCATTTTCCTATTATGTGTTTTTATTAAAAGAAATGTGATGATCTTATATTCCAATGTAATTGTTATCCTTCTAGAACAGGACCTATATGCAACATACATGTTATTTGCATGTTCCTTTACCATCTTATTTTTGGATAAGCAGTTCAGGCGACATACGACACACATTGTTTTTGGTTTTGTGCAAGGAACTTGCACTCATTACAATTTGACAGGCCATCTGTACAACACACACTTGAAAATGTCCTCTGTACTGCCTGTCATGCTGCTTCCACACATTGCCTTCCTGCTGTCGCTTCATTGCTTTTTATTAAAGCCCACCATTTTACACAATTCATTCTGGTGAACACTCATATTTCACATTACCCAAGACTATAACAGTTTTATTGCTCATTTGCTTTCATTTTGAATCTTTACAAGTTCTGTTTTATATATATATATAAATTTTGAGCAGCCAATTATTTTTCCCCTTTTCCTCCCAATTTAGTCGTTATGCCAATTCCCCACACACTTGTGTGTGTGGCCTTGTCAGTGCTTTTTTCCACCTACTGGTTCACCTGCCAGTGAGGAGCTTCACCGAGAGGACGTTAGCGTGAGCGGGTGAACACCCTATTCCTCACAGTTCAACATCCCCTGCTGACAGGCTCCCTGCCTAACCTGTAGGAGTAACTGGTGCAGCGACAGATTTTCCTCCCCGTCCGGCTTCCCTCCGCGAGCATGGCCAATTGTGCTCGTATGGACGCCCAGAAGGCGCCGTGGCGGATTCAAACCCACAGTCTCCGGTGGTAGACAGGAACTTTACCCCTGTGCCTTTTACAAGTATTTCTTGGCATTGACAAATAATATATTCCTGCCATTATAGCCTTATCTATTTCCACAATCATTTTCTTTAGACGGATGCTCTATATTCAGTTATTCACACATGGCTTTGCCATTTTCTCGAATACGTATCCATATATAATCAGTAGAAATATGTCATTAATTTTGCTTAATTGTTGACAAAATACACCAGGAGGCAGGCATCATTTCCACAAGTCAATATAGTGTAGATTAGATACTTTTACATATCAACTACAACTACAAAAACTTAGCAAACGAGGTAACATTACAGTTAATTGCTGATAGCTCTCAACAGCATTGATCTGTTAGCTAAACAGAGAAGTGAGGCTATTGTTGCAAAAACAATAACCAGCTAACATTTCAATTTCATATAAACTAACAGACTACAGTAATGTTTAATAACAACCTTACCCACACGCCACACAATCAGTCTATCTGAGGAGTCACACCTAATATTAACACATATACACCACATCTAGACTAATCCAAAATTAACCACCTTCAAATGGTAAATGGCTCCTTCAATCATGCAATCACTTAAAGGAGTAGTTCACCCCAAAAAATACTTATTTTCTATCAATTACACACCCCATGAAGCCTTGAATTCATGGATTTTCTTTGGGTTTCGTCGCATTCCTAAGCCAATAATTTGATGACCGTGTGTATTTCCAGTAGGAGACACAAAGAGTCTCCTTTTTGTCTCCTACCGGATACATTAGCCGATAGGAGACGGTTATCAAATTATTGGCTTAGGAATTGGACAAAACCAATAATAAATCCATGAATTCAAGGCTTCATGGGGTGTGTAATTGATAGAAAATAAGTAATTTTTTGGGTGAACTACTCCTTTAACATATATAAACCTCACTTGCTGCCATCTTAGCTTGTGTCTTATCATGATACTGTATTCAGTATAGCACATAAAAAATAGTCCATGCCTTGAAGTGAGATTTGTTCTCTTAAAGCTGTTAGAATAAAAGTTCTATCATTTGTATTCATTCTAGACAGGCACAGTTGTCCCTTATTACTTTGAATATCAGTACTGATGTATTGGTAGAAGAGTACACAGATCATAAAGATGACATAATGCCTCTTACCATAGGTTCCCACTTACAGCAAGTTCAGCAGGACTCAGGTAAGATGGCTACCACTACAATACCATTCTAAAATGGCAATTCTTAATTATGTCATTTCTACAACCCACAACTACAAATCCCACAGCACGGGAGGACAGTTCACAAAAACGCTAATAAACAACTTACTTTTGGGAACAGTGACAAATTGGCTTTGTCACTCTCTTCATATGCTAACGGTCAATGTCTGTGTGCAAGTTCAGATTAATTGCGCAACCCACTGAGGAGAAAAATGTGGATCAGACAGAATGACAGACAGAGGTTCTTTCTTTTTATAGTAGGATACTAAGATTATTATACCTGGCATACTTGACACTGGAGGACTCCCCGCCGGTGACAGGCTTGCGGAAGGTGATCTTGTAGTTACCAAGTTCCTCAGAGAACCCAGTGATGGAACTCAGGCGACTCTTCTCTACGTGGGTCTCCACGGAGCCCTGTGTGTCTGCTGCCGCATAGAACATCAGAGAGATGACTGGCGCCTGGGGGGCAGAACTCTGATGGAAAAAAGGTCAAAGGAAACCCGTGACAACCTGTGATTATCATTTGTTTGAGACAGAAAGCTTTGAATACCATCACGTAAAGCAATGAGTTTGGTAATTTTTGGGACAGTTTATAGTGGTGCATAAAAAAAGCTGACAAATTAAGTTCATATAGAAGAATGAAGAAATTTGACATAAATGTTCTTATTCAATTATGCTCATTTGTGGATTGCATTCCTTTTCCACTTTTACACATGCAGTATACGAACACTCCCCTCTGCCTGTACTCTTTATACTACTACAATACTGTATACTTGCTGTCTGACTGGACAGTGTGATTAACAAGTAAAGCTCAAAGTCAACATATGCTTTGAACCTCAACCTACTGTAAAATAGTAAATACAGATTATCCTGCTCCTAAATCCTCACATGCTGGTTGGCAGTGATCCTCCAGGTCCAATCCCCACCATGGTCCCCGCCGGCCCTCTTGACAAATTCTGTGGTCAGGGTGAAGTCAATGTCTCGGACTTCCTGGACGCCGAAGGTGAGGCCATCGTGCATCTGCCAGCCATAGCCTAGCAGACGGTCTCCCTGTTCACAGGTGTGCCTCAGGTTCACATCCATGTCTGAGAACTGACGCATCCACATCAGACCTGGGAGATAGAAAAGGCTATGTGACTTTGCTGGTATGGGATACTCAATTCTCTCTTGTGTAGCACTGTTTGCAGTGGTGTGTTCTCGATTTTTTTGGAGGGTATACTATAACAATTCCCCCCCAGTTCCTCCCACACGTACGGCACGCGCGCGCGTATAATTAATTAATGTAAAAAAATTGCGCATGCTCCGCGCGTGTTTCTGCCCCGCACAAACTCGGCCAGGCCCACTCAGGCCCAGTTTCACAGTAACACTGAGTACACTTACAATATGCTTTGTACTGATTTTCTACTGTTTCTAATGTTAATCACCCCGTAACTCAACCACTTCGGAGCTGCTTTTAGCCTTGGATGCATTTTTTTTGTATTACCATAGAAGTGCAAGGATTGTTATAAATAAATGCTGGTTAGGCTTATCAGATATAATAGCAGTGTTAACAGCGAGCATTCCTGTATCTATTACAGAATAGTATTAACTTTTTCAAGATTTTGCAGTACAATGATGCTCAATTTGAATACTAATGAAGTACTCAATTCAGTGACCTACGTTCAATGAAGTGAATGGCAGGTCGTTGAAATGTGTAAATTCCTTCGCCAGTAGCCATTAATTATCACCTCAAGAACAATAGCCACGCACATGATAAGCCTCAGAGTTAGACTAGTCAGACGGTCAGACAGACCACATTCTTGCTGTTTGTATTGCTGCGCCCCCCAGCCCAGCCACTCCTGGGTGCAGCGTATCAGATACGCCGTTTCAAACTGTTTTTGAATGTATACGGTGGCGACGCAAAAAATCTGCAGGCCATACTGCGTATACAGCGTACCACGGTAGAACACACCACTGACTGTTTGTCGTCTATGCGCACCCAACCTTTTAAGATGAAGTAATAAAATTGGGCTCTGGCTATATATTGGCTGAAAACTACAATTTTAGTTAGTGTTGGGTTATTAGAAAACTGTAAACGGGAAGCATCTTGCGCCAGTGACTTAAAGGATATCCTACACACAATAAAGCATACTACTCTTACTGATTAATTGACAGTATGACAGTAACGGACATTGGTAGCCTACACCTTTACATAGTATGAGGCAATTGTTGGTCTGCTGCAAAAAACACTGGTTCTCAGCTCCACTTGTTTATTTGCTGTTCAACGTTTTGATCACATTGATCTTCTTCATGACATCTTGGTCTGCTCCCATGCTATTTATATGTATTTATCACACGGAAAAGTTTGTAAAATGATTTTTTATATAGTTTTGCTGTTAATCTCGTCATCTGTTTACTTTGGATTCTTCATTCACCGTAAAGGAATGTAATACAAATGAAAAATGTCATTGTATTCAACAAAGCCATGGGGTGAGTAAACCATGGAAATTAAGTATTTTTTTTGGGTGAACCTGCCCTTTAAATGAGATGAATCGTCCACTTAAAGGAGTAGTTCACCCCAAAAAAAAACATTTTCTATCAATTACACACAACTAGACCATACCCGTAGGGGGATATGAGCACCCAAAGTGCACATCCCGTCGTGGAGGCACAGAACACACACAAACACCCGCGCATATACAGATCTAACAGGCGGAGCCGTCCCCCGTCGCCAACACACACACTCAAAGAGTCTCCCACTGAATCTCCTACTGACTGATAAATTATTGGCTCAGAAATGTGATAAAAACTAAAAGATCTCAATGAATTCAAGGCTTCATGGGGTGTGTAATTGATAGAACATTTGTAATTATTTAGGTGAACTACTCTTTTAACCCGTAACTGCTCCCGGGGTGCCGTATTAATGGCACTTCCCCACTGCTCATAATAGTTAGGATGAGAAAAAAAATTCCTTATGTGCAAATGTACAGTGACAAATGCCCCCCCAAAAAACTAAAGGTGCCTATCCTGGGTAGAAAGATTGGTGCACACACACCCAGAAATCTGACATAAAGGAAGAACACCAAAAAATAAGTGGCAAGCTACCTGTGACAGTAGACCTGGGACTCCTGGTTTTCATGCCAAAGTATACCTGAGGCCTGTATGACCCCCAGAATCTTTCAGGGGAGACCTCAGCACTGGTGCTGTTGGCATCAAGGACACGGGGTGAAGGGTGAAGGGTCACCACTCTTTTGGCCAGGGCCGATCGCATGTACAGAGCATAGAAGAACCAAATGAGGCTGAAGATGCAAAGGCCAATGGAGATGTTGATGAATACTTTGCCGATGTCAAGCTTCTTCTTCTTTTCCTTGCGGTGCAACACAGTGGGCTTCTCATCTTTCCGCGGTAGGGCTAGGGGAGCGGATTCCCCAGCCCCCACCCTCTTCCTCTGCTTGCCCATCCGGCCCTACTGGAGCTGAGAAAAAGGACAGCTTTTTCAACTCAAATGAAATAGTAACAAGTAATTACAGTCAAATAGTTCTGTTCCGATATGTCTGTTTGGACACCAGTAAAAGGAGACAAATGCGATTGGACAAAGGACTTCCCACCCAGCATGCATCAGGGTGCACAACACTGACTTCATTCATTGTTGTGTATACTGCCCTTAATATTTCAGTCAGGAATTGGGTTACATGTTTATAATGATCAATGTGCGTTTGTTTGATTATTTTCACGGACACATTTGTTACACAACCATGGGCTTTGGGAGGAAAGCAGACAGAACACCCCCTCTGTTTATATCTTAGGTAGAAGTATAAAGACACCTGGCTGGCTGCAAATAAACCCGCTTCCTGTATTCAGAAGTTGTGATGTTGCTTCCTATGAATCCTCTGCCCACCCAGTCATTACAATATTATGCCATTCATTGTCAATTTCATAAATGTGATGATTGCTTTTTGATTGATTGATTGAATACTTTATTAACAGTTTGTGTGTGTGTGTGTGTGTGTGTGTGTGTGTGTGTGTGTGTGTGT
Source organism: Gymnoscopelus braueri (assembly GCF_963280865.1). Classification (NCBI taxonomy): domain Eukaryota; kingdom Metazoa; phylum Chordata; class Actinopteri; order Myctophiformes; family Myctophidae; genus Gymnoscopelus; species Gymnoscopelus braueri. The sequence goes on from NC_137604.1 coordinate 38,423,785, forward strand.
GTGTGTGTGTGTGTGTGTATATATATATATATATATATATATATATATATATATATATTAATGCATAATAACGTTGTCTTCAGAATATCAAACCTTAGCGGCAGACCGGGGGCAGCTTTCTGTGATTGGTCAGTCAGGTCAGCTAACCAGCTAAACGTTGTCAGGTATTTTAACTCACAGTATATTATAATACATTCCATCTCAATCTGGAAGGATTTACCTCGGGAACAGGGTTTATTGAAAAGACGCACATTTTCAACACACAACTGAACTGAACCCACGGAATGACACGGTGACAGGCAGCCGTGACTGAGACTAGCCATGGTTCACATGACGCTCGTCGGCATGGAACCACTTGTTCCTGGTTTGCGAATATTTTACATTTACAACAGCTACATCTATATAAACGTTCAGATTTCAAATATAAAGTGCTAATCCCCAAGCCACTGATGTAACAAGTTAAAGTGAACCAGTCTAAGTGCACGTATCTTTCGTATTGTTCAATAAAAAGCATTTTAATCCGATCGGCGGACATTTTCAATAAAATAACAATTAATGTATCAGAGTGCAATACATCTCCCAACCCATATGGGCGCGTAATTGAAAGCAAACTCGGAGAAAATGGCCACCAATCGGATTAAAATGCTTTTTATTCAACAATACGGAAGATACGGGTACTTAGGCCGGACCGCTTTAACTTGATACATCAGTGGCTTGGGGGTAAGCACTTTATATTTGAAATCTGAACGTTTATGTATATGTAGCGGTTGTAATTCTCAAACCAGGAACAAGTGGTTCCATGACTGTCATGATATGACTGCCATGTTTCAGGGCTATGACTGAGCCCTACAACTAGCACGATGCAACATTGCATCGTTTTCTGTGTCTAATATTAAGGAGTCTGGTTTACGACTATTAGACGTTATAGTGACGGAACGTTCACACATATGTTAGTAATGGTGTGTTGTTATTGTTACTCACCTGTCCAATGTAACAGATTCTCAACTGTTCATTATATCCGTTGCTAGCTAATGCACTAGTAGCTACTTCCTGGTTGTAAGCCTACTGCCCCGCCTCCACTTCACCACCACCACTGACGTGTTACTCCCATGTGTTGACTGCTGGCTGGTTGCGTGGTCCAGTGGTTCTCAATCTGTGGGGCGGGACCCCCACATGACAGTGTAGTGACAATTTAAGGACTTTTAAGACCCTTTTAATACCAAAGAAAAAAAGAAATGGAAAAAAAAAGACAAATTCTGCATCAAAAGTAAACTGAGTATACTATAATAACTGGTCAAACATTGGCCAAATTGTCAAATAATTTAAGAAAGAGGCAAACATTGTGAAAATAGCTCACAACGCCTCGCAAAATGCAAAGCATTGTGAGCTTGTAGATCTGTTATTTTCACAATATTTATCTGTGGAACGAGTCAAACAAAATGTAATGCCTCAACTCCTACATTCCAAGTGCTTGTCAGGGTGGGGGATCCCAAGTTCACATCACACGTGACAGATTATTTTGGGGGGAAAAGAACAGATCAGCCAGCTTTAAGCCTGATTTATACTTAATTGCGTGCCGGTGTCGTGCTCAGTGAATAGCAGATTTACAAGCTCATGTTGTGAACTTGTAGATCTGCTATTTACGGCATGCAACTTAAAATGTTTAAAAAATATTCAAAATATTTTAATTTTTTTCTCAATATTTTTTGAAAATAGCAGCATGTCCCATTTCACGTTTTCAAATGTATAAAAATCTTTTGAAAATAGCAGATCTATGCAACGCATTGTGAGCTTGTAGACCGGCTATTTTATCTCCTGCCTACTGTAGACTTATTCAGTTGGTTCATTCAATTACCTTTTTATAGCTCACAGCATCAAAAAGAAGTGGTGGATCAACTTCTGGCCAATGGATATTACATCAATCATTGCTATGTTTATCGTACAGTAAACTATTATCAAGAACCCACAAAAGGAGAAAATGCTCCCGGTTGTTGTTTGCTTTTAACTCTTGTACCCACTAACTCTTGTACCCACTGGATTATATACTATACGTATGTGCAAATGTACCCTTTCGGGTTGAGTTAAATGAACATTCAGGTTTTTACCATGTATTCAGTTTATTCACTACAGGTAATAATAATACACAATAATAATAATACAATACAATAAAACTATTAATAAGCACAGGTAATAACAACAATATGATACAATGAAATATAATATATACAATAATAATAATTAATTCAGTGTCATTGTTCACAGCCATTGCCAATTCTGCATGTCTCTACTGTGGTCCACCAACCTGGTCCATGATGAGACATGCCAGTATAAGTGCAAAGGTGTATGGGCCTGTTGCAGAGTCTGTTCTGTACAGCAGTCATTTAAGTCCACAAAGCCCAAGACCACTCAGGACTTGTCCTAGCCCTGGTCCAGAGCGTTAGTGAGTTCTCTCGAACTCACTAGCGCTCTGGATCAGGGCTAGACTTGTCCCAAGCCTTATCCAAAACTCCGGCTGGATATTCGGATGATGCGCTTGGTCAGCCATGTCCACAGCATGCTTCCAGAACGTGTCAGACCTGGAGAGTACCGCAGCAAGCTGAAAGAGGTCCGAGGCTGTCGTCGGTTGGCTGTCGTCTGGCCTGTGCAGCCGTTAGCTTTCTTCAAAACTCTTAGTATCGCCTCCAAAGCGTCCTTAATCTCTCCACCTCCCTCCTTGCTGCAGACAGACAATAAATCCTTCAGCAGGAGTTGGTACCTAGTTATTCTCTGGAACGGCTTGATGAGGAAGGAGCCGAGAGAACTGGCCACGTCCAGACCATATTTTAGCTGGATGTGGTGAAAGTAGGATCGAGCGTGTTTCTCCACTACAAGTTCACTGGAAGCAGCCATGTTCATGCAGTAGTTCACATACATGTCAAACTTCTCAGCCCATGCCACAAAGCAACGTCCCACATCAGCTGGAAGCTCACACTCGATCAACTGCTTAAGGAAAACATTTCTATGGAAGTCATGGATGTCCTGCATGTTACCAAAGATGATGGCTTCCTTATTGATGATGCCTGCAGGTTTCTCCTCCACTCCACTGGTCATCTCCCACAGGTAGATCTCCAGGCATTCACGCAGATCTCTGGTGTAGGCTTGCTCCGTCTCCAACAGTTCATCCATGATGAACCGCATCTTCCGGGCAGACTTCTGGTCGTCTGTCAGAGGCTGATGGCCGAGATGAAGTTCACCGAGTTGCTGTTTTGACGGCCGTTTTTGCAGCAACGGTCCCTGGTGTTTGTGAACGGCGTCCTCTTCTGGCTCCTGGAAGCTCTCAATGTTCAATTTTAAGACATTATCCTCTCCGCCGACCGTTAAGAAGTGTAACTCCTGCAGGTCTAACTTGAAGAACGTCTCCTGGTTGAAGAACTCCTCAACGTCTCCAGCGAGCATCATCTGAATCTGTGTGTCTTCCATCATCACTATCATCATCAACTGACAACCTGTGGCTGCGAGCGGCATTTTATAGCCTAGTGTCTGTGACGCAGCATCAAATTCGAAAGATGCATAAAAGAATAACCACGTTAACGCGCCTGTGATTGGCTGAGCGCAGGTCACAGGTTAACTTCATGTCTCGTGATCGCGTCGTGACCACGCCCACCGCGCGTCCGCCCAACCAGCTGGCCTTTAACTTTCAAACATAAACACTTGTGAGCTTAGCTAACGTAACGTTAGCTAACGTAACGTAACGTTAGCTAACGTAATGTTAGCTTAGCTAACGTAATGTTAGCTTAGCTAACGTAGCTAGCTAACGTTAGCTTAGGTAAGTAAGTTCCATGCAGGTATTAAACTGCATAGTAAAAGTCCGGTAATCAAAATTTACTTGAGTAAAAGTCAATGGTGTAAAGTAACTAAGTACATTTACTCAAGTACTGTACTCGAGTACAATTGTTAGGTACTTTTACTTTGAAGTATTTCCAATTGTCTACACTTTTACTTCTTCCACTAAATCTCGGAGGCAAATGTTGTACTTTTACTCTACTACAATTATTTGAAAACTTTAGTTACTAGTTACTTTGCAGATATAAATAATTACATTTATAAAACATACATTAACCACTTGCCGATACAAGCAACAAGTGAGCTTGTAGATCTGATATTTTCAAACATTTCGTACTTTTACAGTTGGTACTTTAAGTACATTTTGATACCAATACTTTTGTACTTTTACTTAAGTAAATTTTTAATTCCGGACTTTTACTTGTGTGAGTATTTCTACGTTGCAGTACTTTTACTTAAGTATATATCAGGCTAGCTAGCAGATCTGTTCTTTTTGGCCAGCGGCATTAACCACACATAAATCCTCTATACACAGTACACCTCTCACACTCACACACACACACACACACACACACACACACACGGTTGTGATGACAAGATAAAGACAATACAAAATCACACAAATGTGATAAAGAAGTGGGGAATAAGTTGTTTTATTGAAATACAACTTCGAAATGAGCTTATGCGAGACACAAAACTGGGAACAATCTGCTAAATCGAAAAATAAAATGTGAAGGTTCTGTCAAAAAAAGATGACTCTTTGTGTATGTACAGAAATGTACACCAAAAAAATGCCTCACATTACTTAAAAATTGACAGCTGCATGCATGAGGGTGTGTGGGTAGCTCTGGATATTTCTGAAACATAAATTGTTACAAATCTACACATTTAGAAAGGATTTCCCCCCTAAATCAATTATTTACATTTGGTTGCATTACAGTGTGCAACAATAACACACATTGCCAGATATCCTATACGTTTTAAAGTCAATGTACCATAAATGGGTTCAGGGTGTGTTCTTTAGGGGTCAAATCTAACAGTGAAACTCTGGCCATCAACTGTCACAATCACATCTTGTTAAACCCACATTGACCAGAACTGACTTTGATACTGGGGGTAGAGTAAAGCAATACAGGAGCAGAACAAAAAAAAGTCAAGTTAATTGTCACAAATCAAATGCCTCACTGAATGAGGGGACTACTGAAAACAGGGGTCTTGTAGTTCTATTAAGATGTGGTGTGTATTTTCCTGCATGATTTAGGACTGATAAGAGGTGACGAGGAGGCTTATCAACCACTCCATTGGCCACTCTTGACGCCTGGATAGGCACTGTCAATCAAAAAAAAGAAAAGACCAACCCCAACCCATCCATTCTGAACTGCCTCACCATAACCCATTAAAACCGGGAAAATATGTGTCATTTTAGATTTTAGATTGAGATTTTAGCAACATACGTTATAGCAACATACGTATTTCAGAAAACCCTTAGGATTTAGAACAATTGTTCTAAAAAATAGCAGATATACAAGCTCACAGCGTGTCACTTTGTGCTGCGCTGCGAGCTTGTACATCTGCCTTTTTGGGGGAAATTTTAATTAAAACATTTTTTAACACACAAATGTTCTTTTCTGGGGGTCCCTCGCACAAAACCTGTTCAGAAGGGGGTCCACGGCCAAATAGATCATCATTTTCGGGGTTTGAGAACTACTTATTTAGAAGGCATTTGTAGAATCGGTCTTAATGGGTTAAAAATGAAAGGTCGCTCTAAAGTAAGGTAAATGCCAAAACCATTAATACATACACAACCATTATAAAAGGCTAAGTAGACCTAAACCATGGCAGGAAAATCCACATCACAGTTTAACACAGAGATGTTATGACCCAAACCCAAATGTCAGCGTTTGCTACTGTGTCAGCAAGTCATTTAAAGAAAAGAGGAAATTAAAAATGCAGTTTTCCCATGTTGTGTCTGCAAAAAGTTAAACAAAAAATAAAGCTCGACAGATCCTCAGCTCTAAGAAACAGTTGGGCAATTCCATTCTTACTCTGAGAAAGAATCTGAACACAAGTACACTGCCCTGAAGTCTGTTTCATTTGAGCACTTCTCAAAGACTTTTGCTTTGACGGCTGCACTTTACAAAATGAACTAGGTTGAGATGAGAGGCTGAGGTGGCAAGAACAAAAGCCATGAAACCAGCAGCGCCAGAAAGAACACAAAGAACATTATCTTTGAATGAAATTACAAATAAATCTGAGGCAGAAAATAAATTGCCACGGTCCTTACTGAGATGCATAACCAAGTGTTTGCTGAGAAAAGGCAAAATGCTGTAATTTTCCACCTCATTTAAGTGTCATACTGTAGCTTAAGTGCTTATACATGCAAAAACAAAAATGATACAACAGAGGAGAAATGTGGTAAAAAGCTGCAGTAGAAGCACGACCAAAACAACCTTCATCCCCAGCGCCAAATATCACCCACATTCAACTCCCATTGAACCCAGTGAACCCCCCCCCCCAGACCCACTTCCTCTGAAGCTTCCACATGAATCACCCATGACTGACAGGTACAAAGAGGCGGGTGGGGCCGCAACCTCCGAAATAAAGAACATTTACAAACCTTTCAATAAAACATAAGAAAAACAGAGAGATGGGAAAACGTGAAGGGAACTCAACGCCCTGGTCTCTCTTAGGGCTGCTTTAAACTATGTGTGGCTTTGTGTTTACTGATGACACCAATCAGGAGCAGAAAAAAGTGAGATTAGAGCGCCAGTTTGCCGAACTTCAGGAAGGCCGACTCCCTTCCCACATTCACTTCCTCATCTTCATTAGTTTTTAATCCTGCCGCCATCTCCCTCACTGACAAAGCGCTTCCGCCCTCTAGTGGATAAAGAAAAAACAGTTAAGAGGCTGACACAGATTGACATTTCTGAGCATTAATATGCTAAATCAGAGTGGTATTAAAGGCCCAATCAGTGATAAAAAACAATAAGAGTACCGAAGTCCTGACGTCACTCGTTCATCCCCTGGGTCACGGAAGTAATTTATCTATGGCGAATAACATTGGGTCATCTTAGAATTGTCTCATAAGAATTGTGGTGCAAAAATAAACAAATTGTCATTGTGCTATTGTCAGGGAGGCAGCTCTGCATCGTTTACGATAGTCAGTCACTCATATTTGATACAGTAGGTTTCTGGTGAAGATTTAATTAATTCGGTGGCGGTAACGTTTTCTTGGCGTCAGTTGATGCTTTATATCCATAGGAGTCAAACCGGCATGCTCATTTGTTTATTTTTGTAACACAGTTCTATGGGGATTCAGAATGGGGGGAAAAAACGTGACCCAGGTAGGATGCGTAAATTACGTCAGACTTCGGTGGGAAGCCCCACAACAAAAAAAGAAAGAAAATAGCAGTTTATTCTCTAGTCTAGTTCACATAGCAGTTCTTCCTGTTCATAGGATAAATCAGGTTTTAAAATGCATTTGCTGTATTTTGGGGCTGCAATAGGTTGTCATTTGTAAACATTGACGGACCTCTTTTTTTCTTATGCAGAAAAAAACAATGAACACGTTTTCAATCAACCAATCAATCTGTTTCAGAATGTGAATATAGCCCTATGTTCAAAACAGTCCTGGGCTGGACCTTTGAAAAAGGAAAATGCCAATATGTTTTGGTTTTTGGCCAGCAATAGTTTTATAATAGGTTAATTCTAGTTGGTATAACAGGTATGAAAAATATATTAACCATATCCTTGACCTATATATTAATAGTTTACTTTGTGTGTGTGTACATATATATATATATATATATATATATATATATATATATATATGTCACAGTACGTTTGGAGAACCAGTACGATTGAAGACAGAGCGCTCGTTTTTAGGCACGGGGCTTCGGGGCGATGCGGGGCTTTTCGAGACAGGGTTTATTAGCGAGGCTCGCGAGGAGGAGGAGCTCCTCCTCCTTCTCCTTCTCCGTGTGTGTGTGTGTGTGTGTGTGTGTGTGTGTGTGTGTGTGTGTGTGTGTGTGTGTGTGTGTGTGTGTGTGTGTGTGTGTGTGTGTGTGTCAGGGAGAAACTAAAACAAAAGCCAGCAGAACACAATAAAAGTATCTTAACAGTCCACCTGATTCGAATGCTATCTGCATTGAATGGGGAAATAGGCGAGTTTATTAGACCTTTGAATGGGCGAAATAGGCGACCTACTTACCTACCCACGATTTATCAGACCATTCATTGGGTGTTATCAAGACATACTAACCTACCAACTGACATGACTTAATAGTTCAGTTTAGGTTTCGCTTTTGGTTTTGGACCCTGACGGAGGCGCGCAGTCACAGGCGAACTGTCACCCCGTGAAGGACCACAGAGGGAGCTAAGGCGACCGAGTTGCCGTCCTGAACGGTGTGACGTTCGCCTGTGCCTACTCAGCGCCGTTTGAGTTATGTACCGATAGGCACAGAATCGTAAATATTGTTGTGCGGACTGCTCCGCCTCCAAGTAGGTCAGTAGCTCCTGAATGAATGGTCTGATAAATCGCGGGTAGGTAGTAGCCTATTTCGCCCATTGAAAGGTCTAATAAACTCGCCTATTTCCCCATTCAATGCATTGATAGCACTCGAAGCCGGTCACACACGCGCGCACGTGTGTGTGTGGTCGCGGCAATATATGCTTGTGCACAAGCCTGGCTTGTGGCTCCCTCTAGTGTTGCTTCTACAGAATTGCTGGGTGGGTGGTAAAAACGAGCGAGCCTTCTTCAATCGTACTGGTTCTCCAATCATACTGTAACATATATATATATATATATATATATATATATATATATATATATATATATATATATATATATATATCAGCAATATTTCATATACTTCTATCTAGGCTCCGACCTGGAGGGACAGGCATCTCTCAGCTGTTTGGTGATGACCGATTCCTGGTAGCAGAGGTCCACAAACGTCTCCATAATGGAGTGAGCGTGAGGTACATCTACGTTGATCTCTGGGAGTGCATCGTACACACGCTGGAAGCCCTGGAGCAGAAACAATGGGCCATATAAAAAGAACAACATCAAATATATGTATGTAAGACATACAGTATGAATATGAAGATGGAAATATAATTTATATATATAGAGAGAGATTGTAGACGTGGATACATGCTTTTATGTATGTTTAATCTTAAATTCTTTGTCTTGATAATTTATCTGTATTCTTTCTTTTGGTGTTTTATGTAATTGATTATCATGGCTTGAGTTAATGTAAAATTTTCTGTTAGTTGTTGTATTGTGTTGAACTTGTAAAACATTAAACATAAAAACATAAAATGTTAGAATTCTTTGTAATCAACATGTTTTTTAAAGCATTATTTACTGTGCCTTCCAAAATTGCTAAAGATTGCAAGCAACAGTATCTAAAAGAAAACAACATAAGATTGCTTCGTGCAGAATCTCTGACCTACAAACTTGAATAAATCGGTATTCTAATTCAAAAGATGTTTTCAAATATACATTTTCTTGGCATTTTCTGCTTTCTTCAGACAGGAGAGTGTAGCAAGACAGGAAACCATGGACAGAGAGAGAGGACAGACACGCGAGAGAAGACAACAGGAGTCAGGTCCTCGCAATTCACAAGGAGCACGTGGCCAGTGCACAACTCACAGGTTTTCAAAGGGGGGGGGCAGCAGAGGGCGGCAATTGGAAATGAGAGTATATTATAATACTGCATATTATACTGTGTGTGTGTGTGTGTGTGTGTGTGTGTGTGTGTGTGTGTGTGTGTGTGTGTGTATATACACATGTATACAATTTACATATCGTCTGTCGGGTGGAAACCTCATATGTCCAAAACAGTTACTTTTCAGGATTCCAGGCCTCGTTTTGAGCTTATATATCTGCTACTTTTGATATTTCTGTGTGACACTGTAGCATGATCAAGTAGGGCATTAATTTACAAAAACACAACAAGTTAGAATATGGAGATAAGAGGTTTCTGCCCGACAGCAACAATTTTAATTTTAATCTCTTTATTTTGGTGCTGAGCCAAACTGCAAGGGCAGAGAAATTATTTAGAAAAGAAAGGGCTCACAACTGGCTTTTAATGTTCCTACTGTTATTGTAACACAATGTTTCGACCTTTGCAGTCTTTTCTCCAGGTTAAAAAGTGGAAGACAGTGAAGGTTGAAACGTTGTCACAATAAAGTCACAACAAAGTCTGATGTAAAGCCTGATTAATACTTTGTCGTGAGACAATGTCACGCATTTAAAATAGCAGACCCACAACGCGCGTTGTGAGCTTGTTGGTCTGCTATTTTCGCATTTGACACTGTCATGCGACGGAGCATAAATTTAAAATATTTTGCAGATCGGCTAGATGTAGTTTAGTTTCTTTGTTTTTTTCAAGCCATTTTTTAAACAGTTTGGTTAACTGGTTGCGCCACCAGGCACCCCAAGAACCAAATTTTCCTAGAGTGGGACTGACCCGGTTCATCTGGTCCACAGTGATGAGGCCACTCTTTCCGAAGGTCTGAAGTAGCTTTGCCATCATTTGGACGGCTGTGTCTCCTTTAGACTCCAGGACCATCACCACGGCCTATCAAATCACAAACAAAAAAGGAGAGAATATAAAACATCTACAACTTTGACTTTTGTTTTTCCACAATAGGGCATATGCAATTCTGATTTTATGCTTGAGTTTCATAAATGCATCTTGACATGAGCCATGGTATGATAATTTATGGATTTTTGTTTAGTGTCAAGGACCTCTAGTGTTCAAGGACACTTGAGTGTGCAATGTGCAACTCTGATCTCTTAGTTTTCAAATTCAATAAAAAGGTCAACAGTTTAGATTAAACTAAACTTAGTTAAACTAAGTCTGTTATGATCACTGATAATCAACTGTGTTTTACTGTTTTACCACAAGGTGGCAGTGCTGTATCTTGGTTTGTTATAGGCTCTGTGCATGTAGTCCAGAGTTTCAGAAGGTGGTATACAAACATGCGTGTTTCCCATAGCTTCGTTTGATGGTTCAGCAGCAGACTTGAACCGGAAACACATTATGAACATGTCATATGTCTTTCTGGTTCAAATCTGCTGCTGAGCCAAACAAACAAAGCGATGAGAAAATGAACCGGAATGGGAAACATGTATCCCACCTTCTGGAAACCCGGGACTACAGTAATGCACAGAGCATATTGTGCAAGTCCCAAGAAAGATAATGAAGAAGGCCCAAAATAGCTGCAAAGACCATACCATCTCCTTCCACTGATCTGAATAAGTTATGGAGGTCCAAGTCATTAACCAGTATGCCAGACCTACATTGAGGGCCAGTTGGATACAATATATACAAGACTAAACTTCTAAATAATAGGGCTCTTTTAATGACTAAATAATTGTATAGGAGGAGGACTGGGCCTGGGTCAAACCTCATAGACCAACTCATGGTGGAAGTGTGGCACCTCCAGGTCACGTAGACAATGTTCTGCTTCCGACAGAACCCCCGATATCAGGTACTCCTTCAGCAGGAGATTCATCTGAAACACAGAACACAAAAGTGTGACAAGCGATTTTGGGTGCAAAAATTTAATAATAATACAATTAATTTATAATGCGCTTTGCACAGGGTTATAAAGTGCTTTACAAAAACATGTAGCAAGAAAGCAACAAGGAAATAATAGTAAAGCAAAAATCTAACTAAACATCAACGCTAGTTCACAATGCTAAATGCAATAACTTGGGCATGTCCGAGGTCAGATGTCAACGTGTCTGCTACCGTAGTGAAGAAACAGACTGTCTGGAAGTAGCCCATTTTGATAACCAAGTTTTAAACTAGCAGTTGTTGATGTAAAATGAATCAAGATTGAACATCTACATGACCTATTTACTGCCTAAAATGAACGGGTTGATTACAAACAAGCTGCCAGAGCTGCATCTCCTCCATGCCAACAGCTCTACTGGCTGGGCAGAGCAGTTGGCCAGAGCTGCGTGGGGCACCCGCAGCCAGTGGTGTAAAGTAACTAAGTACATGTACTCAAGTACTGTACTTAAGTACAATTTCAAGGTATTTTTACATTCTTCATTATTTTTTATTTTCGATTTTCAATACTTTTACTTTTACCCCACTACATCTCAGAGGAAAATATTGTGCTTTCACTCCACTACAATTATTATGAAAACTTTAGTTACTAGTTATTTGGTAGATTTGGATCATTATTACAAAACAGACATTAACCACTTCAGCCCTATATATATTTCGGCCATTTGAAAATAGCCGATCTACATGCTCACAATGCGTTCATTGTGAGCTTGTGGATCTGCTATTTTCAAAAGATTTGTATACATTTTGAACTTGTGAAATGGGACATTCTGCACAATGAGTACTTTTACTTTTGGTACAAAAGTATATTTTGATGCCAATACTTTTGTACTTTTACTCTAGTCAATTTTGATTACCGGACTTTTACTTGTAACAGTATTTCTACATTGCAGTATTGATATTTCAACAATGCAGTATTGTTACTTTTACTTTTAAGTAAAAAAGAAATGAGTACTTCTTCCACCATTGCCCGCAGCCATCCCTGCTCTCTATCCACAATACTAGGGATAGATTGTTTATGCATGTTGTTTAGTATGTTTATCTATCTATCTACAACTGTTGGTTTAATATTCGCTACTTCCTTAGAGCAGTTTGTTTCTGTCCATCTCAAGCGGTCCCCGGTGGTCCAAGCAGATCAAAGCAAACAGCTGCATTTATACATTAATACATTTATAACTTTCAAGTGAAGTTTATGGTGGAAAAGGGAGGAGTCACATATACTATACATTTATAACTTTCAAGTGAAGTTTATGGTGGAAAAGGGAGGAGTCACATATACATATACACACACACACACACATATAATTTATATAGCAATGCTATGAACAACAAACACCCCTCATCGGTTTCCTCTCAACATGTTTGAGGCATGAAGTCTATGCACCAAATTCTGGATATAGTTTGCACCAACAATGTTAAACTCTGCTGAGTACAAACCGGGAACACATTGTGCTACTGTAGTTGAACTGAATATAACAACTAATTTCCTGTTGTTTTTATAATAGGATCTTGTGCTTTTTTATCCATTTCTTTTAGACATTTTTATCCACTGTGTTTCACACGGTGGAATTTTGAACAGACCACAGCATTTCAGTAAGGGAAATCAGCCTATAAAGTCTGTCCAGTGCAATCTCCTATGGAACTTTCTTGGCGCACTGTACTGAATGGCAAGAGAGAAGCACAGGTGCAAATGTGCACACGGATGCACACACCTCAGCTGGGGGTCCACAATGTAGCTCACCTCAACATCAAACCCTAACCACACCATGACTTCAAGAAATCGTCTGTTTTCCAAAAGCCTACACTAGTCTACAGCCACACACAGATAGATGCACAATGTTTTTAAGTGCGATTGTGATTTGTGAAATTGAAACTTGTGATATCCATGGCAGAGCAATTTAGTTTATTCAGAATGGGTGTGGTAATAATGTAAACCATAATTGGGGTGGCTTTAATTTTACCCTTTTCCCTCAGAATCCCAGCAAACAGCTACTGTACTGCCATTATGCAAAGTCTGACCTACACAGAGTTTCCATGTTTTAAGCAGAGCCACAGTATAATTTCAAGCCACTCAATGGGACGTTCAAACAGGCCATAACCCAAGCTTTCCCTTTTCATTATTTGAAAAAAGGAGAGTAGGCAGTCCACTCGCCAGCTAATTTGTACCTTTTCTTTAAATGAGAACAGCAGAGGAACAGTATAGGAAGCCAGGAGAGGGCCCGGAAAGAATTAGATCCAGCGCTAACATGGGTGTATACGAGTCCAGAAGAGGGGGGGTCTCAAGTATCATTACACAACGCTTGGGTGGTGCAGGGGAAATATTACCTGCCCACCACCGGAATCTAGTTGTTCGAATCCACTGCAGTGCATCCGGCTTGCCAAGCGTCTAAACGAACACAACTGGCCTTGTTCAGGGGAGGGAAGCCAGGCCAGAGAGTGATATTTGACAATATAGAACATCACCAAACCCAGTACGTTTATTCTTTTAATAAAAATGTTAACTTCCTGCTGATTTTACTATTTAAGATCCGGATCTGCAAATCCCGTTTCACTGTACAATGTAAGTCAATGAGGAGCATATTTTGAATTCTCAATTTCTAATCAAATGGAGCAATTATGTTTGATTTCTTGTCCACCTTTGGAGTTACATCATGGCAAGGTAACTACACAACCCAAACCTCTACCTAAGTGGTCTTGCCCTTTAAGTCTAGCTTGTCTTCCCTTTTTTCTTCTTTTTGCTAATGTCAATACCCTGTTTCTAAACAGTTCTTAGAACACGATAGGACTCTCCAAGCCCCCAAAATCTGAAAATATTCAACTTTCAGGTGGAGTGCTGTGCTTCAACCACGATTTTCAATAGTCGCTTAGCAACAAGAGCTAGCCAGCACTTCCCACGAGCATCTGTTAGTGCTGTCGGCTAAAAGCAAACTAACTTGTGAGGCTAAGGGATGCTGTGGGGCCTGCTCTGGCTTCAACTCAGCTCAATGTAACAGAATCTAGAGGAAAATAATAGAAAGACTGACAGATTGGGACAAAGATTCCAGAGTCTTTATTTAACTCTGAAGTGTTAAAACATTAACCATTTTTAAATAGTTAAATTGATTTACTGTAGCTGTGCATAGGATACAGAATCGATGAGACCCAATAGAGAGCAGTGAAGAGACCCCATGCCCAATGCAAGCCCACTCTGCTCTGCCTGGGAGGCAGCTGCATACAGCCAAGCAGGAAATCAAAACTGGACAGTGATATGAGTTCTTCAGAGGGGTTATGTAACATTCTAGAACCCAGGGCAGGGTGAGATCACACTTCCTTTCCTAAACATACAAAAATGCATGCTATAATGCAGTCTTGTACAACACATGCACACAGTTACATAAATGTACACAAAAATGATCTTTATAGCACGCACATTTTACAGTAACATGCCAAACACAACCGTCTCATCCAGGGAACAGCAATCCCACACAAAGCCATGCTAAGAGAGATCACGCCTCATCGGGGGTGTGGGGGCGTGTCACGAACATGAGTGTGGTTTGGCTTAATTTGTTTGCACGATGGTAAAAACACAGAAGCACTGATAAATAAGTTGTCATCCTTATAATACACTTTTGCAACTTTCTGATGTTAACATTTTATATGCATTTCCAACGTCTCCCTGCAAAACAACCAAATCAAAGCAAGGATTAAACCCCCCAACAAGTTGCAAGACCAGCTGCACAGTGCACACACGTTAGGTTGAGACCGGACTTCCGTACTGACAGATATCTGTTCCTTCTTTTTCAAATCCAAATTCCCAGAGGGGAAGGTTGCTCTGCCAACACAGCAAGCAAGTACAGGGCTGGCCTGTGGCTCTTTACCCAGTGTGCACTTCAGCCGTCTGTTGATGTTATGTAAGAGCAGAGAAAGGCTGGTTGCAGGTACATGGTGATTTGTATCTGTACAACAAGCTCAACATTAGAGGCCCATACATTCTTCCATTCTTTTACAATATGTAAGCACATGGCTTAGGCTTACATATTCTATTGTGTATTGCAGTTATTCATCACTGTGATTTTTTTTTTTAATTCACATTTTATACTATATACTTACTTGAGCAGTTAGGGATTAAGTGTCTAGTACAAATGGCACTTCAACAAGACATGACGCAATCAATGTGTGTGGAGCTTACCTCTTTGACAAGGTGTTTGACAGGTCTGAGGCCACCACCCACACCCCACACGTTGTCTAGCCTGACTATCTCCTTCTTCATGGAGAGGAGCACAGCGGCACGGTCCAGCGCCGCTCTGCAGTGAGAGAACAATGCCAGACATACAACATAGACAAACATGAAAAATAAGGAAAGGAATTAAGTACTCTAAACAGATTTATCTTTTTTTGTAAACATTGATGAAGGCATGGTGAACTTAATGTATTGATTTTTACTTGCATGGGAGGCAGAGTGAATTTATCATCATTTTGGGGGTTTAAGTTCTAATACTTCTGTGTAAAAACTGAAAAAAATTGTGAAACTGCCAATTGTGTAATCTGCATTTGCAAGATTGTGAATGACCACACAGTTTCTATAAATCTTTTAACTTCATTATTCAGTTCAGCGTGCCAGTTCAACATGCCCCGACATTAAATTACAGTCTTAGGGAAATTTGCGAAACAACTGCATTAAAGTCTTTAATTTGCATCAATCAACTTGTGCTCACCTGGCGTAGTCACAGTCCACCTTGCCCTTGTAGCGGTCCAAGAATGACATGGGGAGGGCATGGTCTGCTATAGCTCTGGCAATAAACTGACCCAACATCTGAGGACGACAGAAGGGAAAGGTTTATTTGTTGTTGTGTCACACAACCATTTCCTCATCTAAATGCAGGGTTGCATTGCTCATGGGACGGCCTTGCACGCCGCGCAGGAACCTATTTGAACAAGAGCACGCGCAGGCACATGCATAGATTTAAAACAACTTTAAATTCACACCTCAGCAAAGTTTACAAAGGCTCCCGACTCATACCAGATGAATTAACATAGGAATGAGCATATCAATTGTCCATTGTGTGACCTGTAGTGTAGGTGTTATTTATTAAAATAAGAGTGCAACCACGTTCCAATCCAGCAATGCAACACTGTCTAAATGTAATATGGTGGTATGGACATAGGCGTAGGCGTAATAAGCTATGGCTTCAGCCTATTACTTCTTGGTCAGAAATTTGGTTATTTTCTCAATTCGTTTTTTTTGTTTGCATTACCTATGAAATTTAAACTATGTTACCACAAAAATGTACTGAAATAAACTAAACAGAGCAGCATAACAACTAAAATCTAAATATTTTTTGTTGGATATTGTGATTAAACCATGAATTAATCTAAATGAGTCATACTTTATTGCACATGAGGCATCTTACATAAACAGCTTCATTTTCTTCAATTACTTTATTTTGCCCATATTGTAAGGCCCATACATGATGATCACCACTAGCATGGCAAACTACTTTATGGGAATTAAGATCATGGATGGAACAAGTATTTGACCTATGAGGGTGCTTACATGGACACCACTGCCAGTTAGTCAGGCCTACCTGTGGAGCTTCTGGTGTGTCCAGAATGAGGTCTGGTAGATCTCGGATTATCTTGTCAAAGGCTCGGGCCATGTCTGACTGGGACATCATTTTGCCGGACAGGTCAGAAAGCAGGCGGGAGGTAAGCTCTCTGTGGCTGGCCTTCCCCTCAAGGGACAGGGAGACAGCCAGCGAGGAGAACTCATACTTATTGGAGCCCAGGTTCAGTCCCTTCAGCAACATCTAAACAAAAGGCAACATTGTTTTAGAAATCAATGTGGGAAAGTCATCTGTAAAACAGTGACGCCCTTTAACAGCAAAACCTAGCTTTCCAAAAATTGATTAAAAAAGGAAAAGATGGCTCATGGATGTGGGGTATTATTTACAACCCTCCCTGTGCCCTTAGGTCCCTAGATGGGGCTCTTTTAGAGGTCCCCAAAAAAATACCCTCGTAATCAAGGGAGAACGAGCCTTTTCCTTTAATGCCCCAAAAGGAATGCCCTACCCAAGAGTATTCCACAAGCGGATACTATCATATCCTTTAAATCGCTTCTTAAAACATATTCTTCCAGAAAAGCATTCTTGTAAAGCACCCTATACAGCCTAATCCCCCACTTTTCTTGTTGAATTTCTGTATCAGTTTTAGCCATTAGACGTTGGCGTTTTATCTTGTCGATTACCAGTGCCTCTCAGGTTTTGCGTGATTTTAAGTGTCTTCATGCTGTGTCACTTACCTGGACTTCTTTTGTGTCTCCGTGTTCAAAGTATTCTTGTACAATAGGGTTGACAGTCTTCTCGAGCTCCTTTTCATCCAACTCTGGCACCACTGTGGCATAAACTGTGTCCCCCTGTCAAAGAACAAACTGTTTCACATCATCTGAAATAGAAACATCACCGCTAGGATTTGCACTTAGGCTTTTACACTCTGAATGTACTGCTACAATTGGCCATATTCACACAGTGGCCATCATTCAAATCATCACGCTCATTAGAACATGAAGAGTATGATGTAAGAGCAAAACGGCCTCTGTATGAATATGGTCAATTGTATTCATCGCTCCTACATGTCCATGTATCCTCAGTAGTCCTGCATTAATAGCTCCGTTTGATCGTAATGCACCTGATGTAAAGGAATCTTCCCATGTACCTCACACTTGACAATTCCCATTCTGATAAGGAAATACAAAGCGAGAACATGAACACTCACATGTCACTTGCATCAGATGTTTTCTTTACCTTGCTATAACTTCCATCAAATGCTCAAGTCAATATCTAGCATTCCTTACTTAAATACCATAGCTTGGACAAATACTATCTGGAACATATGCATTATTTACATGTAACTTGAAACTTCAATTCCTGTGTACAGTTGTTGTCAAGAGTACCAGTGAATGCTGGATTGACCCGCTTTCCGGTGTGTGTGAAACATGGTAGGTTTGGAGAACAATTGTTAACTTTCAGTGATAACAATCTTGACACCAACTAGAAGGGAGAAAAAGTAATCTTTCACTAGGGGTATGAGTGAAGCACTCATGATATTTTGTCTAAATTTAGATGGGAATTGGAACACACACACACACACACACACACACACTTCTGGGTGAGAGCCCATTACTCTGACTCAGTTTCGAGCCCATTACTCTGACTCACTTTCCTGTTTTGAGAAGTGATCCTTGACTGTTTCCCCCCCCTTTTTTAACTGAAGGGAGTCGAAACAAGACCTTTCC
Source organism: Gymnoscopelus braueri (assembly GCF_963280865.1). Lineage (NCBI taxonomy): Eukaryota > Metazoa > Chordata > Actinopteri > Myctophiformes > Myctophidae > Gymnoscopelus > Gymnoscopelus braueri. The sequence continues at coordinate 38,442,466 of NC_137604.1, forward strand.
CAACATACGTGAGGATATATATCCCTCAAAATGTCCCCAATAAAGAAAGGCAATTGCTGAACAGGCATTTCTGTACAACATAATAAATGGCATGCCATTAATAATACATGATTGCATTTTAGCATCATTATCATGCACATTTGTTTATCCACTTGGAGCAACTTTACTCTTACAACTGCAAATAAATTGTGGTATAACATGGGCGGAGGCATTTTCGCCAGGCCATTTCTATTAAGGAAGTTTGATAATGGTATTGAACCATTAGCAAACTTTTTTGTGTCTAGGAGAAGGAAATATTCAAAGGACACTATAGCTACAGAACTGCAATTTATAGATACATTTTGAAATATCGCCAAATCAAAACCAAACAAGCCCATGACACTTTTCAACCCTTAACACTCATTAGAAATCTAACAGATAGATTTTGGTCCCATCAAATGCCTCGGTTGCCCTTTACCACACTGCCCCTATTCTATTCCACTGTGATTAGAGAGGCACAAATAATCCAAAATTGTGATTTATTGAACTTGGCAATTAATTCAAACAACTTATTTGGTCAGCTGTTGCACCTTGCCCATGTCTCCTCACCAGTAAACAAGAGTTGATAACCAGAACATTGATTGTACAACACAATAAAATCAAAAGGGCATACCATACCATTTGACTAAAGATATGGCAGTGATATGGTATAAGTGGCAAAGACATTAAGGAAATATAGAGATCTTCTGACCATACCACATCAGGGCCAAAAGACATGACTGAGGTCTGTTTGAGCTCTTCTGAGTCTATTATCAAGTGGGCCATACGCCTTGACAGATGCTCCATTCCCACTACGTCAGTGCCATGTCAGGCTGACCAGAGAACAGATAGAACTGGCCTTGGGCGTTGTGCTGAACTTTTTCTTGATAACAGGGTTAAAGATTGAAAATATAGTGTGATTGTGGTGGGCACAGAGCCATGTGTGTTCAATGATAGTCTAGCTATAAATAATCTTCATGTCAATTCCTATGGACTTTAGCCTTTTGCAGGCCTTTTTTGGCCTGCAGCAAAAAAAAAAGAAAACGATCTAGCAAGAAGCGCAGATCAGATGATAACACAGCTAATGCCATCTGTTGCCGTGGACATAGAACATGAATTAAACTGTTAGCGCCCGTTCACAGCAGGAGGGTAATTAATTATGTCATACCACACTGTGCCATCGTTTTCAACAAAGGATAATGCATTGTGTGATTCATTAGACAGACAGGTGTGCATATGCTTGTAGTCTGTATGTGGACAATTACTGGCTTGACCAGAGCGTGAGGCCCCTTTTATTCAACAGTGTGTCGTTTACCCAGTAGGGATGTATACCGGTTCTCGTGCGAGTACGGCCCCGGTGCCATTTGAGTTGGTGCCAGACCGGTGCAAGCGTGACGTAGAATTCGGTGCTGTAAAACGGTACCTAGACAGTCAATGTAGGCCTGAGCTGTGGGCTATGGATGGGATCACAACTGCAGGCACCCTCGCTGCATAAAGAGGGAAATGTGCGTAGCATTTTAATAATGTAAACATGTTTCTTTGATTAATGAACGGCCCAAACTACACAGTCTACCGACATGACACATCTGACGACGTTGTCAGCTGTCCATCTGATACCAACTCTGCAGCCGCACTGAGGCGCTCTATATTAGATTAGATAATACTGCTTTTCAAATATAAATGTATTAACCTCTGTAAACTAAATTAATCCATGATGCCAGGGAGAGGGCTGATGAAATAATTTGATTAGAGTAGGTGTATTTGATCACGGAGTGGATATTTTTTAAACAAATACCACAATTGCGGATTGTTAAGATGAGCATTTTACCACATAGAGAATTAGCGCAAATTAAGTCAAGCTGCTAAATGCTTATGCATGTGTCTTGCTATGAACATTTTTGTAGATAAAGTAAAGTAGACGCCACTGCACTTCAGTCACGACAGCCAGCCCCTCCTCCTCCTCTCACTAAACAGACTATGTTTTCTGTTCCTTTTTTAGAATTGAGAAGTATCGGTTCTGGTACCGGTATCGGATAAAACCTTACGATACTCATCCCTATTCCCCAGCAGCAGCCCTTCAGTATCAGCATGTTTGTTTGGAATGCGCCATGAGAGGTGTAATCTAAACATACACCTCAGCTTTGTGATGAGTGGGCTGTTTGTGTGTGGTATCTTTTGTTCCCACACTAGTGGTCTGACCAAAAGCAGCTAACACTTTTCTGGTGGTTTTTATTCACTGGCAACTGGGGGAAACAAAAGCCCCTTTTACACAGCCTGCTCAAGGCGGGAATGTTGCACCATCATTCTGTATAAAAGATACGGACATGGAGCTGGCAGCGGAGGCAGTCACAGTGCCGAATGAATGCCTGTGTAAAAAAGGCACAGCCACCATGGTGGGACAAGCATGTGAAGTCCGCTTTTCTGCCTTGAACCACTTCCTGCTTCTCTTCAATTTCTTCTCCAATGCATTGCTGCTCACACAAACACGTTTGCACGTCTCCATCATTTTAGCATTACACATCAACATGTTAAAAGCATAGTTTTAATGAAAACGGTAAAGTATAAATCAAAAGATGACACCGACATTGCTCATCTTAGATCCACAGGTGTTGCCTGGGCTGCAAAAGCCTGATCGCACCAGGTAATAAGGTGACTTTTAGGAACAACCAAGAGGGCCTAATCTGAGGCTCAAGGCTGCACTCGGGCTCATATGGGACCAGCATATATAAAATGTAAACGTAGGAGCCTGTATAGGCGATAGTTGTAAATGTATCAAACCTACTGATAATAGCTGCCAAAAAGCATAGTTTAACACTGATGTGCTAAGGCTCATTTATGCTCCCTTTACTTACAAAAACATGATCCGTATGATGTAACAGTCTCTGCTCACATTCTTCCATGTGTCCTTTATGTTGGCATGGATTGAAAGCAATACTTCCACTAGAGGGCAGTTCAGAGCCAAAACCTTCTGACAACTAACATGGCAAGGGTCACCTAGTCTCACGTGGCCAGACTGTTGCCTCCCACAATTTTCAAATGTTTCCAGTCATACAGTCTGGGACACGGAAGCGCTGATCATGATTAAAATATAAAGCGGAGCTGAACACTCTCCCCACTTCCGTTTTGTCTTTACAGTTGCGCAAATTTATCCTAATATAAATCCAAATCATCTAAGCATATATAGCTTGCTGCTTAGCAGAAATGGAAATTAAAAAATTAAATGTAATGATATTTTTAAATATTTTTTCGTGAACGGAAGTGCCAACTTCCTCTCTCCGATTTCGGGAGGTGTAGTTCCAGACTCTATATAGCATTCGGAGATTGTAAAATGGTTGTCTGGCTACACGAGACTAAGGGTCACCCAACACATTGGTTGATACTACTACACAAAAAGAGACACAAACATGCGCCCCATACCTGTTTAGCTTCATCGTAGTTTGGGTCTCGTGCGTCAGGCTCCTCAACTTCATAAACCTGCCCTGCTGCCCCCCACACTCCTTTACCACCAGCACCACCTGGCCAAAAAATACCACTGCTGTTAGCATAGTACAGGTCTTACTCAGAGCTAGCGTAAGCCTTGATTGGGTGCCATAATTCATTTGCCTTATTTAGTCAACTTATTTTTGCATTTTGTTAACCTTAGCTTACGTTTTGAAAGATAGTTCTGCATCCTTATTTAAAAAATGTCCAAAGCATTTCTTTAAAAATGTCAAAAATAGAAGATCTACAAGCTCACAATGCGGCACACTAAGAGTTTGTAGATCGACTATTTTAGCTATGTGTTATATGATTGTTGCCGATATGTAATGTATTGTATGTGTTGTCGATGAATCGTGTACCATAACCCACAATGGAAACAAGTCCCCCAAGGACTTCTAGCTGAGCTTTTTTGACTGTACTGCCGTACTGTTATCAAACATATTAATAAAGTAATCAATCAATCAGTGGACAGATCCAAGATGAAGAAAGCAGGAGCTCTTACCTTTCTTCGGCAGGCCCCGGCCTTTGCCGGCGCGTGACTTGCGGTCGTTGGTGTTGGCTTTGGCTTTAACGCCGTTGGGGTCGCTGTCTGCCAAGTCCCCCGACTCAGAGATCGACTCACTGTTTGAGTTTCGGGATGAGGACTTGCGCAGACGACGTTTAGCTTTGGCCTTGAGCCGGGCCTCGTGGAGAAGCTTCTCCTGGGGCGTCCAGTTACCATTGACCTCCACTTCATGCAGCCCATCATCTTCATCGCCATACATACTGCCATTATTTGCTAGGTCACCGTCTAAGGAGAAAACTCCTGTGAACAGCCAGAGGGGAAAGGGTGGCCAGAGTCAGTAAAGCTTGATTTATATCCATCGTGCGACAGAGTATAAAATTTGTCTTTCTACTTTGACAGGATGTGGAGATAACCTTGAAAGTGTTATGGACACTGCAATAGCTACAGCAGTACTATGGATACTGCAATAGCTACAGCAGTACTGTCAACAATAGATACCAGGCACAGATTGAGTCGAGTTTGAACCTTAGGAGTCTGCAATCACACAAACACACAGGACATACTTTTTAATGACTGTAACTTAACTGTTATCTGTCATCTATACTACACCCATGTGCATGTTGTTGATTTCAGAATGATGCAATGTTTACAACCTCCGGCACCATATTATAAATAATATCCATGTGTAAAAAATAATAATAATAATGTTACAATAAGTACTCGCAGTACTATTGTGCACCCATTGCTACAATAATGTCTCTATAGGCCGATGTACTGGAGTAAAGCCAATGGCTCAGTGAATTGCCCTTACAAAGCCTGTCTATCTCTCTGAGTGGGTTATCAAAAAAAAATACTGTGCAAACAACAACAGCTGTTGGATATGGTCTGTTTAGTGTCACCTCTCCATGCAAGGGAGGTAGTCTAGTGAGAAGTCTGAAAACAGTGCTCCTGTTCAACCTAATTTATACTGTCGCACGACTGTGTCTTATTTTGAAGCTTGGAAAGAAGTTATTTCTGATGAGCGACACTATCATGCGACAGAGTATAAATTAGGCTTTAGTGTGTGTCCCTTCTGAAAGCATCCAGAACATGCTGTTTCACAGAATGGCGCCAGAAACGGGTGAGACTCTAATGAGACACTTGCAGCTGTTTGGATGCTTGGTTAAAAGGGGAATTTCAGCCATAATACATCTGAACTACATTGTTCCAGCCCTCCATGTAATTCTCTCCAAGGGTTTTCAACAGGTTATGCGTTTCATTAGATACTTGTTTATAAATGTGTTATTGAAGTCCTAGAAAGGCCAACCACACTAGACTAGACTAGGCTTAAAATGTTACGTTGTAATCTGAGAACCATCTGCTTACAGCAGCAATTCCTAGCGAAGTTTTGGGCCACCCCCATTTCCAGCATTTTACTAAGCTGATTTTCTAATTATATGGAGTAGCGGTCCGCCTTGTGATATAAGTGGGAAAATTCTTAACTCTCAAATGAGTGCAATATGTGAGATTATGTGTCCAATAAATCAACTGCAAGTGGTAAAATTCTAGAGTGAGTAGTGGAAGATTTCAAATGTGTTCAACTTGAGTTAAGTTGTAGTTGCACAAATCCCATCCATGATATCTATTGCCCCATTCTGAGGCACGTATCTGCCAATACAAGTGCAAACTGCAAACCTTAAGTCCTTATGATCCATTTATAACACAACGCATAAATGTGTAGTCCAAGCTGAGCTCTGCATTCCTTCTGAAGGTCATGCAACACCCCAAAATGTCTGTGCAGATTAACACAACACCTGGGCATCCAGCTAACCTTTACAAATGCGAGGGGTTAGATTTGCAGCAACATGCAAAACACATGCACAAGTAGCTACATTACAGCAGGACAATATTACAAGAAATATCAGATTGCAATCATTTGGCAACTGTAGTAGTAATTGAACTTATGTGTTCACAGCGTTTATGTGTTTTACGGTTTGATTTGTATGCTATTCGAGGATTTCTCCAAAAACGTTCAAGTAATTAGTAATTCATTACGGTAATTATTATAGACTAATATTGCAAATTTGCAGGTTCTTGAGACTGATAATGCAATCTAGAATATATTTTTTAAGCACTCCTTACATAACAACTACACACTCTTCCAGTGCTCTTCTGCCATTCCGCTCTATCGAGTGTTTGTAAACAAGGATAAGTTGTGATGGTCAAAACTAAAAGCAGGCCTGGTTCCATGGAAGCAAAAAAAGAGAAAGAAATCTGTAGAACTCTGCAGAAAGCAACAACAACAACAAATAGGAAGGAATAGAGTGCTACTGTTGGCATAGGAGGACGGAGGGAGGGGGGGAGAAAAGGGGGGAGCACATGGTGGAGAAATGCTGACACCAGCTTCTCTTTCTCCTTCGGTGTCTCATGGCACTGTCTAGAGCGGCACAGCGTGGGTCTGACTACATATGGCAGTGTTGTTGGGCTTACAGCTAGTCACATGACCCAACTGTGGGAGATAGGGCAATGAACATTGGAGGGGTGTAATGAATACCCCAGAGTCCTTCTACAGCTAGCCCTCTACCAAACGCCAGTGAGTATGAGAAGTTATGGGGGTTCTGACAACGTTATGTTCCTATAGATTACAGGACACGTAGCGGGAAGGGCAAGGGAGGAGAGAGGGAAATTGGCCAAACCACAGACCCAAACCAACCGTTACTCCTCGCTCTTCTCAGCACTGCAGCCTGTACTTTCCTAGTATACTATACTGTACTGTACAAACCAATTGCAAGTCCTCACTCTCAGCATGTATCCCACTACTAGGCTAGTACTACTCGCTCTTATGCTGTATCCACTCACACTAGAGCTGACAAAACTAATAAACAGACAAGCATGGCCAGCTACATTGCTGCCGAGCCACCGTTGAGTGTTGCTCAAGCCACACTACGTGTAACATGAAAAGGGTAAGGGTTAATTTGCACAGGGAACTGGTCTAGCGGCAAAAATGAGTTCGCTTTTATTTACAAAGGGAGCAGGAATTTTGGGGAGAGAAAATGGTGAAACAAAAACATACGATTGATTGACGCTTCACTGCGTCATTGCAGGACTGAAAGTTGAATCCAGCTCAACTTTCTTTTGAAGCGCGTCTGCACACCCATCATGCAGTGACAACAAGTGTCAGGCATCAGTTTGTAGCTTCATATTACTGCCTTGAAAATGACTTTAGTCTGTCAACTTTGTCACCACTAGTAGTGTGAATGCAGCATTATATATATATATACAGCCTATACTATAAACTCAGTGAATAGAGAATCTGAGAAAGGTATCATGGTGCATACCAAAAACATTTTTTATTTAACTCTGAGACTACCTGTTGGGGTCTTTTGGGGAAATGTTTTACAATTTCAGAGCACTGAGAATTTTATGGTGTATGTGGTTTAGTATGATTTGATTCATGGGATAACATTTTTACCATATAAAATCAAAACCCCACGCATTATCTGTGCCTACAAAATCGTTGCAATGCTTAAAAGACATTACAATAATAAAAAACTGTCCCACAAGTACTCTATTGCTATTTGCAAATTCCAAGAGGCTACAATTCTAGTCTTTCATTATATTCAAACTGAACAAATCTCAGAGTCAGACATCAACATCACATTTTTCCTTCCACAAATTAAAGTATGCAGTGCAGACAAAATGTGTTCACAGTCCACACAGCCATTCATATTGGACAATTCGGCAAATGATTGCTAATATCATGCACAAACTACTAAATGCTAGCAAAAACTACCTAGGCTCCACTCTGTAAATATAATGCTACATTTTATGCACCCACTTCAATTAAACATTTTCAAGGCAGAAAGTTTGTTAACCGACTTTTGCAGAGGGCCATTAATCCTGTATGCAAGTACATGCCGATGTATGCACTGACTCAAACTGCTGCAGAACAGGTAGTGCTCTACTCTCAAACACTCCCTGGGCCTGCAAAAATGTATAAACAACTGACCACGTGTCATCTTCTCCTCTTTCGCTCGTACAGACCACACGCCCTGCCAGGACTGTAAATTAACATCCAACCAATGTCAGCCAGCCAAAAACACACCCAGTCCATTGGAAACAGCTAAAAAAGGCAGGGCAGAAGAAAATTGGCGTGCAGCCAAGACAGCCATCACAAAAGGGGCAAAAATGCAATGTTACCTAGCTAATAAGTATGGGTAACTTGATACCAATACAAGACTAGACTACATGTCTTTGGGTATCTGTAATGCAGATCTCATTGTCTTAAGATCCAAGAGTTGGGTTCCATGGCTGCAGAAAGAAATTTATTAATTTAACTTATTAAAAAAAGGGTTTGCTTTTCCTTGTCTTGCTTGCTGCATCTTCCCGTTTTCATATTGTCACCATGTTGTTATGCATCATGCGGATCCTATTGATGTAATTTGTTTTGCAGACTTTTTCTGTTTTGCGTATTGTATTGGGAGATGGTTTTGCTGTTCTCACAGCTCGCTTCCCCTTCTCCAATTGAAGCAATAAAAGAGCAACATTCGCCTGCTGCCATGTTAAACATACCCTGTACTGTCTGCCACCTGCACACTGACCAGACAGAAGGCATACCAATCCAATACAGCACCACAGAGGAGACAGGCAAGTGATGTGCGGCGTTACCTTCCATTTGCTCTACCAATCCACCCCACCAACTCCACCACAGGCCACAAGGTCAACCAACCCACCGCCACAGTGACCAGAGGACCGACCCAAACCCAAGTGTTAAACCCTCATGACAGCAGTTTAACTATTTTAACCCCCGACGTCCCTATTCTAGCCAGTTCATTATAGGCAATTATTTGTATTCACAATTTTCTAAAACAGCAAAAATACTGTTTGTGGGCTACTAAGGGGGAAATTTCCCTGTGTAGCAGTCAGCCGCGAGAAGAGAGGGCATGCCATTGGCTGACTGATTAGCAAGGGGGTCAGTAGTGCAAAGAAGTTTTTTCCCCCAGAGCACTCATGAGATTGCCCTAGTTTTCTCAAAATGTTAATGGCTGCCTGGTCTAAGATGACCATGCTCAACAGACTGTGGTCACTAACACCTGCCCCCCCCCCAGCACACACAGACACCCCCCCCAGGGTGTTATGGTAGAAAAGGTAAACTGCACATTATGTACTCTATAGTCAAATTAACAGCTGCACTATGAAATGGACCAAGTAAGAGACCCCTACAAGGCCCAACAGTGGTTAAGTACAGAGGGACAGAAGGGTGCGGTGGGTGGGTGGGTGTGTTTAGCTGAAGGGGCTCAACTGTCATTTCTTACAGACATCGTGGAAGAAGCTTTACAGGTCACAAGCTCAACTCTGACATTTTAGTAGTAGTCTCTACTCTGTAGGTTTGTCAAATTTGTATTTAAGATTTACCACCACCAGGTGCAAGATCAGAGTAAGACAGGGTAAAATGGTCAAGTAAATAGAGTGCCTAATAAGATTTGGTGGTTTAATTTGAACCAAATCAGAAAACAAGACGACTTGTTATGGTCAAACACAAGTGAATGCTTGTTCATGCCTGTTGCGTGAACAAAATATATGAATAAAAGCTGCCAAGCTTCTAGCAAGCCACACCGTTCTAATCTGTACCACCACGATCATTACTGTAACATTTAGACCACCCCAACAATACACCACACTAGACTTCCATATGTTACAGTTTAATCAAAACTGACTTGTTGCTCTACATTGAAATAGGTTAGGCCTATACTAGCTTAATTCATGAGCCTGAATTTGACTTGGGCCGCCTGACAGCTGCAGTGCAACAGCACAGATAACGAGCAATGTTAGTTGGGTACAAAAGATTAGAGCTAGAATAACAAACGGTTAAGATTCAGATAATGACTTTTTCAACAAAGCAAAAATGTTGACCAATGTTGCTGCTAATTCAAGTTCAAGACTTCATTGCATTACTATACCTGCCCACAATGAAACGAAATGTACAGTACAAACATTAACCACTTTTAGCCCTATATACACAGTCACACACTTCATCAAACATAGTGAAAATAGCACATCTACAGGCTCACAACACAACATGTAGCTTGTAGATATGCTATTTTCAACACTTTTTTGGAAAGCTTTTGAAAACCTTCCCAAAATAGGGACTCCAACATCCCTATGGTCAGACTCAGAGCCATGCAAAAGGTAAGAAATTATCATTCCAGAATCGTATGTCCCCAGTCGTCAACAACATGCAAATTGCAAAAGCATGTAGTAGGGTGGGCAGGTCATGGCGTGTGTTTATGCATTAGGGTTGCGAGGAGGGAGGGAGGGAGAGGCAGGAGTTGACAAAAGAACAGAGTGAGACCTCAACGTACATTATGTGTATTCAGCAGGCCATGAACAAATCAGGCTTGACATTTGTGGCAGAGTGTGTTCCAGTTTTCCTCTGTTTACACCAGCGTCACAGAAATGCCCAGACAGGTAAAGAGTAGAGACGCTGCAATGTTGTTAACGATCCTATGACATGATCTCTGTGTGCTACGGTATTAATCAGTGCCATCAGTCAGATGATAGGCCTATGTCACCCAAACATGCATTTTTCTATATTTAGGGATTTAGCTGTTGCTCTTATCCAAAGTTACATTCACAGAGTGAGCAGCTGGCAGACAGGTCAGAATCTTATTTAAGATACATCTACTCTACAGGATGTAGGGTCTTTGTGTCACATGTTTGTCTTACTATAAGCACTATATATATATATATATCCCTACAGCCAAAAATAGCCTACACTTGAGTGAAAGGTAAAACAGACACATCTATGAGGGCTGCATGGAAGTAATGTCAACTGGCTTCTCTAAGCATGGTCTCAAAGCTACATTGAATGTGATATTGCACTGTAGTTATCACGGCATTTGTCACTTTTTATTCTTTGGCAGTGCCTTGGCAACCATTCGCCTGTTTTGTGTATTGTATTACAGTATGTACTAATATTGCTGTGTGTAGGGGGGGCATAAAAAAGTGTACAATAATGTCTGTCTTGTCCTATGTTTATACTTGCTATGATTATATGATCATCGAATAGCACTAACATTTATCTGCTTGACCAGATACATGTGTTGCTTTACTTTCATTTGCGTAAGCACATATTGATACACTTGACGCCACGTGCAATATCAGATAGACTGACGACTGACATCTGTGCACAATGATACAAGATGCATGTTGTTTTCCTTTCCTAATCATTACGTTTATTCCCATTTCTTGTATCTTCTGGTCACATAATGTGTCGAGTACTGTATATATATATATGTAACGCCCGGGATTCGAACCCGGGTCTCCCACGTGGAAAGCCAACATCTTAACCACTGAGCCAAAGGGATATCCCCATCGCTCGGGGGAGACATTAGACTTTCAGGCCATCGGGCTGAGGTAGTGAACCACTCTGTTACACATATGAGTGTAATAAACGTTAGAATGTGTGTGACACAGCCTGTTGTGATCTTGAACCATCCCATACTGAACTTATTGTCAAATCCCAAACAAATAGTGGGTTATTATGGCCATAACGTAACTTATGAATCTCAGATCTTAAAACACAATTCCATTTACTGTCCATGCAGTAATAATTCAATGTATGGTTTAGTCATTTCCAATTCTTGATATACCGTATGAGCCAACTAGCCTACTTGAAAGCAGAAGTGTGTGTGTGTGTGTGTGTGTGTGTGTGTGTGTGTGTGTGTGTCCAACAAGTCACACAATAGAGTCTTTGAATGTGTGACCACCACATCAACTGAGCTGCTTTATGAAGCATGACAGATTTTCCCTGAGAAGTTAACGGAGTCCCGATACATAACACTCAAGGAGGCCAACATAATCTATCCATTGTGTGACATTTTAGCATAAGGGCAGACGTCATTTGTTGTTTTTTACAACCACAACAGAAAATAAAACGTGAATGTGACTGCAGAGCAATTAACACACGCTGTACAGGCTGTGCTGCTGAGAGAGATCGTTATGGCATGCTACTAACTAAACCATTGAATTACTGCAGTGCTGCTCTCAATACAAGTCCATTTCTTATATAACATTAAGTGCAAGGCCATTGAGATTATGTAAGGTATTTCTATTGGTCCTCCTATAGTAGTAAGCTACACGCTTAGCGTCACTGTTACATTAGTGGCGTCACGTCAAAGACTCTGACAGACTGATGATCACTCTAAATGAAATAATGTCTTTACACGCGCTATTCACAACAAACGTCCGTTTGCGCACGTTACAACTGTTACAATATGGATACGGTAGGTATGTACAATTTGACCGGGTGTGAACCGATATATTATAAATAGATAGTGTGAACTGGCATAATATATGGTGCATGGTGTTGCGCGTCCTGTAAGTTAATTAAATCTAAATAATAATCGAAGGGAGAAAAAAAGGTGCAAAAGAATGTGGCTTGTGATGATCGCACGTCACCCAGAAAGGGGGGCGTGTTGTTTCCAAAGCAACATTTTACACTCTGTAGTACGACGGTGTCGCATGCCAAAGAGAACTGAGCTACCCGGATATATGATAACTCTATGGTTAACTTGGTGTAGTATGTCAAACAAAAACACAATGTAGACCATCGTGGACACCCCAAAAAAAAGATCTTGTAGGAATGTAGGGGGGAAAGGGCATGCAGAATGCAGACTAGGTTCAACAGAATCAAGCACACAAACAACAAGGCTTCCTAAAAGCGGAAGTAGACACTGTGGGGGTGGTGGTTGAGCCAATCACGAGAGTGAACGGGTTAAACGTTAACGTGCTCGGGCCAGACGACGAACGACTGATAACAACAACAAGCCAGTCAAAACATACACGAAGCTCCGAACAGACGGACAGTGTCATCATCATGTCAAACAGAGACCGACGTCAAAGTGTGCAGCACGATCGCTCTGAATGGCAGGTCTCTGTGTGTGTTAGAGCACATGGTGGTGGTGTATAGCATGCTTCTGCTACTGACTGCAGCCCATCCCTTTCGCCAGGTTTTGTGAGAGAAATAAGCCACCAGGTCTATGTAAACAAGCCCTAAAAAAGCGAGCCATTCGCCCTTTACACATATTACATTGGCTATTAGAAAATAGCCGATCAACAAGCTCGAGCTAGTAGATTTCCATGTCATCAAATATTTTCAGATGGGGCTCTACTCTGCAGACAAATCCATATTAATTTGGGGGTCCTTATCATGAACATATGTGAGACCACTGGTTCAAACAAGACGAAGTAAGCCCAAAATAAGCACCTACACTTTGGAAACGTGCCCAAAAAACGGCAACCACCAATATTTACAAGCAACTTTACAGAAAAACAGTTGCTTATAATAAAGCGGACATGGCAACCCTGACAACAGGACAATGGATCAGGGGGTGCACGCCATGTCCTCCCCCCCAGATTCGAGATTCCCCCCCAAATGCAGCTACACTCAAATGACTTGTTATTATCGATGCATTTGCGTCATTGACTCACCGTCGTGTTGTTGAGCGGTGGTCCATGTCTCCACTTCGGTCGCCATGGCGCTCTTTAAAAAAATGCTTCTTTAATATTATGTTTTATCTGTTTTTTGACCGTGAAACAGAAATACTCACAATGCGCGAGGCTCTTCCAAATAATGGCTACAGAACCCAATACAAAGGGTGCAAAAAAAAGAGCAAAAATGTCAATAAAACGGGAAAGGCGAGGGGTTTGACAAACAGCACGTGCTGGAAAAAAAACAAAACAAAAAAACACCCTGTTCGCCCACCTGAAAATACAATCTGCTAATCAAATGCACACACAAAAGAATACAAACGTCAAATAAATCACAATGAATCGACTACGCAAAAAAAAGACTATTAATTGCAGCCCTCTCAGAGGTCTGCAAAGAGTTAAGTGAAGATATGAGAATGCAGTGAGAAGTGAGTTAGCTTGTGTGTTCTAAACGAGCAGTCTGTGCAAGATAAACAAAGTGTGTTTTTAACTTTGGAAGGCTGTCTGCAAGAGTCATGTGTGCAAAGCGCGGACGGGGAGTGGTCAGAAGAGGGGGCAGGTACACAGCCGGTCTGACCAATCACAGAGGAGGAAAACACAACGAAGTCCCATAATGCATGAACATGCGTACATCCACCATGACACTCACTCACTCTCACACACACACATATACACAAACAAACCAACCACACACACTGCAAGTTGATGAAAAAAGTGCTTTACACCAGTGGTTCTCAAACTTGTTGGTGCCAAGGACCGCCACCTGTGAATGTTTTGTGCAAAAAACTGTATAGAAATGTGTGTCAAAAAAATGCAACATTTTAAAGATTTTTTTGAAATGTTCAAAAATAGCAGATGTAGCTTGTAGATCTGCTATTTTTTAATAGCCAATGCATACAATATGGTTAAAGGGCTTAAAATGTATTAACACATTTAGATGGGGAGCCCCTGGAACTCCCTCCAGGACCCCTTGGGATCCCCCGCACCCCACTTTGAGAACCACTGCTTTACACAAAACATTTAAGTATGTAACTTTGCCCTGTATTTTCATATAATATAATATAATAGATATAATATATACATTTTACCTCTCATCATACTAGCACTTATCATCCACTGGAGTAGTGTGGTGGTGCAGAAACACCCTGCTGATAGACAACATTTAAGACATAAACATACCTTTTGTGTTTCATTGATTGAATACTTTATTAATACATTACCTTTATTAACAATAATGCTAAAAGGATAACACAAAAAGCCCAGGGGGCTTGTTGCCATTGTGGTCATATGTATTCAATTCATCAACATAAAGACATTACTAGGAGCAATAAAAGTATATTTACAGAAAAACAGTGTGGGGGGGGGGGGTGATTTCTGGTGGCAAGCTAGAAGACTTGTCTAGGTCCAGTTGAAAATGGCAGACAGGTACTCTTTTATGGAGGTTTTGAAGGAGGGTAGGGAGTCACACTTTTTGATGGCTGGTGGTGGTATTGCATTCCACAATTTGGTAGCATAACAGCAGAAAGAATTCATCCCCATGTTTGTTCTGAATCTGGGGGGAACGTGATCAGTGGAGCTCCCTCTAGTGCTGTGCCCGTGGGCGTTTCTCACTCTAGTGAAGTAGTTTGACAGGTACATGGGCACTGGTCCTTAAGTATCTTGAAAGCCAGGTTTGTTTTGAGAGGTCTGTCATTTAAATTTTAGTGCCTAGAGTGTTAGAGTACAATGAGGTGCAGGCACTGTTAAAATCATATTGGATGTGTGCTCCTGCTCATCAAAGCTCATCAAAGGAAGCAGAAAACAGAAAGATGGGCAGAGGGCATTAGAGCCCAACCTCAACACCAGCAAGTCCAGTGTCCAGCTGCACAGGTTGGGGTTGAGTCCTATTGTAGGTACCTAAGTTTGATGTCAAGTCTGGAGAGGACTATGAAGTGTTGAACGCAGTTGTTGTCTACGAACAGCATTCGCACAGGAGTTCCTCTTCTCCAGGTGGGCGAGGGGCCTTAATATGGCTGTTGAAATTAAGGTGTGAGTCCAGGACTACACCACGATTTCTGGCTTGGGTTGTGGTTTTTAACATTACCAATTGATGAGCACTGACTTTTTGCTTTGTTTTGTTTGTTAAAGACAATTTAATTAATCCAATCATTGATTTGTTCAAATCAATGATTTGCACTTTAATCAGTGTATTTGACCTTTAGTCTCTGGTGATATGCTTATGTAAATCTGTGTGTCGTCTGCATAATTATGGTAACACATTTTGTTGTTTTCCATAATATATGCCAGTGGGAGCATATAGATGTTGAAAAAAAGATTGGGGAACTCAGCATGTAATTTTTGTCTGTTCAGATGTGTAATTAGTAATTACCCATAGACACAAAGTAGTCCCTCCCTGTCCTTTATGATTCAAACCATTAGTGCTGTGCCAGAAAGTCCCACCCAGTTTTCCTGTCGGTCTTGTATGGTGTGGTCAACCGTGTCAAATGCAGCACTGAGATCTAGTAATATTGGAATGAAATTCTGCCAATGTCTGTGTTTAAGTGGATGTCATTGAAGGCCTTAATAAGAGCAGTCTCAGGGCTGTGTTGTGGCTGAAATCCTGACTGGAACATATCAAAGCAGTTGTTTAGTGCTAAGAATTTGTTAAGTTGTTGAAATACAGCTTTTTCTGTGATTTTATTTAAAAATAAAGGTTTGATATGGGCCTATAATTATTAATTAGTGACGTGTCTACATTATTCTTTTTTTAAAGGCTTGATCTGACTGTAGATTTCAGGGCCTTTTGGAAAAAACCTGAGAGAAGAGACATGTTGACAATTGGTAGAAGATCTGAGGCCATGCAATATGAAACACAACACAACAGCAAGAGGAAGATTTCTGAATGATGTCCTCCAAGTATTTATGGTTGATCGGATATATTGTGCCATGGTATTTGAATTCGTTTTAAGTGAAACTAAACTAAAACACAGAGTGTTAATTTAACTATGAGAGCATACAAATGGAATTAAATGGACCAATACGTTTTTGTTGTTGTTGTCAGATTAACTAACTAATGTAATGTGTTTTTTTATATAGCTTGAGGAACCAAATACAAGGGCGCCACTTCTCCACTCAATGGCCGCCATGTTCTTTTCTGTTGCCCTATTACTTTGAATGGTGTCTACGTGACTTATAGTTTTTTTCTGAGTGATGACAGCAGTGAATGAATAAAGATTTGGTTGTGGGACATCAAAAATAACTGTTGAGCAACCTGGAGGTGTTTAACTTAATTCAGCCAAACATTTGGTATCGAATTAGGTGTGAAATGACTGAGCGATGTGTAACCCCATAATCAGCCCCTGCATTTGCTGAAAAATAAGTTTCTGCATAATGCCGTCATCCTACATCGCACAAAGGAAAGTCAGCAGTGTAGAGGTGAATATTTCTATCCATCAGCACATTTGAAGACACCAAACAGCATGGTATAGTTTTCTGTAGCTGCACATTCTTTTCAGCTTGCTTTCAGTGTCTTGTGCATCACATATGTCTGTGAAGTTTCCTTTATAGGATAGTCTCACCACAACCCACCGCTCCAGTGCTGTTTCTGCTCTGTGGGTGAAAGTCAGGATTGCTGCTGTATATTTCACGTTTGTTCTGAATAGATGCATCCATCACACTGGGCTTCTCTGCAGGAATGAAATCTTCCTGGCTCTGTTACGGTCCAATGACCTTCAGCACAGCAGCATCATGAAATGAAACCTCATCTATCTGTTCAAGAAGTAACGCATGTCCCAATTCTCCCCTGGAATCTGGTTCCCCCTTTCACGTCTTTAACCTCGGCTCTCTCAAATATGTCCTCAGCTTGATTTATATCAAGTGGTAAAAATCCATCTAAGCTTCTTCTCAGCTCTCGTCCTTCTGGTACTGGTACTGGCTCCTTCTCTCCTACAGTACATGTCACTGTACAGTATATTTGCAGTATATTTGCACATACATGAAATCTGTCCTCCGCATTTACCCATCCTATAATCTCTAGGAGCAGTGAGCAGCCATTCTGAGATCACATAAATATTGTCTTGGTAACATGCCCATGTACAACCCATGTACTCATTGTTGGTGCTTAATTGATAATCTACAAAATTAACTCAAAAGCCTTGTTTATGGCATCTTTCCTTGGTACAGAGAGCAGAAGAGAGGGTGTTAGCTACAGTATTACTTGGAATAGATTAGTTTAATTGGTCAAGTATCATATCCAGGACAACTATACAGATCTTTCAGAGTAAATGGAAGATGTTACCATCTTAATATAGGACAGTGGCCTGGTGATTAAAGTAACCATCCCATAATGCAAAAGTCTGAGTTCATTTCTCACAGTGGCACCATGTCCTGTCAACACTGGATGATAAACTGACTGAAGCGCTAAGTCCCCGGGTATTCACATGTATTTGTCAAACCAACATGCATTGGAAACACAAACAATATACACGCTTAATTGTGTAGGACTTGGTAACATTTATTTTGACACAACATTTCCATAGCTGTTAATTAATAAAGAGAGGCAGATGCCCATGTCCAACATGGTTGAAAACTGAAAAAGAAATGACATATCCTGGGATGAAATAAAGAATTGAACTGAACCTAATTATAATGCAGCTAAAACATAAAGTAAAGTATGGAACTAAATAATTACCTAACAAAACAAATACACAATGTGACAGCATCTCATTGTGAACATGTACATCAGTATATGCATAAATGAACTGTGCATGCAGTACATAAGAATACAAAATAACAAAAAACTTCAGTATGGCAAAATATGTAAAAAGGCTTGGATATTCATATTAACAGATATTTTCATGTTATAACAAATACCAACAACAGTCAACTTTGGCCTCATGATAAGCTTTAATGGCAAAAACTAGCCCGAATACGTACCATACTCTCTCTGGAGAGAACATCACGCTCAACTCTACAGGGAATTTTAGGGAAATCTAGCATTTCAATGTGGTGTTGCTTATCGGAAATATCACAGAACAAAATGACAGGGGATCTTCTGAGTACACTGTAACAAAATGAAAAGAAAATGCATATACTATATATACACACACAGTGTGTGTGTGTGTGTGTGTGTGTGTGTGTGTGTGTGTGTTTTACCAGAAGACCTCTGAAAATCCCCTACAGTAGATCATATCCTCATATCCTATGACCTACAGTGCAGTGTTCTGCCGATATACCGCTACACTAACTTCATGTTCAGGCATCATATTCCTGCATACCATTTGATAATTCTCCTCCCATATAGAGAACGGCACATATCAAGGTCTATGGCTAAACACCACAGCAATAAAGCTGACAATAAACTCTCTCACACATGCGTACTAGACAAAGAAGAGCTCCAGTTAGGAATTATACAGTTGAACACCCTTTAAAAAAGCAACACTTTTTTTTTCTTCTCAAATAATAGTCATATGAGATACTCCACTTTACAACCACGTATATATAGATACAGTCTTGTTGTCTTTGCCATGGCAGGTATGGAAGTCAAAGGTAAACTATTTCTGTTTGTTTGTTTGTTACCACGGTCGTAAACATTCTTGAAAAAGCCTGATGCAACAGGGCATCATTTCTTTTTTTCTGCACACAATTGTTCAACAAAACCGATGTGGGCTCTATCCGTGTTGTTTTTTATGCTTCTGCTTGTTTCTAAGCAATAGAAAATGATGTCATTACAAATATAGAGTAAATATTATCTAGTTACGTTGAAGGGAACAGTCCTTAAGTCCTTAGAAGTCATAATAACAAGGTAACAGTCACATATCAGAGGAAACAAAGATGCAGACACAACAGGTGCATACTGCTGCCGACAAGGTGAGAGATTAAAGGGGTATTTCACCTACACCACATTTGAATTTGCTCATTTGAATTAGTCCCAGCCCTCAGTGTTGTTGATTCTACCACAGATATTGTAGTCAGTCATAGGATGTGTCTGGAATGTTTTGTTTTTGATTTGATTAACACTTAAGTCACAGTAGTTTGAGACGTACACGTATATGTTCCCCGGTAGCATCCCTCAGTGACATTATTGGATGATTGGTATATTTGTTTTGGTTTCCCATGTGGGAGACCCGGTTTTGAATCCAAGTGTTAACATTTGGGGTTCATCCCGCATCAGGTTTCCCATTTTGAACATCGTATTGACTACAATCAGAAGCCTCTGCCCAGCACAGGTTATGGATCAGTAAAGAGGTAAAAGTCATTGTCACCACATGTCCTTTCCTTTCAACCAGCGTTGACTAGAATTAGGAAAAAGTATGTGAATACTATACTATTGCTAAATACTTTTCTTTTTTTGCAAGTCTCACATGTACCATGTATATTTTATAAAGAGACTGCTTTAAGTACTGGTAGAAAATACATTTCTCCCATTTGGTGTACATCAATAGACAACTGGCAGAAAAACACAGTTAGCAGCACTAAATGAGAGAGCGCCTAATGCAATCAAAGTATTCATTTAGGCACAATATACCATAAGAAAAAATGCAAGTTACAATTTTACATACAATGTTAGCTAGAACTAAATAAAATAAAATAAAAACCAAACAAAAAACTATCAAATTGTAGACGTTTCCATACTTGAAACAGAAGAAAATATGCAATAGCCAGTGGTCTTTTATACTGATATGTTCAGATTCTGAGCTTTCTATTTAGTGCTTTTCTATTTACCTGTCAGTGTCCTATGCGATCACTAACAAGGCACACTTTTAGAGAGGTCACTCTACAAATAAGACTGTCCAATTAATAAATAAATACAAATATTTTAAGTAAGGAAACGTCTTAGCAGGGAGGAAAAAATATGTAGATGAAGCAAAGTCCACATTGGATCACTTCACACTGCAGAAATATTACAATATTTTTTTGTTCAGCCCAATGTATACAAGCCTATGATCTGATCAGATAAGTAATTAATGCATTAATTAATTCATATCAAGCAGATCAAAACGCACGCACGCACGCACACACACACACGCGCGCACACACACACACACACACACACACACACACACACACACACACACACACACACACGCACACACATACACACACACACACATGAAATCCTCTACCATCTTCATAAGGAGGATAACAAAGCCAAAACTATCAAGCTGAGCCAAGGCATGACTACACTATGACTTCAAACAGACGCTGTGAAACCAGGAATTCAGCAAGCGACAGATCACAGCGATGATCACATGACCTCTGCTCAACCATGAAGAGGTGCCAAACATACCTCTGTCTGAGAACAAGTATAATACATACACAAAGTGAGACCAAAACAGTGTAAACTTGAATTGAGACTCCCTCTCTCCCTCAAGCTTGTTCAACAGTACAATTGCTACTGAGACAATGGTTTAAGTCAACTGTCATCATATTGTAATTACTGAGTATGTGTGTTGTATTCACAGTGAGTACTCAGACAACAAGTGATGCAGAGAATATGTTGTTGCGATGCAGCACCGTACAGATGGGCATCTGTTGTTAACTTCACAAAACATAATGAACCATACTACAGAACATCTTAGAGGCGAGAACAGCACATTTGTGTAAAGTGAACACGTTATAGCCACAATAATAATCATCACACAGTACCAAAAAATGTCATGTTTTGAAGCATTTCATCTTAGACATTAACAGGACACAAGATCCAGACTGACATGACAAATGGGCACTTCATTTTAAAATAGAACCACCATCTTCACCAACATCATCAAAGTCACACACAGCAGAGTACTAGGTTATTTCCCATGGTCTTGGTAGCAAATTTACAGAAGTTACCAGTAGCGTAAAGTTCTTCGTAAACAGTTTCTTATTTGGTCCCCCCCCCCTCCCCCCCAAAGCACTACTTTTACATTCAGAATCAGTGATGAAGGATAGTCTCAAAGTTCCTGCTTATTAAAAAAAGTTAACAGTCCATCATTGGAGAAAGCAGGTTGAAAAAACACTGCTAATGGGGCAGCAAACGCCCTACTACATGTGAATTAAAGTACTTCACATCCTATGTGTGTTCACAACAGTGAAAGTACACAAAATGCAGTTAACAGTCTAAATCAAACACAGATACTCGTATTCCCATCATAAAGCTTTGTCACCCAACACACTGTCTCCTTCAAAATGTGTATTCCCTCCGTTTGAGACACAAGCAGAGGACACAGCCTACAAATCCATAGTCACCCACCAAATTCTAAAATAGATCACAACCCTGAACAGAATTTGTGTTATTTTTGTGATCATGGGACTTTAGTGGCCATGACCAGGTAGTATCCAGGGTAGCAAAAATTGTATCTGGCATGTCATCCAGACACATTTGTTTGCAGCTGCCCAACTAAGAATGAATAGGCCAATGGACTTTGTATACTTATACAGTACATTGTACATGCTTTTACTATAACATTATCAGTGACATTGGAGCGAACTGTCATATTCCATGCTACAGTCACAAAATCTGTCTCCCATTCAGTATAGCGTAGCTCTACAAAGGGTTGTTTGATGCAACAGGCTCTTGTTTCTACCTTCTTCAAATTCGCGTGAATCAAACTATGATCCAGACTGTATTATCAGAGGCCAACTCTTTGAGATCATAGGAGGAATATCTAAACAAATTCAATACATGTGTACTGTAATAACACCTATAATGTTCAATAGTGGGTTTTATTTCTCTACTTTCTTGACAATAGTTTTCCAACATTTTCTGACAATGAGAACATTTGATCATTATCACATTTCTGAAATGTTGATTTAAAATGTGAGACCTGCTCAACCAAAATCAGTTGAATGTCACTGAAAATTATCATCAGAGATTATAGGAGATTCTTTCTAACGATGCCAGTACTATTTTGTACCCAAAGCATTCAAATTACATATTGATTGTCATCAAATTATATAAGCAATTTCAGCAACATCCTACTGCACAGTAAAATCCTGTAAAAAGTGTTAATTGAACTGAGTGTACAAATGAAAAAGGATTTTACTGTGTGATATGGGTGGAGCAAGGAACATTTTAGTTTCCCTTTAACTGATTAAATATGAACAGTTGAAGGAATTAGTTGTCCTTGATACACTAGACACATTTTGAATTAAAACTGCAGTCTTGGCTCTCCTACACACATCACCAACACATCTAAGAGTGGGCGGCTAGTGGTCTACATCAAAGAGAGACTGAGCAAAGAGAGAAAAGAGGGAGCAGAGAGGCAGAGCCAGGGATAGTGGAAAGGACAGACACCATGCCACAAGCACAGCTGTGTGAGCGTGTGACGTGTGACGTGCGTGTGCTGACTTCGCCCAACTTTTCCTTTTATTCCACTGGCTCCAGTCAGATCGGGCGGTGGAAGGAGACAGAGGAACACGACTTGTTTCTGGTGTTTAGAAATATAAAAACAATTCACATGAATAAAAAAGCTAAAGCGTTTCCATCCCAATCTTTGAGGTGTTCCCTTCTCTCAACATTCCTCATTTGAATTAGAGTAAACACAACCACATGAGCTACAGTATATGATTCTCGTTCTAGCCCTCCTTCCATAAAATATACTGTACATCCAACAAGGCCTCTGTGAGATGACATGGGCTCTCCACCTTCCAGTCTTGACCAGTAGAGGGCGACATCAGGCCACACAAAAGAATGCCGCCACACTACTTTGCACTCAATGCAAGTTTTGTGGTCACCTAAGTTGAAGTAGTTCAACTACATCGTATGTAGACACCAGCTCACGAGGTCTCCACCGTGATAATGGCTTCAGTTGCCTTGGCGACGACGGCAGTGTTGGAGGAAGAGGAGGGGGCGTGGCCAAAGTCCCCCGCCAGCTGTGACTGGAGGGCAGTGGTCTGCGCTCGCAGCGAGCAGTCCACGCTGTCATGAAGCAAGTCCTCTCCTTCCCCCGCCTTGTTACCCATCGCCTCTTTCTCTCCTCTTTTAACCAAAAGCCCCTTTTCCAGGTCCTCCTCCCGACACTCCTCTTCCTCTCTCTTCTTAACGTGGCAGCGGCACACCTCAATGCCCGAGTCGCCCGTTAGTCTACGATGGCGGAAGTGATCCTCTTCATCTTCATCATCTTCCTCGTCGTGGTCTTCCTCCTCTACTTCCTTTTCCTGTTTCTTCTCGTCTCTGTCGCTGCGGTGCTCGAAAAAGTCTACATTAGAGGAGAAGAGGGCGTGTTTAGGGGATGACAGTGTGGACCTGGGGGAGGGCCTCCGGTCAACAGGGGAACGCCACTCCGCCGCTTCCTCGCCCTGGACGGCGGTGGCTCCCAGTGGGTCCGACAGAGCGAGAGGATGGACCCGATGACGAGGAGGAGGAGGAGGAGGGTGCAGGGAAGGGGAGAGAACAAGGGGAGAGAGCGTAAGTCGAGGCGGGTGAGAGTGATGAAGGGCGGGTAACGGAAGAGACAGGACTGAGGCCGGTGCTGGGGAGGCGCCTCCTTCGCCGCCGCCGTGTACCGGGCGCCTGAACACGGGCACAACATCGGGAGTGGTGGCGGGTATGAGATCCGGCGGAGCTTGCAAAGGAGGCGGGGAAGGGGTGGACGCAAAGGCGGCGGCATCGAAAGAAGCCCCGACCCTGGGCGCCATGGCCCGCTCCGCCCCGGCCTCGCTGGGAGTGGTCCCGCGACTGCTGTCGTAGGTCTCGTCCGTCACCTGGACAGAGAAGGAGGTGCTGGAGGGCGAGGTGAGGGAGCAGGACTCACAGGAGCAGCTGGTGTAGTTGTCGGAGCTCTGGGAGGAGGTCATTCCGCTAGGACCCGGGGGGGCTGCAGGGCCCAGGTAGGGGGGGCACGCGGGTGGGTGTCGATAGGGGTGGTGGGGTAGATGAGGGTGGTAGTGAGGGTGGTGGGAGTAGGAGGAGCTTGGACCCCCCATGGAGCTGCCTCCCTGCAGGGCGAAGACGGAGCTGTAGGGCGGAGGAGGCGTGCTCGGCTGGGCTGCCACCTCCTCATAGGAGGGAAGCTTGAAGGATGCCAAGAAACCTGCGTCATGAGAGAAGTGTCAGATCAGGGAGGTTCTATTTCCATTCAGGAAGTTGGAATTGAAACAATTCCTCCCTCTGTCCCTTTCCTCCTTGTCCATTCATACACACACTATAATTCTTGCTCTCTCTTTCTAACTCTCTTTCTAACTCTCTCTCTCTCGCTCTCTGTCCTTCCCTCTCCCTCTCTCCCCCCCCCCCCTCTCTCTCTCTCTCTCTCTCTCTCTCTCTTATCTTTTGATTTCCCTCTTCCTCTCTGTTTAAGTTTACTTATTTCACTGACCTTCTTTCCCACCATATTTCATGATTATCTCCATCCACGCATGCAGGGATCAATCCCCACTGCAGTCCATGACTCCTATCAATAATCTTTGAGGAAGACACTGATCCCTTACCTCCCCTTCATTTAAGTCTGGATAAGCTTAATGCCTAAAATCTCACTAAATTCAGAGGAGCCTAATGTATGTAAACGTACTGAGGTCGAGCATGGAGGTCGGGTAGTTGCAGGCTCCGTTGTATGCAATTAGGTTGATTTCTCTCTGCCTCTGCTGTTGCTGGATACGGAGCTTGGCTCGCCGGTGCCGATATGCACAGAAACAACTGAACAGGATCAGAATGGTCCACAGCAACCAGAACCCTGCAGTAAACACAGTTAACAAAGACCAAACATGAACCAATGTAAACACAGGAGTGTGAGCTCTTTAGAGAATGAATGAACGATGGCTTCAGTCTGTATACAATAATAAAGCTGCCCTGTAACCAGTGCCGTGGGAAATGACAAACTACATGAGAAATGGCTGTGAGTTAGCTAGATTCTGTTATCCATGATTATTACCAGCTCAGGTTGTTGCTTTGAGCCTCCTATAGATTGTTCAATCAGGGCTCCACACGCACGCACGCGTGCGCGCTGCGCGCGCGCGCACACACACACACACACACACACACACACACACACACACACACACACACACACACACACACACACACACACACACACACACACACACACATACACACACACACACACACACACACCAATTCTACAGATATTTAGTGGGTCATTGTGCCTTTGGTGCCAATCCCAGCCTATCTGCTGAATTTCCATGTTAATCAGTCAAGAAACATGATAGCTTGTTTCTTGATGCCTTGTGACAGCAACCAATCAATCAACTTTAATTTTGACAGAGCACAACATAACTGCAGCCACCACTTGTGGTTGCAGCGATATTTCTCTCACATGGAGCACCTACTCAGTGTATTTATATTTGCAATATATGCAATATATTTTGCATGCTTAGACCTGGAAACTCTTTATACAAAGAAGCATGGTCAGTTGACTTACACCAGAGTTCATAGTAGTAGGTGCAGCAGCCAGTCTCTCCACAGCAGTGCCCTGTCTCACACAGGTAGCCTGGGTTGTTGTTGACCCCAGGGCAGTACTTAGGACTTACTATAGGCTCACTTCCAGAGCCCCCATGAAACTTCACCCCCTGGTGGACAAAATGCCACATGACAGTATAACTACCAAAATAAATCACTTGGGCAGTTGAACTGTATTTTAGAGCAGTTATGTCTGAAAATGTGGGGGGTACCCACCTTATTAATTGTACCCATGTCAGAGCTTGTACCCATGTCAGCATCATTTTGAGAAGCTGTCACTGTCTGAAATAAGAAATTGAGAATTGTGAATTCTTTTCATAAAAATATGGAAAACAAATGCCAGTGTGATCAAGAGTCATTAGTCCCTGAAGGCTGGACCAGGCAGAACACCTGGTAGTTGACAGTGGTAGAATAAATATTTATAATTTTAAACTGAAGCCTGGAACTAACATATATATGGATTATGAGTGAAATCCCTCTTTAAGGATCTTAAGTTTGGGTTGAGGGGGGCCTACATAGACAGTGGCAAAACCAGAATTATAATGTGATGAAGAATTACCATCTTCATCTTTATTTACCATACATGAGCCTGAGCAATGTTCACTAATGTAATTCAAGACTCACTTTATTGCCATATCAACCACAGTTGCTAGGGACTGGTCTCCATGTGCTCCACAGAGACGTACCAGAAAAGCATGTGTACACGTAACGCTCTTACAAACACACATATAGCTTACTATAGTAGGCTGGGCACTTAATAAATATATCTAAACCGACATTTACAATTTACAATCTAGAACCAATTTACAATTTAGAACCAATAACTAACGTAATCTTGCTCATATAGGTTAATCAAATAATCGAGAAGCAAGTTTTTTAATGACTTTTGTTATTTCTTATACAGTATATCAATGAATTGACACAAAATAATTCTAATAGATTTTTTATAATCAATAATAGTCTGATTAATCACTTAAGCCCTGTATTATACTTAGTTGTACAATGGTAGCATGTAAAAAAAAAGTGAAAATAGCCAATCTACAAGCTCACAATACGTTGTGTCAAATAAATCAATGCAGTCAATGCTCTGTCTTAGAAGAATTATTATTTAGTACTAGTGATTTGAAGAGACCAGAACCTCATAATGCCCTAGGATAAGTCCTCTAATTACTCTAATGTCATTATGCTTTAGCACAGCAGAATTGTTGTTCTGTAGCCAATACGTCTCCTTTTGGCGTGTGAGTTGTTTAGCCGTTTTTACAAAGAGTTTAGGGTTGTTCCTGGTGGTTCAGACAGCTAGTGTGCACTTTCCAATGTGAAGTCAATCCTATTTGCATCGTCATAGGTTTAACTCCTGTCATCCACTCTACTTTTATTATCCTTCTTAACTGCACTGTCCAATATATCAGAAATGGCTTGAATAATCTATAAGACAGCCAACTTTCTGATGTGGTCAAGGGTCTAGATCTAGGTCATGACCTTGCTATCGCATAACAAAATGTTTTACCTAAAAGCTCAGAACATGTCGCGATGTGACACATTGTGATACGCTGCTCGTACTGTAAGTTATTTTCAAACATTTTGAAGATTTGAAGATTTGGAAAAATCTTTGCTTATAATGACATTTCCAAAATAGGGATGCTAGGTTGAAAGTGGTTAACTAATTGTCAAAGCAGAAATGCCTCAGTTAAGATAATCATCAATTCATGTATAAAACGGTGTGCCTTCCTACCGCAGTGGCCTCTGTGCCATCCAGGCCCTGCAGGGACATGGTCATCTGTGGAGGTGAGAAGGAAATGCAACAGTTAATACCACTGTTTAATACAGCTGACATTTTAAAATGGTGGATGGGGAGTAGGGGTGCAGGCCGGGCATATACCAGAGAGCAAGAGGGAAGGGAAAATAGAGAGAGGGGGAAAGAGAGAGAGAGAGAGAGAGAGAGAGAGAGAGAGAGAGAGAGAGAGAGAGAGAGAGAGAGAGAGAGAGAGAGAGAGAGAGAGAGAGAGAGAGAGAGAGATAATTGGAGCACCAACGTGAAAGGGACAAAGAAGAGAGATATGAGAGCATGAGGTTGAAAACGAACTAACCCTATTGATGCTGCCACCACCCTCCTCCCCTCAGATCACTCTAACATACCATTGTCTTGATTAAAATACAGGTATGTATTTTTTTATAATCATCTTTTCTTGCAACACTATTTCTTATCCTAGCACATTCTCATCACACAAACGTCAATGGATTACAGAAATGTCTACTGTTTGATAATGTCAGTGATTTAGAAATGATCACATACTGTAGGCCTACTCCCACATTTTTCCTATGAGGACACTATTGGTCTGTAACACCTGTTATAAAAGACTGATCTGTTTTCTCCAGTAGAAAGTTATTACCTGTGTTATACTAGTAATGAGGCATGCAGAGAAGTGTTTAGAAGCCCATTCCCCAGCCAGCAGGCTGTGGATGTAACAGTCCTGCCTCCTCAAGGATACAAGAGGACAATGACTCTTCTATCTGAGCTTGCATCTTCTCACAAGATACCAGACAGACAGACTGATAGACATGGCACCGAAACCCCATAGAAACATCCAGGATGGCCAACCTCATGCATGCAAGCATGTACGTCCCCCCCTTCTCTCTCTCACTATCTCTCTGTAATCTATGAAATAAAATAGTGAGACAGACAGACAGACAGACAGACAGACAGACAGACAGACAGACAGACAGACAGACAGACAGACAGACAGACAGACAGGTACTGTAGATAGCATCAAGCAACGGAACATAGCACCATAATTCATTCTCCTTCTTGATAGGCCATGTCAAACTCCCACAGACCTACCTATCCTGTTCAAGGCCAAGCCTGTCCTGTGTCACACAGAAGAACAAAGGGTCATATCACAATCCCAAGACGATTTGTCCAAGAGTCTGCAGTAAAAAATCACTAATCCAGTCTGTGCCAAGTATCTCAGAAGGCTAAAGTGGTAGAAAAACATGCTGGACTGTGAACGCTACATCAGCCCCATATATGCGACACCCTGTTGAAACAATTCGCACTCCACTGCGTGGCTTCCGTCTTTGTGAGTGTCACACAGAGCTCTTGCATGACAGAGAAAAGAAAAATGCCTATCTCAGGGGCCAGTGTCAAACACACAATGCTAGCATGAAGCCTCTGAGGGCACCGAGTTTAGATTCTTTTAACAATGGACCCTGAAGCCCAGCAATAATGGGAACTCTTTTGTTTAGAGGTAGCTGTTGACTAGTCTGTATTGAGAACCACTTTATACCAAATACATGCTTTGTGTGTGCTCACGAGCACATGCAAGATATCCTAATATGCAGGTTCTGTATTGCATAACACACAATACTACAAAGACAAAGTAGGTTGGAGAGCAACTAATGAAGCGGATCAGAATAAATCAGGGGACTGCAGCAGTAGGTGCACAGCGCTCACTGCACAGGCACGTCAGCCTTCTGCCAGAAACTGATCTGATGTTGTGGTGAGCAACAGCCAACCCATGTGACCAGGAGCAAAACATTGACTTCATCTAAGCCAGCCCTACTTAGGAACAGTAGTGAGTAAAGGCAAAAAGAAAGAAATAGAGGTAACATATAGAATACACATTAAAAACAAAACACAAGAACAACAGAACAGAACTTTTGGCAGTCATTTCACTTAGAAGTGATGGTTTTGTCACTTTTGTGACGCAAGGCAATTTGGTAGCAATATTTTCAGCTGATTGCAATCAATCCTGGTTTAAAAAGATGAGTTGTTAACTGTTTGTTTTTCAAGGGCATGCATTGATAGACAGGTTTTTGCACAGCTGGGGACCCTGGAGGGTGCTGGTGGATAAAATCGATTCGGTGGATGGACCGGGGGTCTTCAATAATGACTAAAAAGGTTAAACACACACTTGATGGCTGTAACCCTACTCTTGAAATGCGCAGCCAATCATAAAAATCTTCATCTTTAGCAAATGCTGATGGGCACTCAGGTGGTGCAAGGGTATGGTACGTGCTAGCTCTGATCCATAGCCTAGAAGGAGTTCTCCTTAAGGCTATGGGACTTTCGATTCTTTGCGCTCGCACCACAGGCTGCACAAACTCTCGTCTGCAGTAAAAATTAAAAATACACTTTCGCTACTCACCAAAACAAAGACGGTTTTATGGAGTTGAAAGCCAACTCTACTAAGTGGGAACACTCTGAGCAAAAAGGAGGTTGTGCCCCCAGAGGCAAAGACAACGTTTTCCTTTTTGTTTTACCAAATGGGTTCCCAGATTTGTCAAACTAACCCTAACCCTGACAATATTCCTATGACCCTAGAAAGAGTCTGTATGAGGGAAGTGCTAGGACAAGAAGCAAGACAGACAAATCCTACTCACTCTTTCAATTAGAGCAATATTAGAGCAAGTAGATGGTGCAAGATGTTTTTGATTGACAGATTTTTTTTTTGCCGATAAAGTATTGTTTTGGAACGTGACGGCGGCGCGCCGTCTCAAGCGAACTTGCGCCATGAGAGGCACCGCTGAGCGAGCTAAAGCGAGCGAGTCGCTGTGCCGAACGTTGTGAAGTTCTCTTGAGCCGGCTTAGCGCCGTTCACGTTATTTACCTGTCAGAATCTAGTTGTATAAAAAGATCACGCTCCCATTGGGTGCTCCTCACTGGCAGGTGAGGATACAACAGCAGTGACAACACACAAATGTGTGTGGGGAGGAATCAATTGGAATAACAACTAAATTGGGGGGGGGGACATGACAATATCCATTATCCAAGCTGGGCACTTGTTCCTCAGTGTCTTGCTCAAGGACACCTCAAAAGGTTCACTAGTTACTGCCAGGATTTAATCTGTCACCATCAAAACGGTATAAGAAAACATGTACCGTTATGAACAGCCAGGCTCCTGTTCATGCGAGAATTTCACTTTGCAACGCTTCCGCGTCCAGTGTGTGTGAACCCGCCACACATCACCCTTCTAACCTCTAACCACCAGGCTGTCTTGTAGCCCATCGATGTAGTGTTGAGTGAGTTCCTGTGGTTCAGACCACCAGCATCGTGTACAAGCTATGTTTTATGATCATTCAGGCATCCTTGGAGACCACTCGGAAACCACAGGCTTTGCTCTAGCACCTCGGTGGGGCCCAATCAAAGGTCTTTGAGGTAAAGCCACAACAGCACATTCACAAGCACACGTTTCCTCACTTCCTCACACCCAACGCATGAGGGC
Source organism: Gymnoscopelus braueri (assembly GCF_963280865.1). Classification (NCBI taxonomy): domain Eukaryota; kingdom Metazoa; phylum Chordata; class Actinopteri; order Myctophiformes; family Myctophidae; genus Gymnoscopelus; species Gymnoscopelus braueri. The sequence goes on from NC_137604.1 coordinate 38,473,535, forward strand.
TTGCACCTTTGCATGTATGCACATGTGAGTGTTTGTACGAGTATGTGCGACCATAAATATGTACAGTATGTAAGCACGTGTTTGAGTGTGTGAGTGTGTGTGTGTGTGTGTGTGCGTGCATGCGTGTGCGTGTGTGCGTTTATGCAGGTGTCATGCATGCACACACAATCATGCACTAACTATACATGCACGTGTGTAGACACCTACAGTACATAAATGCACACATGCCAGCCAGGTATGCATGTGTGAATATTATGTAATTGTCCACTGTATACGCACAAACGCATACGGTACGCAAATGTGACTGGGAGAAAGCATGTGCATGTTTGCCTGCACACATGCCTCTGAATGTGTGTGGGAGGTAAGGGGGACTTTGTCATATCTTGTGTATCCAAGGCCATGTCCAAAGTAGCCACAGAAGATCTATGTCAGGGAAAAGAAAATATTTTTTACACTCTCCTTTTAACACATTATCTAATATCTATATACATTATCTGTATACAGACATACGTGTTGTTGTTATCCCCTACTTTGAAGGTGGGCTATGTGTGGAATTCAACCAAATATTCTAGTAAAATGCTTTATAGTAGCAAAAAAGAAAAGAAAAGAAACTGGCTCGTAGACAAAGTGACAAACATAAATGTACACAAAAGTTCCCATACAGAAATGACCTAAAGAAAGCCGGGAGTCACAACACGATGACAGTAATCATGGCCTTGACTGTACAATGTTACAAATATGACATGATAAGCAAGATTAATAATAATAATAATAATAATAATAATAATAATACATTTTATTTATATTGCACTTTACATTTGAAACAAATCTCAGTGCTACAGTACAGAATAAGTTTGGCCTGCTTTCAACAGATAGTGTTATAGGTAGACCTGTTACAGTACAGTACAGTACAGTACAGTACAGTACAGTACAGTACAGTACAGTACAGTACAGTACAGTACAGTACAGTACTAGGTTATTATACTGTACTGCTCCATTACTAGTATTAGTCCAAGGAGAAAGGCTCTCTGGGAGAGCTCTCTGAATCAGCAGTATGGAATTCCTCTGGTATTCCTTAGCTCAACTGTAAATTAGCTTCAATACCACCGCGTGCCAGGGAAACCTCTTTTAATTATGGGCTGCATAAATATAGGTTAATTCCTTGGTGCATTGTGGCAATTTCTCCACACACAAGTGCAAATAAAGGGTATAAATCAGCTTCACGTGGAAGTGCGGCAGTAGTAGGCAAGTAGGCACAATTCTCAGTAGGCAAGAAGATTATCACATTACATGCCTGTTGACCTCAAGGAATCAAATTCAAAACACAGCTGGTCCTAGTACCATATTGCTAATATATTACTGCAGTGCCAGTGTTGGTCTGAAATCTCAAATGAGAGCTAAAATACAATTCTTTGCAGCAAACATTACTTTTTTTTAAAAATGCCTTGTCGCAAAACAACTTAAGTAAAGAAGTAGGCCTTCGCAAATAAGGGTAGGCTAAACTGTTTGCCAACAACTCCCAGCCCAGGCCAATGGAAACTACCGCCTGATGCAGTTTGTATGTGACGTGCAGATGTTTACATCATGTAGTTGTAAAAAGACAACGTCCTCCTTCCTTCCTTCCTTACCTCCTCAGCCTTCAACCCGAGGCAGAACGTCAGCGTCTTCTCTGGATCCATGGCGGGGAGGAAGGAGGGAGACGGACTGGACACGGAGCTAAAATACAAAACAAAACAACAGAAAAGAAGAAGAAGGACCTGGATCTGATTCTTCTGCCGAGCCCCCCATGTCTCTCTCTCTCTCTCTGTCTCACTCATTCACTCACTCTCTCTTCCCGTGGCTGCGACCTCCCTCTCCGCCATTCCCCCTCCCAGCAGCCCAACCCACATTATGGAACGGAACCGATACCATTGATTACAGTAAAAAAAAGAAACGAGTCGGTACTGTGGCGTGTGTAAAGATCATATGACAGAGGAGACGGGATGTGTGTGATAGTTTATACATTGGGGGGCGGGAGTGGTGGGGGGGGGGGGGAGCATGATGTCACCGTGTTGTTGGTGGAAGAGAAGCTGCGCGCTTTGATTGGACGGAGCTCCTAGCAACAGCCGCAGAGGTCATTAGTGCAAATAGTAAATTAGCCTACCTGATGATGAATAATGTCCTATCATGGTCCTACTACTATACACGATTATTTTTTCAGACTGGTTTACTTTGTCTTATATTTCATCCAGTCTTCCATCCATCCATCCATCCATTCATCCATTGGCATTCATTTATTTTATTTTATTTTATTTTATTTTATTTTATTTTATTTTATTTTATTTTATTTTATTTTATTTTATTTTATTTTATTTTATTTTATTTTATTTTTATTTTTTTTAATTTTATTTTATTTTATTTTATTTTATTTTATTTTATTTTATTTTATTTTATTTTATTTTATTTTATTTTATTTTATTTTATTTTATTTTATTTTATTTTATTTTATTTTATTTTATTTTATTTTATTTTATTTTATTTTATTTTATTTTATTTTATTTTATTTTATTTTATTTTATTTTATTTTATTTTATTTTATTTTATTTTATTTTATTTTATTTTATTTTATTTTATTTTATTTTATTTTGCAAAACATATGTGTGTATGTGTGTGTGTGTGTGGGAGGGGGGCGACTGAATGAGGTGCACCCACATGAGGAAATTTGACAACGCCACTATGCCAGGTGTGATGGCAATTGGCAAGAGGCCACTCACTGGCCTGTTTTGTGGTTCAAGAGCATAGGTTCAAGAAAGAAAGAGTCGACGTATAATACAAATCGGGCTTAATTTGGTTGCATTAATATTTCACTAGTATTTTCACATAAACAAAAAGTTGCTCTGAAAGGACCTCACTGAGGAATCTGACCCTAACTCCAGATGAATCAGACTCATTGTCTCTTCATCTCTGAGACCATGTGCTAGCCCAGTGGTTCCCAAACTTTTAGCTCGAGACCAAAAAGAGGGACCCAAACTAGTGAAAATAGCAGATCTACAAGCTACAAAAAAAGCAACAAAAAAATCAGAATTTGTTTTTAATTCATGAAAAGTTTAGTTTTTTGGGGGAAATTTGTTTTAATATTTTGAACTAATTGAAAAAATGGAGGAAATTGATAAAATAAAGGGGTTATTTACTCGCGACCCATAAAAATGGACCCACGACCCACAAATGGGTGCCGACCCACTGTCCCACTGTTTGGGAAACAGTGTGTTGGCCTATTTCTTGCTCTTTTCAATGCCACAGTGACACCAAACCGTCCAAACCATGGTCACCATGTGCCAGTAACCCTGTGCCTTTACGAGTGTTCACCACTGGATGGCAGCGGAGGACCAGGTTAATGACTTGTTTTCTTTTTTCTTTTTCTGGGCTGTTTTTCTAAAGTCTGTGAGACTTGACTTGCCCATGACCCATGACCCATGACCCATGACCTGCTGTTGCTACTTCGTAAATACAGTGAAATTCCACTGACTGACTTATTTTGATCAGACATGGAAAGTTATTCAATGATGACATTCATCTCACCAACTTAACAGTGCACTATGGTTCAGTTCATTTATAGCTTGTTACGCCCTGTGTGTGTGTGTGTGTGTGTGTGTGTGTGTGTGTGTGTGTGTGTGTGTGTGTGTGTGAGAGTGAGTGAGTGAGTTAGAGAGAAGAGAGAGAGAGAGAGAGAGAGAGAGAGAGAGAGAGAGAGAGAGAGAGAGAGAGAGCTATATCCCCCTGCCCTGCCCCACCTATTTTCTCTCCTCATCTAGTGCCTGGTTGAAACCCTCATGACAACCAAGTTCCAAACAGTGGAACAGCCAACTCCTCCTCATTATTTTTAGCTTATGAATGTGTGCGTCAGCCCCATTATGTCATAGGTATAGATTAAAGGCAGTAATAACAAGCAGGGCGTGTTGCTTTACCGAGAGGTGTCAGAAGGCAACCACCCATGGGTGTTAATGAGCGCTAAATAGAACCCTTTTTGATTGATTGAATGCTTTATTAGTCAGAAATGTAAACAGCAAGAGGTACAGTCAGACATTTTGTCTAAAAGGATAACACAAAAAAGTCCTGGGGACTTGTTTCCATTGTGGTCCTATAGTATTCAATTAGTCAAAAATAACACAAAAATACTTATCATCGACAAATACAAAACACCATTATGTACAAAGGAGAACAAGGGGAAAATGTCACCTCCCTTCTATGGGAAAATGTAGTTTACCTCCCCTTGTGGTCTCCTGATAGATGGATTTTCAGGCCTGAAACGAGCCAGTGATCCACGTATCGAAATATTTAATTGCCCAGTCTGTGCCATGCCAATGTGCCACATTCAATGAGCATATACAGTACACCTTTGATATATTTATCTGCAGTGCATAATTACTCCAAGACTTGTTGTGACTCTGGAGGGTTGTCCGTGTGGTTTTCAAGTTAACCACATAAACCCTCCAGACCACAAGGTTCTCAACCTTTTCTGAGCACTTCTGTCTCAAAGAAGTTTTTGTGGACCCTCTCCACAACCAGCAAGTACCTAGCCTTAGTAAACTGTACCAGAGTTGGCTCTGTAGTTTTTTTACTTCTTACATTTGGCTTATGTTCCCCCCAGAATAGGGTTCTGGGGTTCAAGTGGTTAAAGGCCCAATCCTCAATCCAATTTCCCTGGACACTGGGAAGCAAGATGTTGGTTTTTGATCAAACCAGGTATCAAAACTGTCATACAAAGGCAGCGAGCAATGAAAACTCAAGAGATTACTAAAATGTTCATCTCCATATTATCCAAAGTGTTGCTTGATCTTCTCCATGGATACTCATCATACTGTAGCTCTCGATGGGATTGGAACTATATTAACATTTAACATCCATGATTCTTCATATTAAACACACAAGAAGGACTGTAAGAAAGACATCCAAACCAGCAGGTCTTCTGGCCACAGGGTGCTGTGATGTGACGAAACACTGAAGATTGTTTGGTCAGCTTCAGCTTGTTAGTTAAGGCAAACAATGACACAAAATCACATTTCCACTGAGCTGTCACAAAACACACGCACGCACGCACGCACGCACGCACGCACGCACGCACGCACGCACGCACGCACGCACGCACGCACGCACGCACGCACGCACGCACGCACGCACGCACGCACACACACACACACACACACACACACACACACACACACACACACACACACACACACACACACACACACACACACACACTCACAGGCGCATGCTGACACTTGCATATGCACACAGTAGCACGCACTTCTTATTTCCTTTCACCCACCAACAGTTGAAATGACACACACTATACAGTGTCCATAAGCCACCCTCCTATCTCCCACCCCCTTCTTTCTCTCCCACCCCCTTCTCTCTCTCTCTCTCTCTCTCTATCTCTCTCCTCGACTCACTGTAAAAGGCCTAGTACCAAAAGCTTCAGTAGAAGCTCTGGCTCACACTTCACCTTCGCCCTTCCTCCCTCCCTCCCTCTCTGCCCCACCCCCCCACTCTTTCTACCCACAGTGAGGAAATGGTTCCAAACAGCAGGCAAACATCACCCCAACTTGCTAAGAAAGTTGATTACATTATTTCCCTTTAACCACTTTCAACCTGGTGTCCCTATGTAATTTTATGTTATTTATTTATATTTTATTTTAAGAATACTTAATAATTGTTGATAAAAAAGTAATCCCTTAAACTAAGGTGGGGGGGGGCATTTCCACTCTCACAGTTCTTTCATGTAACAAGTGATGACGTGCAATGCATATACAGTAGGTACAGTTTATGGGACTCCCACACTAGTTGGAGGTTTCTTATGTGAGATTAATCTCTCAAGACAGATTCAGTCAGCACCACTGCCTTAAACATGTAATGCTGTTGTTAGTAGGAATAAACAGGTGCACCCGGGAGGAAGTGGACAAAGAAAGGGGAGGAGCCAAACCAAGTTCTTGTTTTTTTTACAAAATGGGTTCCCAGATTGATGTGAGATATACGGTGAAGATACAGAGGAGACAGACGCAGGTCAGCTGCTGTGACCTATGAGGTCAACAGGGAATTGTGTGGCTTGAGTGGTGGGTTTTAACCACTTAAGTGGTTTTAACCATAAGTAGCCTTAAACCATAAGTAGACCTGTGCGTCGGGCACCGGTCTACTTGGGAACGATGCAAGTCTGTCTACTTATTTCCCTTTAATGCCCATATATGGAGATCTCTATACATGTCTGTCCTTGTATGGTTTGCTGTGTCATGCTATTTTCCCTTTTGATTTATCTAAAGAAATTGTGAATACAGCATACAGTACTGCATGGACAGCAGTCCAGTATGCTGGTTTGTTTGAAGAAGAAAGGAAAAAAAGAAAAGAAAAACCACATACTGTGTTGCACTTTTTGAATTTAAACAAAACATGTTTTAAATGCACATGTGGGAGTTTTGAAAGTTTTGCAAGGTCTTGAAGAGCTTGTCTCAGTACCTTGTCTTCTACTTATCTGTCACCAATGATAGGCGTGCAAAGGATTTACTGTTTAGATGTCGTTGTTGTTGTTGTTATGGCCTATACTGTAGCAATGTAATTTTAACCTAAGCATGCATTACAAAAACAAATCTAAATTCATTACATATGCAACCCCATTCCAGTGGAAACAGTATTCTAAAGTCAAGGGTGTTGATGTGGAATTTGATTACATTGAGTCCAAGGCACTGACAGTTTGAGCAGTTTGGATACGGTGTCTGTTAGACTTGATTTACAGAGGTGTAATAGAGAGGATCAGGCCAGGAATATATTTTTGTGCAAAAGTGTGTACGTGCGTGCGTGCACATGTGTTTTTGTGAAAATCTTTGTGCAGTGGTGGAAAGTAACGAAGTACTTCGTACTAGGAGGGCTGTGGACAGTTCAGAAACTTGCCTTGACATCATTGCTAGACAAGCTTGGTCATTTCAAACACATTTTTGTATTAATGCAAGAACATTGGCTTCTATTTCAGCGTGCTAATTATCCAGGAAGAGAAAGGCTGTAGTTTCTATTACAGCTGTCACTGTCACTGGTAGGCAGCTTTCTGAACTGTCCAAAGCTCACCACCAATGAGACACAGTAGAGTAGAACACAAACGCTTACTGACACTCACTATAAGATGACACAAATTGTGCCATCTTATAATGAGCATTAGTAAGGAGTCAAGGACCAATTATATGAAGAAAAAATATAAAGTTGAAAATGGATGAAGCGCTCCTTTAATACAAAACAGGCGTTAACCACTTAAGCCCTATTTTATACTTCGGCTATTCGGAAATAGCCGATTTACAAGCTCACAACATGTCACAGTATATTTTTGTAATTTAGTCATTTGGTAAAATTTTGAATACAGGAATTTTACGTGTAACAGTATAGTATTTTTATATTGTGATATTGGTACTTTTATTTAAATAAAACCTCTGAGTCCTTCTCGCCGCCACTGTTTGTGTGTAGTGTTTTGGAAAGAGAGACAGAGAGATAAGAAAGACACAGACAGACATACAGAGAGACTGGCTTCAATGAGTTATGATGAGCGTGACAACTCTGTGACTTATCAGGCCTGCGTTCACCCAGGACAACCTTTGTCCTCAGATGATCCAGGGTTCTGCTCTCTGTTCCAACATGCTTCCTCCCTATCCTGGCCTATAATAGTCATTTACTCTCAAAACCACATGTTCTATCCCTCTCGTACATGAGAGTTCTAGGCCCACAGGAACATCCCCTGGGCACTATGGCTGTGACCCTGGAACTCCTTATTATACGCTGCTTGCAATCTGTGTGATCGAGGATTTGAAGCATGTCTTGTTGTTGCAGTTGCTCTGAATAGCATTTTATATGAACATCAGCTAATGAATTACTAAAACGTAATGAATGCTTGCACCCTTGTCTATGCATATAGAGTTTGTCTTTATCCTCCACTGTGACAGCATTTGCATCTTGTGACAAGCTGGGGCTGAATGACGAAACAGACACAAGCTGTGAAAAGTTGTATGCCATCAGTGGCAGGCAAACTGTGATGCTGTCAAAAATAAGATGCTTAATATGCGACAGAAAAGGATGTTCCCATCAGAATTTGAGTAGGAGAAGGAAGAGACATCATGCTCACACGCTGTCAGTGAAATAGGCCAATTAATGCACCTCTGTTTGCGTCCTAAAGGAAATATGCCTATCATAGTGTACTGAATGTTATCTCACAGTTTCATACTAGCTCGGTCTTCTGTTCAGTTCAGTTCGGTTTTAAGTCCAGAATCTTAATAAGGCGGGTTAGTTGTGAGCTTGTAGATCTGCTAATTTCAGTACACGACACCTGTGTGCAACTAAATATAAATCCGGCTTGAGTGGTACATTTTCCCACAGGAGACATGGGATCAAATCCAGGTGGTTTTGGGATTGGGTTTCCTGGAGGGGGATTCCCCTTTGGCCGAGCAGTAGATGTTTGGTTTGCTAGACGGGAGACAACTTCATGTTGTAAACAGTTTAGTTTCCCAGTGTCTCTAAATATGAAATGTGTTTAAAATAATATGCAAGTCAGAACTTTAGACCAAGTCAAAGAGAAAGGACAAGATATGGTTCCCATTATGCTGTTTGTTGTTTTATTCTGAAACCCATTTGTGAATTAGAGTAGTTATTTAGAGTAGGTTATTGACAATGATGCCATTCAGGAGACATATAGGCAAGAGAAAAGCACAAGGCGTGCAACTATCAAATGGAACTCCAAGATTGGTTCATATACTGTACGTCTATGGGTTAGTTCAGGCTAGAACACTAAAGTCATGCATCAGCTGATTGGTCCAGCTGAACCATCTGACAGCTCATCAGCTGATCCCACCAGATGACTCAATCACAAATCACTACTCAGCTAAACACTCAACTCATTGCTGCTATCTCAGGTCAACACAAATTCAACCTCCTCCGGCTATTACTTGTACAGAGGTGCCATGCTATTCTGAACTATGCCTGGTTTTGTGCTATATGGTTTCATAAGTCTGATACATTTTTATGTTATTGCAGCACACCCCACACAATCTTTCTGGAGAGCATTCTCCAGAGCCCTTGGTGCACCTGAAACTTAAACCACTCTGTCGCTCTGGATGGGAGAAGCAGTCAAATGCCTATAAGTAAACTAGATGCACCAAATCAGATTGCAGTGTGCAGTAAACATTCTTTTATCTCCTCTCACCACATTCTCAGCTCATACCCAGTTCCTGGTTGATATGTGACATTTAAAAATGCCAGTGTGTATTTGTAACATCAAAGGACATAAGGGCGTCAGTTAAGGGCAGAGTTGGGTGGAGAGGTCTCCGAGTTATGCTTCTTACCTGGGGCCTGTAGGTTGATATGAGCAACAAGAATGCTGCAGCTGTCTTTATTCTTATTCTTTATTTTATTTTAGAATCACAGCATAAACAAGGAAGATTTCAGAATTACAGTAAAAAACGTAATTTACTTATCAATTGTATAGTCCCTGTCACTGCGAACCCCAACTTGTTAGTCTTGGGGAGAGTATAGACAACCTCCTCCAATATGGAGTCACCAGTTGCGTCTTTTTTCAGATGATCATGACAGTGAGGAGTTTCACTAGGAGGGCGTAATAGGGCATATAAGTGGCGGCCATATTCTGGTTCCACTTCAAAATACTCAATGCATTTTTCGCATTGACATTTCCAAAAATATTTATATCAATTCATTTAAGCCTAGAATCAAGCCATCCAGGGTCCTGGTGAATCATGACCATAAAACGTTTGATTCTGTGAAAAAACTTTTTTGAAAACGGCAAAACAGAGGGTATTTATTAAATATAGTATATCATATAATCAAATATAAAATAAAATAAAATCACAAAAAAATGTTTTATGGCCAGGATTCACCAGGACCCTGGATGGCTTGATTCTAGGCTTAAATGAATTGATATAAATATTCTTGGAAATGTCAATGGGAAAAATGCATTGAGTATTTTGAAGTGGAACCAGAAAATGGCCACCACTGCTATGCTCTATGCGCTTGGAGTGGAGGAACACGCTATCCCTCCCAGTTCCGTTCCCTCCTGAACTAGCGTGCTGACCAACCTGTAGGAGTCGCTAGTGCAGTAGTCTCACGTGGCTAGACTGTTGCCTCCCACAATTTTCAAATGTTTCTGGTCATACATTCTGGGACTCGGAAGCTCTGATCATGTGTTTAAAATATAATTCGGAGATTGTGGAATAGTTGTCTGGCTACGCGAGACTGCTAGCGCAGCGATAGAGTACACCCTCCTCCCCATTCAGCTTACCACCCGCAAACACAACCAATTCATTGGAGCGCCCAGTCAAGCCAGAAGCACTGTGGCGGAAATAGGAATCGAAGCACAGTCTCCACGGTTGTGGGTAGGAACTTTACCTCTACACCACCCGGGCGCCACTGCAGCTCTTTTTAAACATACTTTTGTTTGGGCATTTCTCCTAGGGCAATGAAATAGATAGGAAAGTCAGGGCAGAGAAAGAGAGGGATTACATGCAACACAGGTCCCCAAACCGCCAACCACAACCAATTATATGGCCAGTACTCTAAACCATTCAGCTATGGGAGCGCCCTGAAGGCAGCCGCTCTTAACTGGTCCAACAACCAGCTAAAAGTTCAGCGATTGGTCTTAGGTTTGCCTGGTAAAATAGTTTACTTTGAAACTTGCTTTAACGCAATGTTTCCCCGAGACCCAAACTTACAAGAACGTACCACAGTATTTAATAGTGAAAATAGCTGATCTACAAGCTCACAATGCGTCACATCTTTTTAATTTTTTTATAAAATCTCTTGAAGGTTCTGAAATTAAAATTAGGATATTTCCTTGTGACCCATAAAAATGGGTTAACAACCCAAAAATGGGCCCCAACCCATTGTTTGGGAAACACTGGACTAATGTAGACCAAGGTATATAATGGGAAGAGGCTACTGTGGCATGTGTCCTGATGAGCCATCCCCTCCTCTGTCCACCTCCTGACCAAGCTTAAGGAAAACTTAAGGAAAATGACCAATATCACAATAGAAGCAAATACTCTGTATTGGCATCAGACCTATGACAGGGTGTACATGAAATTTGGCACCGATCGGTCCAGCAGTTCGCAAGATAGCTCTGGACACACTAACACACACAGACCGACCAGATTATACAGTAGACGGCTAGCCTCCTGCATAGCCACGCTGTAATAACAGACAAGACAATGTAGTACAATGCTACTACAATGGTTGGTAAATAGCACTATCAGGTATCAGGTATGGAATTGGGAATTGGGAATCAGTTATTGGGAATCAGTTATTGGGAAGTATTGCAGGGTTAACAGTACGGTAGTTGTGTAAAACAACTGATTCATTTAATACCAGATAATTTCGGTGCCGTATTGACCCCGGCTATTAGTGTTCTAGTGAGGTCTAATGTGGTCTAAAGTCACCAGGGTCAGCATTAACATGCTAAGACAGGGCCCTCTGAAGCCAGACACAGGACACATGGCTCCTAATCCCCTTGTGAGAGGCCCCATACATACCCGTACAGGGTAGGTAAATAGATCTGCAGATAGGAGAGCAACCAGTGCTGCAAGTATAGGGTTGCAAGATGAAATTTGATCAAAACAAATGCAATGGAAACATTTTCCATGCTGTATCTATTGCATATTTCCAGCAAGCTATAATGGCCAAACAAAATGCAAAGCTTTCCAGAGATCTTCAAACCCAAGACATGGTACTTCTAAGTAAGTATGTCTAAAGTATTACACAAGTTTTTATTGTATGTTTTTTTTAATGTTTTCGAGTGAAGTACATTGAGCTTGACTGTGTTATGACATATGCCGTACAAATAAAGCTTGACTTGGCCTGACGGTGCAGAATGTTATCAGAGGCACTGTAAATCAGCTGTAACTGTGCTAATATGACACAGCTGTCAGACAGCACTGTCTACTGATATAGAGAGCATAAAAAACATGTTTGCGCAGCAATCATAGGCTTAATTTAGAAATCATAAACATTTGTCATTGTCTTCAAGTGGTTACACAAAGCCAAATACAATCACTCCCCTGTCATGCTTTGGGGAAAAAACACATTACGTAGCTATACATCACATTGCAGAGGAGTAGACTGAAAGCTATAGCTGTGATTCATCTATGTGGTTATACTGTACTTCTAAGCTTAAAGTTTATGACACCTCTCATTTAAGTCATGTGAGGAGATCATGTGTTGAGTTGTGGGTGTTTTTTGTGTCCAGCTGTGATGCGTTTCAGACAGTGACAGTAGTAGTAGAATATATTACCTATCATTGCTGTCGGGCAGAAAATATATTTAATATTTTCATGCTTTTTCATGCTTTTTCTTTTTCATAAATCACTATTTTATACTTTGTTGTATGACTGCATGACAATGCCACACATTGTGAGCTTGTAGATCTGCTATTCTCGCTTATTTATTTTTTCTCGCAAATGTTCACCTATAAAGACATGCCCAAAATAGAGACGCCAGTTTGAAAGCGATTAAGTCTGTCTGTGGGTTTGATAAATATTTAAGTTATGTTTGGCAGGTTCATTTATCCATTTCCTGAAAAGTAACGGTTTTGGACAGGTTTCCACCTGACAGCAAAGCCATGTATTCCTAACCTAATGCAAGAGGCATTAATGGGTTCTTACGATTCCTATGACTCACTTAGTTCTTACAAGTGGAAACTACCAGGTTGCTTAATGCTGGTGATTTAGGGACAGAAACTGTAATCCATGGTGTCAGAGTAAGTGTCAACAGTCAACACACTGTATAGTGGGAGATGTTGAAATGCAAGAAACAGGTTGTGTGGGGAAACATCACATGCAGTCACAGAGACCTGGGCAGTACAAGCTCACACTGTAGATTATTGCCAACTTCCTAAATGTAAGTGAGGCCTCCCATGTGAGAAGACCATGTGACTTATAGTGAGATATATTGTTTACGCCGTGGTGCCTATGCAGCGAGACATCTACAGTAGAAGAGGGTGTGTGTCTGTAAGTCTGCGGCTAATCTCGCAAACCAATGGACCGATCAGAGACACATTTCATGTGCACGATGCCAGTAGGCCAAAGGAAGTAAATCTCGGGCAATATTTATGTATACATATTTTGTACTTTATACTGCCAGTCAAAGGAGAGGAAAATAACGGAAGTCAATAAGACGTCACAGTGCCATGACATCACAGTGTCAAAATGATATCATCAACATGACTTCCAAGATTTACGTAAGCCAAGCTGTTATTGGGCCCATCTTGTTTATGCTAATGCATGTCCAGGGGTATTTGGCTCCATAATATGAGTCATATTCTATGGCAGTGGTCCTCGAGGGGGTTCCAGGGGGTCCCCAGCAAAATTTGTCAATACAACATCAGAATACTTTTAACCCCTTTATCCATATTTTATACGTTGGCTATTCAAAAATAGCAGATATACATTTTTCAACAGTTTTTGAAAGATCTTGAAAGTGTTTGAAAAATGTTGAATAGTTTTGCCTTTATTTTTTTGGCTTTCCTGATCTATTTAAGTGAAAATGGACAGGAAAGAGGGAGAGAGAGACGGGGAGAGGCACGCAGCAACGGTCGTCAGGAACGGGACTCGAACCCGCGACCCAGGCTATCAGAGCCTAAGTGCCCGGATCGCTAAGCCAGTGATCCGGGCCAGTTTTGACATTTTTAACACAAATCTTCTCTTCTGGGGGTCCCTGGCACAAAACATTTTCAGATGGGGGTCTGTGGCCAAATATCAATTTGAGGGTCCTTGGCTTGAAAACTTTGAGAACCACTGTTCTATGGCAAGAAGGTCACACACTGAACCTGCAAAATACTGAGTTGGTGTCTCTTTGCATAAGCCTACACCATTGACAAGCTAGCAGGAACTCTGCAGAGGTGATGCTTTTGTTGTTGTTGACACCGGAGATCTCAAAACCCACAGTTGAGGAGATATATGCCTTTGTCTTTGCATAAACCACAATTCATTTTCAATCGGCCAGGCAAAGAGACAAGCTGGAAGGAGTGTAGTAGTGGCTGGTCACACCCAGAATCTGCTCAATTCCGAGCTGTTGGTAGTGCTGTTGATGACCTACTTGTCAAAAAAAAAGAAGACTTAAAATACATATTTCTTTGCACTGACTTCAGCTCACATTGCATTCCATCAAGCACAGAAGGAAATAAAGACTGGCTTTTCTAGTGTTGGCTGTCATTTAACCCTGCCTGTTTGACACTCTTTGAGATGTTTTTCACATAGGTGGAAAACATAATCCCCTCTGTACTGAGTGGGAAGGAAACAAACAAGAGTTGTGTGCAGGGAGAGGACACACATGACTACACAGCACCTCTACACGTCTGTCTGTCTCTCTTTTTGAAACTACGATGAAATAACAGGGCCTTACTCCTCAGAAGTGTGTCTCACACACGCACACGCACACATGTGCGCGCACGTACACGCACACACACACACACGCGCACACACACACACACACGCACACACCCCGTTTGGCACCATAGCCTAGGCAGAGGTCTCATGACAAGCCTTGGCAAGTCAACCGTAGTTAACTTAATGAGGGGAATACAGACCTAGACGCACACGTGCATAAGCGCATGCATGCATACAGGCAAAAGCACATCATGTGTGCCCGTGCATCACACACACACACACACACACACACACACACACACACACACACACACACACACACACACACACACACACACACACACACACACACACACACACACACACACACACACACACACACACACACACGCCATCAGACATGATTACAGTGTTGTTGAGTGAAACAACCAAAACAGCATGTGAGAAGCGTTCATGCTAGTTATTATGCTACCTCACCATGCTTCCTGAGATTTACAGGAACACTTATACAAGGAGTATCAAAGGCTTCTGCCATAGAAAGTCTAAACAAACAAAGTGCAGAAGCCCGTCTATTTCAGCAACAGACCTTTAAAAGAAACTACTACGGGGGCAGAGAAGAGCAACTTCCTGAGGAAAAAATAACTTCAAAGGTTATCTCCTGGTGGCTCACTAAAGTTACTGATGGTACAAAAGTGTGTAATGCATCATCTGCAGAAATTAAATCTAAACCCTTGTCATGACATATTTGACCTTTAACCTCTTTCATCATGGCGTCCCTAATTTGGCCATGTATCAAAATCTTCAAAAATCTTCAAAAAGAAGATTTTGTTTTAAAATTTCCAAAATAGCACAAATAGACAATACAGGCTCACAATGTGTCACAATCGCGTCACGTTGTGAGCTTATAGATAGGATAGTTTCACTATTGGTCATAAGACGAAGTATGGTGCGTGAGGGGTTAAATGCATGATTGTTGTTTGCCTTGTTAACTTTAATTTGAAGCTTTATGGCTACTACTTTGCATCCCTGTGACCATGAAGCTTGTAATTTTACAGGAAGTTGTTTAGAGATTAGCACATCAGGAACATTTAAAGCATTTACACAAAATGTCGAAAACCCTATTGTATGGTTTATGGTTGACAGAAACATGTCAATACAATATAACTTGTAACAGTGTAACGACAATGTTATTTTGACAAATAAACTTGTTTGTCTGTTCTAGTTCCTTTGTCTTAATACAGTTGTTTTGTTTTGCTTTTGTAAAGCGACTTTAGGTATCTTGAATAGCGGTATATAAATCTCATGTAGTATTATTATTATTATTATTATTATTAGTATTAGTAGTAGTAGTAGTAGTTGTATAGTACTATTATTATTATATTATCATCATCATCATCCTTCGACTGTCGTCGAGATCCTAGATGCCACGTCTTTCCATCGGGTCCTATCGACCATTGCTGCTCCCAGTTCTATTATATTATATATTATCAACCTAATCATTATTATGTTTAAGAGCTAATTTATATTGTGTTGCACGACCTTCTTGTTCAAAGAAAGTAACCTATTTCATCTGAAAAAAACAATTTTCATCGAGCGATGCGGCCATGCGACAAATTATAAATTAGGCTTTGCAGAGCCACATAGCTGACCTGGGACCAAATTCCATCTGTCCTCTTGGCTGACTCTGGCTCAGCTTTCTAAACCATCCAAACTTAAAGGATAAAAACAAGGTGGAATGGACTGCCCATTTTGTTCCTACAAAAACATAAGTGGAAATTAATAAAAGGTACTGACAGATAAAATGTAAAAAAAAAAAAAGCTTCCAAACTGTTTGATAGGTTTGTGAAACCTGAACTTTCAGAGATAAATTGCTAAAGATAAGTGACCCGTAACAATTACTCTTTTTGGGTCATTTCTCTCAGAGACCTTAACTTCATAATCAAGCCATTTCTTTCTGTCAGGCAGCAAAAGGGGCCTCTACCCCTACACATACCCCTACCTGCTGAGTGATGTGAGGGTATGGCCTTGTCTACTGCTCCAACGTGTGTGTGTGTGTGTGTGTGTGTGTGTGTGTGTGTGTGTGTGTGTGTGTGTGTGTGCGTGCGTGCGTGCGTGCGTGCGTGCGTGCGTGCGTGCGTGCGTGCGTGCGTGCGTGCGTGCGCGCGCGTGCGTGCGCGTGCGTGCGTGCGTGCGTGCGTGCGTGCGTGCGTGCGTGCGTGCGTGCGTGCGTGCGTGCAAGCGTGCGTGCAAGCGTGTGTGTGTTTGCGAAAGCTCGAGAACCAAATGTATACTCATACATAGAGGATAGAAAAAAATCTAAGTAAAATGGATTTCAATTGTAGGACAATTACATGTTCTCACATACAGTAATTGCAGAGGTGTTTTGGGATTCAAATTAAGGTTAAGTTCAAGAATAAAAAAATCAAGAATCAACTTTATTGTCAAATCACAGGATTACATGTAAAAGAAGTGGGTGGAATTTGTTTTCATAATTCTGTTGTTTTCAGAAAGGGAGAAGAAGAAAAAGGGGCACAGACAGAGAGAGGGACAGCAAAGAGAATAATCAAACGGTAAAGAAAAATCTAAGATATCTACATATATACACATATAGCATAAATCCACCAGCTACAGTATACATGAGGTTAAATATAAGACCTGAGGCCGATTCTACAAATGCCTTCTAAATCAGTAGTTCTCAAACTTTTTCAATTCAAAATTATAAATACAAAAATCAAACCCTTCTTTATTTATTAATTTTTTTCAAAAATATTCAAAAATAGCAGATGTACAAGCTTGCACTGTGAGTTTGTGTATCTGCTATTTTTGAATAGCCGACATGAAAAAACATGACACAGTTGCTTTCCCGGTTTTAATGGGTTAAACATAAGGTGCTGCCCATACCCTGTAGGTAGGGTTGGTGAAAGGGCCTTTCTGTGTGGAGTTTGCATGTTCTCCCCGTGTCCCCTAGGGTAGGTACCCTCACAAAAACATGCAGTAATACTGGTCTCTATACTGCCTCCCCCTGGTCAACCGGGGCGCCTGATGGAGGGGAAAGGAACTGGTTGGAATAACGTGTTCCTTCCACGTGCTACGTCTAACCAGGGAAACTCCCCCCTGTCAGGTGATAAGAAGCGGCTTGCTAGCTCTCATGCATTGAAGGAGGCATGAGCTCGGCTCTAGGCTTACCCTAGGCTGGCAGAGAGAGTGTAGCGCCCAGGATTACTTAGACAATTGGCACTGGGTGAAAAAATGGGTTACAAAATCGTGGGATAAAAATGTAGTTAAAAAAAACAAAACCTAAGGTGCAAAAGTGGAAACACTTTTGTATGTTCACGTAGCAGCAGGTACTGTACGCTGTACATGAGATTAGACATAAGTGCAAAAAGAAAGTAGCAACGCATTGGCAGGTCCACATAGAATGGTAGACATAGGGCAGAAACATCACAGGCAAATATCTACATGGCAGATATCCACAGGGAAAGGAAAGTCTGCATATAGAGGAATACAGTAGATCCACATAAAGGGAGGAAAACTGTCTGTTTCAAAGGTTAGGCAGGGAATTAATGTAATCAATGAAAGGGTCCATGTTTTGTAATAGAGCTGTGTGCGTGCTTCTCCAGTCTAGTGGAGTGGTCCAGGGAACTTAGAGGTTTTTACACATGGAGAAAATAAAGTGTACATTGGGTGGCTCTATGGGCACATTTTATAAGACATGGCAACTATTTCTGACATATATGAAAATGCTAAAAGTATGTACTCTTCCATAATTGATTCTCATTCAAACCAAATTGCAATGTAGATTGACTATGGACTATGGTCCGAATTGCCGTTCTGCACACCGCACCTTAGGGTCATATGAGAGCCAAAGTGCCTGTCTTTGTGTGATACATATTGAGTTATAGGGTGTGAGGGTTCACACTAAATGGGGGTTTTACTCTCATTATATGCACTGGAGAACAATCTGAGTATGAAGTGAACACAGAAGTTCAAGTGAATAGAATACAATAGAAAAGGGGGAGGGGGAGTTGAATATTCTCTCCATCTCCAGATAAATTATGCAAGTCAGGGTCAGAATGGGTCCAGAGCTAATTGAGTTCCATCAGCTTTGGCTATAGGGACAGCATGGATTCATAACAACACAGAGAATGGGGGAAGGGAGCTCACAAAAGGGGCAAACAGAATGGAAAGTCATAAAGAAAGGAAGGCCAACAGAGAATGAAAAGGAGGACATTGTGGAAGAACAGGGACCAGAGACGGCTATGACCAGAATTTAGACAAACTTTGGATGAGAGAAACTGAGGGCCTCTGTACCCCGCACACAGTCAAATACTCTTACGTTATATACATCTGAGAGTTTGCAAATGACACGTAAGGGTCCATTTGTCTTTTAGTTGCAAATAGATAAATTGACACTTGAACCTTTCTCCCTCCATCACCTTTTATCTATTCCTCCACCAATCCTTCTCTCCTCCCTCCATCTCTCTCTGTCTTTCACCATCTTCTCTCTTCTCCCCATCAATCTGTTACTCTCTCCCCGCTCTCTTTTTATCGCCATCTCTAACCCCCCCACACACACACACACACACACTTCTCCCCTCTTCCCTTCCCTGGACCCTGATGCCTTTCTCTCAGTGACTGGTGCTGCTGACACAAGGCCTTTTGTCTGAGGCCCAGCACAAAACAAGAGCTGCCTGGAGAGAGGACCCTCATCACTACAGACGACCCAGGATGGGTGTCTAGCTGTAGAGAGGACAGCAAATGGGCATCAGGCCCAGTTTCAGCCTTCTGCAGACTGCTCGCGGTCCAGAATAGCCCAGGCAGAGGTCAGAATCAAAATCACTTTATTCACTGCAGTGCAGGACAGGAATGTGTCTGGGTGACGAAGTGAGGCCGTCCCTGTACAATGTCTGAACTGAACTACACATTTTTTACCTTGTCTGCTTTCTCTCAGAGTTTGTTTTCGAGGCAAAACCTTTTTTATCATTCTTATCCTATCATTCTTTTTTAATTCATTTTTTTAACTTTCTTTTATTATTAATTTACAAATATTTAAAGGTTAGATTTCAGATTTGGGGATCTATACATTTGACTTTTATTTGAGGAAGACAATAGGCTTCATAAATATACGAGACACCGAAACAAGCCGAGGCTCAAAACAGCCCTTGCTGTTCATGTCAATTAGATCCAAAAAGAATCAATAAATGATTGAGAATGAAAAAAAAGAAAGAAATCTAAGGGAGCCAAATGAATGATGTCCCGTTTAATGGTGACATGCATGTAGAGGACTTTGACAGATCATATCATCAGGGTAGTGTCAAACACTGTGGTACAGTCAATAGTCCCTTAAGTCCTGCTTATGTAAAGTGACTTACTCTTTCTAAGAAACTGCAAACATAGAACTGAGGCTGAGCATGGACTCAACTCATCTCCTACTCCCTAAGCAACTCCATTGGATAAAAAGTTGTTACTTCTTACACTAAATGAGCGAAATCTCTGTCCGTGTGTCCGCCTGTGTGTCCCTCTGTAGGGAAACTCAGAGCATGAGCGTTGCAGACGATCCGAGAGAGTGCCGTGCCTGCTGTCGAGTTGGTCAGAAAGGCGTTTGACCAAAACCGCCAATCCAATCGATACACCCATATATAGGCATATATGGACATCCGGTTGTCCAGAACCGTTGAATCGACCACTATATGCCCATATATGGGAACGACCGACTTCAAACTCGTCATGCGTATCGGTATAGGACCTGGGGGCGTGATGCGCCAAATGGAATTCTGCAAATCCCCATATATACTGTATATGGAGTATGTATGCTTGTCAATATGACGTCGGACACTGGTCTAGACTCCATATTTGGCAGTGACACAGAACTCCATATAGGGGCATTAAAGGGAACAGACAGATACAGAAATCTCCATGGGTTAAAAAGGGACAGACAGGTACAACGGGTAATCTAACAACGGGTACAACGGGTATTGGATAACTGGGTGGAATATGCTTTTTACAATTTGCATTATTTCTGAAATTTTAATGTCATGAAAATCCAGCCACCGGTTCTCGAGTTATATTGCTAAACGTCAGGCCTTGACCTTGATTGTGACCTTGACCTTTTCGATTCGAAAGTGAATCTTCTCTTCGTGGCAGCCTCCTGATCAATCATTCCCACTGAGTTTCATGACATTCTGCCCATTATGCTAACTAGCTAATTAGCTATGACAAATTAACACACAAATGGAACGGGACGAAAACATAAACCCATTCAATTCCTTTGAGGGAGGTAATTAAAATAATAATAATGAACTAATGACCATTGAAGTTTTCCCTTAGGGGGAACAGAGGAAACAGAACATTGTCATTTGTGAATGATTATGTGCATTGTGCATACATGGGTTTTAAATTCACTTTGCAAGAGAGCAGTAACCAGCGAGGGGTTGTAGTGAAGTCATTTCTGGCACAGTGATGTACTTGAGGTTGCCAGGGGCTTGGTGACATTCACAGCAAACTATGATTTATAGTGAGACTTTGCCACTGCATTTGGGACTTAGTAACCCCTTTCATTTACCCTACGTGTGTAGGGTAAATGAAAACACATATTCTACAAAGTTCACTTCAAGCAGTTGCTCCAAGACAGGTATGGCCCCACCCCCTATAATATTGAAATGTAGAAGAAAGTCCAAAAAGTCCGAAAAGCCAAAGTGAAGTAGACCCAGTCACCTGTCCGTTACTTTAGCTTTTCGTGGCTTGAAGAAGAGTTATTTGTGGCCTTGACAGAGGTGCTGCAGCATCCTAAAAAGACACTTGCTGCTTTTCTTTAGCAGTTACTTGTAAATAATGCGAACAGCCAGAGGGATGCCTGCAACTTTCTGTGTCACACCTGACTTTGGGGAGACGATGAATGCTTGCCAAAAAGGAGGCAGTTTTTGCAAATATACAGTTGGTTCTCTCTCTCTCTCTCTCTCTCTCTCTCTCTCTCTCTCTCTCTCTCTCTCTCTCTCTCTCGCTCTTTCTCTGTGTACCACAGAGGTAAGAAAAGGCTTCGAATCCACCGACCAGCTGGGTGGTGGGGGTTGTATGGGGATGGCAGAGTTGAATGAAAGTCTCTCCCCGCAGCCTCAACAACAACCATCAACACACCCCTGCACCAAGCATATAGCACTTCACCCTAGTCCTCCAGGAGAGCTGTTCAGCATCCAACGTTATGAGCTTGTTGTGGTTGTGTACAGGGCAGCCTGAGAAAATGTGTGAAGCAGGGGGTTGCTATAAAATGTGTGTGTGCATACTAAGTCAAGTTTCTGCTTAGAAAACAAACACGTGTTCAGTCAAATTTACTTGCAAAAAGAAGCAAAATAGATTTTTTCACTTTTCTAGTGACATGAAGCCCCCTCCACCCCACCCATCCCCAGTCCACCCCTGCACCCCACCCTCGCTCTCTCCGGTTCTGTGGCTGCACCACACCAACATCCACTGAATTCTTGAGAAGTGGAGTAAAAATCTGGCCTGTGTTTGCCACAGGCTCACTCACTTTTCCCTTCACTCCTTTCTCTCCCTCCCCACTCCCCTTTCTCTCTCTCTCTCTCTCTCTCTCTCTCTCTCTCTCTCTCTCTCTCTCTCTCTCTCTCTCTCTCTCTCTCTCTCTCTCTCTCTCTCTCCCTCAGTTTTTTTCTTCTTTCTTTTGGAGGCCTGGGACATAGTGACCCACTTCGAGTTCCTTCCTCTCCCCGTGAAGCCGCTGAGTGCGTATAAAAGTTAATGTTAGCGTCTAAAAGCGAATAGCTTATGCAGGTCTTCTATTGGTCTGTTTTTAACAGGTCAGTTCCTTTATCTCTCTCTCTCTCTCTCTCTCTGTCACCCTGCCTACCTCACTATCTTTATCGCCCTCACTGTCTGTCTGTCTGTCTGTCTGCCTGTCTGTCTGTCTGTCTGTCTGTCTGTCTGTGTGTGTGTGTGTGTCTCGCTGTCCAGCCTGTTCTGCCACACCCCGCCCCCACTCTGTCTGCCTGCGCCAGGCTAGTGTGTCTTGTTTGCGAGCAGAGGAGTGGAAAGGACCGGGGATCTTTGGCATGGGGTCATTAC
The DNA here is from genome assembly GCF_963280865.1 of Gymnoscopelus braueri. Lineage (NCBI taxonomy): Eukaryota > Metazoa > Chordata > Actinopteri > Myctophiformes > Myctophidae > Gymnoscopelus > Gymnoscopelus braueri. The sequence continues at coordinate 38,496,001 of NC_137604.1, forward strand.
CAGAGGACCCCTGGCACTCTGCTGTTCCCCTCCTCTACATTCAAGGAATGTTTAGCTTGCAGCTCTGGCTCTAATGAAATGCTCATTCATCTGCACAGGGCATGACTTTATTAAAGTTTTTGATACACAAACAGCAGGGTCTTGACAAAGAAATGCATCTTTCTTGAAACAAGCCTTTCCTATGCTGCTGGTGCTTCACAAAACCCAGTCTAGGGGACTGAACAGTTACACTATTTTTTTATCATTCCCCCCCTCATCCCTCCCCCCCCCCCCCTTATTTGTGCGAGACATGTGCACAGCTGTGCCTGTGAACAGTGGAAACATTTGCAAGCATGCAAAGATTCATGGGTGACTCGCATACTCTGTAATTTAACACAAAACCTACAACCTGTGTTACAAGGTCTACCTGATGCATTCCTCTAACGAAAAGCCTCTTTCCGCCCTCCCCTTCCTAAAATCGTTCTTTCTGTCTTTCTTTCTGTCTTTCTTTCTTTCTTTCTTTCTTTCTTTCTTTCTTTCTTTCCCTCAATTCCCTCCATAACTCCAGCAGGGTCCCTCTCCTTCCTCTGGCTTGTTTTTCGCCCTCCATTACCTTCCCCCCACGGCTGGGCTGACTCTGGCTGGGCTGACTCTGGCAGGGCCCTGGGTTCAGATCCGTGCGAGCAGCAGAGCAGAGCAACACAGAATGTAGGTCATTCAGTCGGTGCTGAGTTACCGATTAGAAACAGCTGTGCATTTGTGGGCCATTCTTTCTCTCATCTGTTTCTCTCTCTCTGTCAGTGTCTCTCTGTCTCAGCACACTCTCTCCTCTCTGTCTCCATCTCCATCTCTCTCTCTCTCTCTCTCTCTCTCTCTCTCTCTCTCTCTCTCTCTCTCTCTCTCTCTCTCTCTCTCGCTGCTCTGATATGTTGGACAATCAGTCATTGCCTCCCAGAGCTGTACTGAGTATTGAGATAACTGTGCTGCCAGTTTTAACAGCCTACCCCTGCTCCCAAGCCCCCTCCCCTCTTCACTTGTCTACCTTTCCTCCACTAAAACTGATGAATAAGGGGATAGCATGAGAGCTGCGGTCAGCTGTAATTCAGTCTGTGTTGAGTGGAAACACACACACACACACGCACGAGCGCGAGCGCGCACACACGCACGCACAGAATATTACATAGAGCATTTATATGTCCTCCTGCTGATGTTATCTAAGGATATCAAGCAGATAATAGCTATCTCAATTTAAAGAAACATTGATTGATATTGATTTACTTTTGTGCCATCTCAAAATATGACTTTAAATTTGAATGAACACAGACAGCCAATGAGACACAGATGCTGTTGTTCTGCAGAGCAGTGCACTGTTCTCTCATGATTTTCTCTCCTCACGTACATTCTTTCTTCTTTTCTTCTTCTAGCTCGAAAGTGTTTTTTTTTATTTTCTGTCTTAAAAATATCCCTGGAGTTTCATCAGCCTGCCTCTATTCAGCTGAGATACAGTATAAAAACAATGTGTGTGTGTGCGTGCGTGCGTGCGTGCGTGCGTGCATGCGTGTGCGGATGCATTGTGCATATCTGCGGTTCTGCCAATTGTTTCGAATAAAAACATTGCTCAACTCCAGTGTGTTTCCATCCTCCTGCTGCGCTGTATGATAGCTGAATGTTTACAGTACTAGAGTGAATTTAATATCCACAAGCATACAAGTGCACACCCAAATGCATGCACACATGCATTCACTGGACGAGTGGACAAGCATACACACATACAGTAAGTACAGACTAGTGTATAGGCCTATGCAGCCAGGATGCATATGCACGCTTGCTCGCTTGCTCGCAAGCACGCACGCACGCACGCGCACGCACGCACGCACGCACGCACGCACGCACGCACACACGCACGCACACACACACACACACACACACACACACACACACACACACACACACACTCACACCACACCACACCACACCACACCTGAGGGCAATTACTTGTGTATTTATGTTGGGGCCTCGGGGTCTGTGGGGACAGCACCTGTCATGGCCTCAGTGTGGAGAGACAAGAGCTGCGGACTGAGACTGAGGCCCCACTTCTGTAGATACCCACATTCAAAATTTCACTCCTGACACACACACACACACACACGCACGCACGCACGCACGCACGCACGCACGCACGCACGCACGCACGCACGCACGCACGCACGCACGCACGCACGCACGCACGCACGCACGCACGCACGCACGCACGCACGCACGCACGCACGCACGCACGCACGCACGCACGCACGCACGCACGCACGCACGCACACACACACACACACACACACACACACACACACACACACACACACACACACACACACACACACACACACACACACACACACACACATGTGCATGAACACATCACACTCACATGAATACAAACCTTTTCCTTTTTTTTCCTGTGGAATATGTGCTTGAGGTGCTGCTAGGTTGCCTTCATGTCTGGAGGGGTTTGACTTTGTGTTTATTATGTATCTTTACCCTAACCCCAAGGTTAACATTTTTTGTGTTTCTTTTCAATCCTATTCTATGCTATTCTATCTACATATTTTCATTTAAATATAAAACAATGAAAATGGAAAAAAAAAAAAAAACATAAATGTTATCGGCTCCCACAACCACTCACATATGTGCCGTTGTGCACAATACCACACCTACATTTGGCAAACTTGATTAATTCCCGAGAGGGAAACTTAATTAACCACTGCACACCAACACCACCATAAAAACATATACAAACATTAGCGACAGTAGTCACAACAGAACACACACATAAATCACACACACACACTGCTTAGTATAACCCAATACAACAAGAGAACATCACTGGAAAGTCTACATCGTGTCGTTAAAGACTTGATAGCTGCAGGCATGAAATACTTTTTTAAACATTCAATGGAACACCTTGGCATAATGATCCCGATCACTAAGCACATTATAAGGCTATTAAAACACCATTGAGAGGGTGGTGGTCATAATGCAATATAGCCCTGTTCTTATTATTTCTGGTTCTCGATTTAATGAGACCACTTTATGGATCCCCCTCTTTTATCCACATGAACCCTGTAGAGTTCCTATTCGAGGCATTAAAGGCAAACATTATGCAAAAATAGTTGAACATCCGGTGAAAATAGCTCATCTACAAGCTCATCTTCAAACTCACAACGTGTCAAAATTCGCATTGTGAGTTTAGTCAGTTTACAGATTACATTTTGGTGAAGAGATTTGGTGTAGAGGGTAAAAAAGGAAGGGACCATCCTTGGGGACCCCAGTCAACAAAGTCTATAGGGCATACTTGATTAATATGAGGCGTTTCCCCCAGCAAACTCTGACACAGAAACAAGAATGCTCTGATAGTACAGATAGGAGTTTCCTACTAACAATAGAGGATCAGAGTTTCCTGAGAGAGAACAACCTGGATTGAGCATATACTCTGGAATGATGCAGCACAAACAAACATGGCGCAAAGCTTGGCTGATCTGTGTGGCCGATGGGTTGGGCTTGCCAATCAGGTGAGCCGATGCCTGTGGACACAGACAGACAGACCCGCAGACAGACAGACCCGCAGACAGACAGACAGACAGACAGACAGACAGACAGACAGACAGACAGACAGACAGACAGACAGACAGACAGACAGACAGACAGACAGACAGACAGACAGACAGACAGACAGACAGACAGACAGACAGACAGACAGACAGACAGACAGACAGACAGACAGACAGACAGACAGACAGACAGACACACACTGTTTTGTGAATTTATAGATAGATGGTATTGGAATTGTCTTTCCAGACTAAGACTGAGCAGTCCTCCTGACCTGTTGACCTTTAATAATCCGAGAGGTTCTTTGGTTTTACCATTTAAGTTCAAGTTTCATTTTCATTTCATGTATTTGTTGATTTGGGAGTGACAGCATGTATTAATGAACAAAATGTATGATGCAATGTAAATACACAGGATTCAGCAAAGAGATGCACATTTTCATCCATAGACCCCAACACAAAAACAGGTAACTTAAAAACAAAATATACAAGATAAGACATCAATACCACCAGACACCATACATCTAAAATCGCAGGAGCAGGGTTAAAAGCTATAAGAGTTAGTCAGTCCGTCGTCTGAGACCATAAATATAGTCTTTACAAATGGTTGCACGATTGTTGTTCTAGTGGGCAACTTTTTACGTTGTGTAACCCATTAAAATCCATTAAAAAATTTGCATTGGCTATTCAAAAATAGCAGATATACAAGCTCACAGCGTGTCACTTCGTGCCTGGTGGCGCTATAAAAGGCAGATGTGAAAAATGCAGGGCAAAGGTTTTTCCTTGGCCTCTAGGGAGTGCGCATACACTGTTTTGGTGACAGATTGGTGCAGTTATAGGTAAAAACACGAATCGGCCTGTTATAGTGCCACCATGAGGCTGATTTGAAAACTTTCAAGTGGCATTTCTTTCTCGGCATAGTGGGAATGTCCGTGCAAAATGTCACGGAAATCGCGCGCTGTGTTCATGATTTGAAGCATTTTGTTGAAAACGGAGCACGCCTGCAAACTTTGGAAGTCAATTTTAGCCAATCAGGATGGAATATGAAAAATCAGAACTTTTTTGTTTAATGACTAGCGAGATACTGTGTACCGATTCGCGTGATGTTCGGACAAAATCGGTAGGAGTACTGTCAAAAAATGTGTTTTGCAAAAATCTGCCTCCTGGTGGCGCTATAACAAGCCGATCTGAAAATTTCGGGTCAGAGGTTCTGCTCATGCATCCAGGGAGTGTGTGTGCACAGTTTTGCTGCGAACGGCCCAACGCTGCAGGAGATTAGCTGGTCACAGCAGACACACAGACACACACACACACACACTCACGGACAGACGGGGTGCAAAACATAGTCTCGGCCACGCCTAGGGTAGGGTACAATGAAAATAAAAAGGGTGATAAACAGTGCCTTGTGTGGTGTGCCTGTAAGATGGAGTCAGAGACCTTATTATGCTGTGGGGGGGGGGGGGGGGGGGGGGTCAAACTGAATTTCTCTTTTATACAAAAAAAAAGTGTTGAACTTGGAGCCTAAACTTGGAATTGAAGTATGTTCTCTGCTTGTGTAAGAGGCCAGGGGAGTGGTCCTTCTCTCTTTGTGTAGCAAATGTAAAATGTTAGAGAGGGAATCTCTCAGTGAACTTGGAACAAAGAATGAGGGAAATAAGTTGGAATGAATCTCCCCGTGGTGGAAAGTAAGTAAGTACATTTACTCAAGTACTGTACTTGTACAATTGTGAGGAACTTTGACTTTACCTGGCTTATACATTTTTGATACTTTTCTACTCCACTACATCTCCACTACAGGCAGTTATTAGGTTTTACTACAATTATGATAGCTTTATTGCTGGTTACTTTAAATATTTATGTTATTATTAATAAACAAACATTAACCACTTAAGCCCTATTTTATACTTCTACAAGCTCACAGAAAAAGAAGTTTGTATTTTTACTTTGGTACTTTAAGTATATTTTCATGGCATTTTCAAGTCACATTTTGAATAAAGGCCTCTGTTACTTTTACTTGTAACAGCGTTTTTAATATTGTGGTATATTGCTACTTTCAGAAAAGAACGGAGTACTTCTTCCACTACTGTTGGGATGGCTCTCCACAGTCCAGACCCCCACCCTATTACCTTATGATTCCCCCCTCCCTATTGCCAGCGCAGCTACGGATGTGGGTCACACCCAGTACCTTCACAGCTGGGCTGGAGTCAAGTCAAAATACCAGATGGGCAAAATAAATGGAACACACACATACACATTTAAACACATACTCACTCATAAGCATGCATGCACAGACAACTGTGCACACACGCGCACGCATACAGTCTAACACACGTGCACACAGCCACACGCACACACACACACACACACACACACACACACACACACACACACACACACACACACACAATGTAAACAAGCATGCAGGCACATGTGAACACAAATTATTACACACACACACGCGCGCGCGTACGCACGCACGCATGCTCACACACACACACACACGCACGCGCATGCATGCACGCACGCACACACACACACACACACACGCACACACGCGTATGCACACGCTCACATACCCTGGCCTCGTCTTAATAACACACATCACACACATGTCCCTCAGGCATGCTAATAATGACAGGGGTGTGTGGTCTGGTATGTGTCATTCACATGTTCTGTCTGATCAATGATGAGTTACGCTACATGACGAAAAGGTCAGCAACACGTGTCAAATGGCGTGTGTGAGCGTTCAACATACACAAACATGAACACATGCACCAGCAAACCAACATGCAACACGCACACAAAGTCACTTTGCCAGAAAGACCAGAAATGTGAAGCCTAATTTATAGTAGACTGCTTGCTATTCAACGTGTTATTTACTTGACAAACAGTTCTTTTCAGCAAGCAACACTGTTGCAGGGCGGGGCTGTTAAGCCCAGCTGATGGCTGCTCAGATGGTCACGTTGAGTGCAAAGAGGAGCAGGACATTTAGGGGTTAAGTGTCTTGCTCATGGACCAGAATGGAAATAAGCTCCAATTCTTTTTAGTGTTTTATCCTAAATATAATGTTCATGTGCAGTATATGTATTTTTTTCAATAAAAAAATGTCTATCCCACTCACATGCCCACTCACAATAAAAAACATCTCAGCCCACTCAGCTACTGCACCCCACTTAAGGAGGGGGCAATCTGGAGTACCCATAGCTGGTCTGACAATGACCAGATATAATCAACACGTTCAGTCTGTCTTTATCAACAATGAATTAATAAAGCTACATCAACCTCCACAGTCATCCACACACACTGAAGTGGACTAAAGGACATGGGGATTAGAATTTATGTGTTCAGCAAACCATTCTAATTTTATAACAATAATCCAGTATCGTGAGGTTGTGGGTGGTCCGTCACCTTCCATCTTCAGTCCCCACTGCCCACCCACGGGTGAGGACAGGCCTGGTTTGCATATTTACGGGGGAGGGGATGTTTGTTGTTGGAGACCCGCTGTTTGGGTGTAGGCTTTGGCTAAAGTTCGCCAGTTGCCATAGCAATGGATATGGTTGTTTTATTTGAGGCTGTTCACCCCCCACCTCTCTCCCCGACCTCCTGAACACACACATCCCCGGCTCTGACTTCCTCAAGTTCCTTGAGTTTTTGCTGGTGTTTGGGTTTATTATCGTGTGTGTGTGTGTGTGTGTGTGTGTGTGTGTGTGTGTGTGCGTGCGTGCATGTGTGGGTGCGGGTGTGTGCATGCGTGCGTGTGTATTTGTGTGTATTTGTGTATGTATTTGGGTTAATGTTTGTCTCTCCTCAGGCATGCAGCCTATGTGCTTGTCTGTCTGTGTGCTTTGTATGTGTGTGCTTGTCTTTCTGTGTGTCTGTCAGCTAGTGAGCGTAGTGTGATGATTTCCAAGTAGCCCCTCTTCCTGTCTTGGCTAGCAGCTATCTATCGTCACCATGATACTGAAATAAACATGACCTTTTAACAGACTAAATCACAGTGACGGTCACAGCCACAGGTCACATGATGTCAGCTCAGATGAAAGGAAAAGGCTGGATTTGGAGCTCAATTACTGAAATGAACTAACCATCATTTGATAAGTCACACCAGCTCTTAATGTCTTAATGAGTTAGCCGGGTCACTGTCAGTATTCGATCAATGCTTCAAATATTTTAATTAATATGTAATTAAATTATATATATATATATATATATATAGGCTACTGTATATAATTAGAAACAAAAAAGAATGCATGCTCACATAGAGCTTATCTGCATCATGCATACACCTGTATGAATGAGGTTTCAACTATGAAATATTTGCATGTAAATACTTTTTCGTATTGTTTATTCATCACCTCTTGTGTAAAGACCTTAAGACATTTTTTCAATTGACATTTTAAGATGTAGAGTAAATCTCACATAAGCACATGATTGCTGCTTCATTCACAAACTGCGCACCTGGCATCTTGCTCTCCAAGCCATATTACCCCCTGTCTATGCTTTATTTCAGATAGGTTAGAATAGAGATTAAAAGCGTGAAAGCATCTGTGTCATTTTAGGTTTTAGCGTTGGCTATTCAAAAATAGGAGATATACAAGCCTTGTACATCTGCTATTTTTGAACATTAAAAAAAAAAAATCTTGAAAGCGTTTGAATTTATTTTTATAATTCTGAATGAACACAAATCTTCTCTTCTGCGTGTCCCTGGCACAAAACATTATCAGATGGGGGGGTCCGCGACCAAATATATATCAATTTTGGGGTCCTTGGCACGAAAGAGTTTGAGAACTACTGACTTCAGGCCTCAGGTCTTAATGGATTATACCAGGGACAATTAAGTGACTTGACACTTTTTTGTTCCTCATAGACCTACTTGCAGATTATGACATTTTGCACCTTAATCCCATGTACAACGCACTGACTTTTGTCTTTTTTATAGTGTGTTTTTCAAGCACCTTAACTAGCGTCCATAAGTATATCATGCACAATATACATCTGCTGCTATGCTCACGCACCTTTATATCTTATCTCAGGACGGGTACCATGTGTAAATATGTAGATTAGATTTTGTTTTGTTTTTTTGTTCTCTTGTTTGATCTCCTTTCCCCCTTCTTCTTCTTCTTCCCTTTCTTTTTTTCTATGGAAATAACGATACAATGGGAACTATGCATGAAAACAAATTCCACACACTTTTTTACTCCTGTAAACCTGTGATGTGACAATAAAGCTGATTCTGATTCTGGGTTAAAACCCGGGCCCTTGTGCTCACAAGGAGCATATGGTCTGCACACTAACTGGCCATTTCAACTGCTTATGACAGCTTTCCTATTCTAGCTGTGTCCTCAGCAGGTTGGCTGAATTCAGCAGCGCAGTCACTCAAGCATTCTTAAATGCTGCCGGAGGTCCCGGAGGTAGCAGAGAGGACATATGCCACAGCAACATGGTGCTGTTGGGTCAATCCAAGCGGAGGTGTATGGCATGGCAAATGATGGCATGTACCCTAGAGGTTATAGAATCAATCCCTCCATCTCAAACAGCAATAACAACCCTAGAGAGGGCATTTACCATTGATACAACACACCGCTGCTGGTGGTGTTGGTACAGCATAGTGATGCAGGGTCAGTATCTGTTTCATCTGTGTGAGCAGTAGTCAGATCTTTTGGAGTATACAACGCTGATGAAGGCTTGACGCCGAAACGCGTACGTTGTTCTGTCTGCTCTGCAGTATATCATGCCAACTTAAATATATAAATAAAAGTGCCTTAAAGGACAGTTCCGTGAGTGCTGGTATTCTCTTATCCACAAGTTTCCTCGGGAATTATGGGCATCACTTCCTGTCGATTTGATCAGTTATCAGGGATTAAATCGACAGGAAGTGATGCCCATAATTCCCTAGGAAACTTGTGGATGGAGATTTATTGTAAAATATCTTTTTGAGTAACAACCAGTAATATGGGGCGTTGGGACAGGCTTGGAAGCTCTGTGCATGCGAACACATACTTACACACATACCCACCCAAACACACAACATGCACGCACGCACGCATGCATGCATGCATGCATGCATGCATGCATGCATGCATATATACACAGAATGTCAGCCAGTGGTGAACATGTAACATATTGGATACACATGTGTCTCAAGGAGCCATTTTAAATTCTTGCTTTAGAACCATTCTGAAAAACCAATGTGCTTATGTGTAAACCAATAAAAACACATTCATGCTTGTAAATAGCTTTTCAACGTATTTATCGCCTATATTTATATATGACGTATACAAACAAGCGTCTT